>NC_090984.1:112215719-112518749 GCF_041146395.1 Eulemur rufifrons | reverse complement strand
TTTAATATGGATTCCAGTTTGGGATTTGATTAATAGACACTAAAATTTATTTATGCAATTTCTATTAGGTTAATGATATTTATAGTTGTGGTAGGTTGGATAATGGTCCCTTAAGAGATGTCATGTCCTACTCCCCTGAAGTTGTTATCTTACACAGCAAAGGGAACTCTTCAGATAGGATTAAAGATCTTGCAATGGGGAGATTATCCTGGATTATCTAGGTGGGCCCAAAGTAATCACAGGGTCTTTATAATTTATGAGAGAGAGATTTTAAGATGCTGCATAGCTGGCCTGGGAGATGGAGGCAGAAGCCACAGTGAAAGAATGCAGCCACCTTCTAGAAGCTGGTTAAAGGCAAGGAAACATTCTCCCCTAGAGCCTCCAGGATGAATGCAGCCCCAGAAATACCTTGATTTTAGGACTTCTGACTTTCAGAACTGTAAGGTAACTTTTTTCTTTGTAAGTTTGTGATAACTTGTTATAACAGCAATAGGAAACTAACACAACTCTATATATTCCTTTCTCAAGAAAAACTCGAAGGTCAACTCACCTGTTCTTAGGATCTTGGAAGAACTAGGTGAACATGGAAGCCACACATCCAGGACTGTTAAGTGTTTTAGCCTCAAAATTCAAATGTTAGCACAAAACAGAATTCTCACAGCAATAAGACTGGCCATGGAGCAAAACTTTCCTTACCACAATCCAAAAGCGTCTTCCCCCAGTCTTTGAGTTACACACACAGATTTGCTCCTTTAGCACGTGCCATTCATCATTATTGGTTGCATCTGGCTGGCTACTGGGGAAAGTAAGTTGTTAGAGCAGCATCTTTTAGCACTGGTGTGAAACAATTTAGCAGATTACTTTCCAGTACTACACCAGCACATGAAAGGTGAACGGGTGTTTCTACTTCTAGATGTAAATTATTTCAATTTTAATTTCTACAGATCTAAGACGTAAGCTAAAGCTAACTCTGGCATATAAAGGCAAAAGAAGTCTTTTGATCATCTAGTCCAAGCTCTTTAAAATCAAGGTGCAGGATAAAGTAATTCATTGGCAACCATACAACTAATTAGTTCACTTGGCAAATTATAGTCTTGTCTCGTAAAAGCTGCTCTGATCTTTTCTGATTCGCTTCACTGAGGGAAAAAAAAATGTGACTTTTTAAAGGAAGCCGTCTAAGGTGGATGCTAATTTATATTTTATACTATTGAAAATGTGAGCAAATAAGGAAATTTTCATGTAACTTAGCAATTTGCTACATTAATCTTTCTATACTGGGGAATTTGCACTTTCTGAGTGTAAGAGAAGAGGAAGCATCTGCCCTATTTTCCCTATAACTTTGTCTATAGCTAAACTTCCCCTTAAGCTCAAACTATCTTCCTCCATGAACGAATGCATTCTTGTCAAGCAGACAGTGACCTGGGTATCCAAGGAGAAATGGGTCCTTCCTCTTGAGAAGCTTACAGCCTAGAGTGGAGACAAACTGGGTAAATAAAATTATAATTCATATTATAGATAGGAAGGAGTCCAGATTCCAGACCCCAGAGCTGGGGTGGGAGAGGACGCATGTTGGGACAATCATCCAAGGTTTCACTGGAGCTGTTACATTCAATCTGGGTTACAAACGAAGGCTCCAGGGTGCAGTGGAGGGGTGATGTTCTGAGCAGAGAGCAAGTGCAAAGACATGGAGAGGACTTCTGTGTGTTCAGGACAAGCAACAGGGAGTGACAGAGGATGCTTGGGAGAGGATGGCAAGAGATAAGCTGGGAAGGAAAATATGACTTTATAAAAAAATGCCAAAAACCTGGACTTTATCTTGTTAGCAAGTGGAAACTCTCTAAGGTTTTTGTAAAGAAGGGAGTGGCATGGTCTGTTTTAAAATATTAATAGCAGCCTGTGAGTTTTTAATTCTCATAAACCCATTTAATTCTTACAACTCTGTGATGAAGACTCTGTAATTACTCCCCTTCAAGAGACAAGAAAGCACAAAGAGGTTCAGTAACCAGATCAAGGTCACAGCTCATAAGGAATCAAACCCAGGCAATCTGGCTCAAAAGGCACACTCTTACTCATCACACCTCTAAGCCTCAGAGTTGAGGATGGGCTGTTTGAAGAGTTTAAGCCAGTGTTTCCCAAACTTACTATTCACATCTCACCTTCAAACAACTTTTCCCATATCCAAGAACCACTTTTAATATTTTTAAAAATCAACTCATCTTTTAAAGCTTAAATTTTAAGGGGAAACTAGAGGACAACAACAAAAAAGTGTCCTAACTGGTACCCAATTTGGGTTGGGTCATGGTCCCAGAGACAAAAAGCTGTTCCAGAGTTAGAGCATAGAGAAGACTGGACATGTCAAAGCAGAGCAAAGTTTCTAGAATAATATTTGGGTGGTTATTGCTTTTATCCTCCACAGTGCCTAGGCATGAAACTTTGTACATAACAGGCATTCATACTCAATTATATTAAATAGTTAAAAAGACATAATCAGACATGAATCTTCTGAGACATGTCCTAATAGTAAGGGTCCCATTCATGAACTACAAGGGTAAGAGAAGGATGTCACGCAGGTCTGATGGAATATTTCACTCACAAGAGACAATATTTCACCTAGCTGACAGACTGCCCTAGCTCATTGATAATTAGAAGATCCTCGAGGCTTCAGATGTTGTGGAAAGTGAGAAAAAAGAAAGATACTGTAGATAAGGCACAATGCTTCAAGACTCATACTAGATCACAAACCATTTCCAGTTGCCTACAAAACCACTTATGTCTGGGTAAAATATGTTCCTTTGAAAAGCAACTTTAGAAATTGTGACTGACAGGTCTTCAGGTGACCCCAGTGATTCCAGCCTTTTGGAATTCATACCCGTGTGTGTAAATATCCCCAATGCTTAAGTGTGGGAGAGACCTGTGACTTGCTTCTAACCAAAAGAATATGGCAAGGGTGATGGAAAGTTACTCCCTGTGATTATGTTACATTATATGAGACTCCATCTTGCTGGCAGAGTCTTTCTGGTTTTCCTGTGAGCCTTGAAGAAGCAAGCAGCCATGCTGTGACCTGCCTAAGGAGATAGCCAAGTGGCAGGGGAACTGCAGGCAGCCTCTGACCATCAGTCCGCAAGAAAAATGAAGCCATCAGATCTATAGCTGCAAGGAAAAGAATTTTGCTAACAACCTGAAAAGAAGCAGGTTCTTCCCTACTCAAGCCTTTAGATGAGACCACAGCCCTGACCACTACTACCTTGATTGTGGTATTCAGGGCAGAAGACCCAACTGAGCTGTGCTTAGACTCCTGATCCACAGAAACTGTGGGATAAATAATAAATGTGTGGTGTTTTAAGCTACTAAGTTTATGGTGATTTATTATGCAGCATAGAAAACGAATATATAAAAGAAATAGAAATCTTAATATATAAAAGAAAAAAAGAAAAGTAATACTGAGTTACTGACCATTTGAGGTATTTATTAATGAAGATCAAACATCCAAAGGGGAGTCCTCCATGCTCATTTCCATGATTTTAAGAGCTGGTAATCCCATGTCATGATTATTGTCACCTTTGACGCTGGAGAACCGAACAGATTGGGAGAGTGATGTGTTAAGACAACATAATTCATTTGAAGTCTCAACCTTTTCAGTATCACTATCACCTTCAATGACAGTCACAGAAGTTTCCTGATCTATTAAACTGTCTGAAATACTTGGATTGTTTTCATCTGAAGTTGAAGGTTCAAGATTTGTTTCATCATTCACTTGTTGAATTATAACCCCTTCTGAATACTTTGATTTATAGATAGGCATGAAAAATTCATTTGGTGAAGAACAAATCTCGTTCTCATCCTTTGATACAGACAATAACATATCCAAAGCCTTTTTGTATTCTTGACGTTCCTGTTGAATTGTTATTTCTTGCTCATTTTTAAATTCTTTTTTTTCTGAATTCCCAGCCTTTTCAAAATCAAGTAGAGTCAACACTTCAGCATCATTTAGCTTTACTGCGTTTTCCTCAGGTGTGCAGCCTAAGTCTACCTTTAAGCCATGCAGCAGGTGGCGCATTTTTTCCTACGATTAAGACACAGATGAGAATAATTATATTCATTAAGCTAGTCAAATTGAATTACTTTTGTCTGTACTGCTATGAATCTCATAGGATTAATACTGTCCCCTCTACTCCCTCTCTCCCTCCCTCAAAAAAGTTCAAGAGAAAAAAAAGCACTCTCTTTTAATGCATACTTTGAGGGTATGGAAAACTTCAAAATTATTTCTAAATTAGAATTTTTCTAATGAAGTTCTAAGGCAAGACAAACCTCCTCCAAATGTTTATTTTGTTTAATATGTCGCTCGAACAGTCGTTCTAAAAACCTACAAATGATAAATAAAAATGTTAATGTCTCAAAATCAGAAAATCAACTAAATATAAAATAGCCATGTAATACCAAACTCCTGAAGGTTGGAAAATATTTTTTACATTAATGTTTTTCTCTCTAAAGCTGAAGACTAATCCTTCCCTGTTCTGTCAAGTTCTGCAACTTGGAAGATAGCCTGGCTTCTACTATGTAATTGCTTCCAGTGACATAATGGATGCCAATGGTTCTGAAATATTGTAAACTACTTTTATTTCTTTGAATAAAATTCTCCTCTCTCACACCTCCCCCTAAAAGCTCTTTCTCTCACATACATGCATAAACCTCCCTTCCTCTTTCACATATATACACCCCACCAAAACCAAACCCTAAAGAAAATCCTCTTACAGAAATTTTTACAATGCTTTCTAAATTATACTTGAAAAAATCCCACTGATGGTAAATCCACATAATAACCTAAAAGTTATCACTTACTAAGTACCACTCAGTGGTAGACATTTGTGCCACACACATACTAATCATTTTACCTCTAATCCTGAACAATGTTGGGAGAGAAAGATATTGTAAAAGACCATTTTAAAGATGAGAAAACTACATCTGTAAGATAATTTCTTCTCCCCTAAGATCACAAGCCATCAGGAGAATTTAACCCTGATTGTGTTTGGCTCCAGAAAATTTATTCTTTCCACAACACCAGTTCACCCCTCTATCACATGAGTGTAACAAAAGTTTTCTTGAAAAAGAACTTATTTCTTTTGTTACCATCAGTGAAGTTATGAGCCAAGCTCAGAGTTAGTAGTTCTGAATTATTTAGGAATTTTTAAAAAATATAACAAAATTTAACTTCTTAAACATTTTCAAGTGTACAGTTAAGTGGTGTTAAGTATATTCACATTGTTGTGAAACAGATCTCCAAAACTTTTCATTTTTCAGATCAGAAACTCTGTAGCCATTATGCAAACATTTTTTACCAACTTTTTTAAATGGAAGAGGTATACAGAATTATTGCCCAAAAACTTAGGTTTTTGATATTTTTTTTTATACCAATAATGGAAATGTTTAATTTACACACTTGATTGTAGAGGATAGAAGTAATTTATTGGAAATGTCTACACTTGGCATATTATGACAGAAAAAAGCATGTGTTGTATACATAATAGGGTCCTATGCTACATAACAAAGTGCAGCCTAGTGCCCAGTAAATTTTGATAAAATTTTTTTTTATTATGACAATTATTATTATTGCCTGACAATGAACTTTAGATACATAAATGTTCAAGCTAGATTCAGGACACACAGTTGTCCTAAAATATGCAATATCGAATCTGGTTTTGCAAACTTTCCATTTCATGTACAGTGTGCAAACCTAATTTAATTTGTCCTCATTTTACTAGAGCTAATGCTAGTAATAGATGTAACAAAAAATGCTTGCTTTTGATTCTCATACAGTTTCAGAAAGTAAAATGGGATTATGGAGTTTTGTAAATAAGCAAAAATTATATTTTACTAGTCTATTATAACCAAGATATGTAAAATATTTAAATAAGTAAGATCTCTATTCCTTCCTATAATTGCCCCAAACTGTGAACTTTCCCTAGAGTATGAATTAAACATTGTTTACAACTTGCTATCAATTATAAATCTATGATTCCAAAAAGCAATATAATTTTCACTTCCTAATATGTAGAAATAACTTTGAAAAATTAATATCATGTGAAGAATATTTAATGTACTCAATTGCCATAATACAATTTAAAAAATCTAACCTGTTTGAAAATAAACCAAGTTTCAAAATTTCTTCAGTTACATCTTCAATGAAACTCAGATACAACAGTTCTTCTTCACTGCAAAGGCAAGGCAATATACAGCATAAAAATGATTGCTTATTTATTCTGAACACTATACGAAACATAAGTAGCTAATTCGAAATATCTATCTCATTAAGGGGCATATTATAAAACAAACATTTGTCTATCGTCTCAAATTATGCAAGGATAAATATTTACTAAAATGAATTATTACCTAATAGAGTAAAATTTCATGGTGTCTGCCAATATCCATAGGAGTAAAAAATAAGCAGAATTAAAATGAGAGTGCAACAAATAAGAGAGCAACCAAGGGCAAGAGGGCAATCAAATGCAATCCACTGGAGCAAGTGTTCCCAGGGGGTGTTTTAAATGTTCTCTGGCTCCTTGCAGGAGGCAAAGAGAAAAGTAGTCCAGAGAAAACCAAGAGCTTTGACATGAAGTCTGATCCTAGTTCTAGGATGGTATCTTATTTTAAGGTTGAGAAATTTACTGAGCAGAAAAATGTATTTTTTCTCAAAATGTTTGGAAAAGAGAAAAAAATTCTAATAGGAAAATTTGGAAACATAAATATGCCAGCAACTTTAAATTACTTGAACATATTTCTCTATTATACCATAAGTGTATTTTAGTAGCTATAATAATATTAGGATACTATTATAAATTTGATTTTAATTAGCTGAAATTAGTAAATAGAAGATATAAATAGAAACTATACAATTACTGAATAAACAAATATAAAGGGAAGAGTTAATAAGCAAATTACAAAATACATTGAAATGTTTTCTAAAAAGTTACACTTTCAACTCTTTCACAGAATCTTGCTTGCTTAAAAGCAGCAAGTTTGGAAATAAATTTAATTTTATAAAATAGATTACTTTACCTGAAAAAATATAATAATGTACAAGTGAAATATCTGCAAAGAACTGGTGAGGTTAGAAACCTTTAGAAAGAGTGTCTTGATCTACCAAAAGTCTGCATTTCTCTAAAACATTTTTTTTTTTTTTTGAGACAGAGGCTCGCTCTATCGCCCAGGCTAAAGTCAAATAGCGTCGTCATAGCTCACTGCAACCTCAAACTCGTGGGCTCAAGCAATTCTCCTGCCTCGGCCTCTGCTAGAGTAGCTGGGACTATAAGCATACACCACCACCCTCAGCTAATTTTTCTATATTATGTAGAGACGACAGTGTTTTGCTCTTGCTCAGGCTGGTCTCAAACTCCTGGCCTCAAGCAATCCTCCCACCTTGACCTTGCAGGGTGCTAGGATTATAGGTGTGAGTCACTGTGCCCGGCCACTAAAACACTTCTTTATTATTTTATCATTTTAACTTATAAAAATAAACAAGAATTATGGGTACTAATGATTAAACAATAGCAAATATTATTAACTTAGGGACAAATTTCTACTACAGATAAAAATGAAGTGATTGATCATTATTCCAGAAAATTCTGTTCATTTTCTCAAATTCAGCAGGTATTATATGATTGATATTCCAAAGCTGGTTGTAAGAAGATTAGTGCTCAATCCCGACTTATTTAATAATGGTTTCTATTATTCTTAATTCTTGATTCCCGCTAAGCAAAATGAAGAGTTCAAAAAGAGCTTACTCAGAGTAGATTTTACTCCTTGGAGGATGCAGAGAATACTGACATACTGTCCTGGAAAGAGAAAGTTAAAATATTTAAGCAAAACAATGACTGGCATACAATAAGTGTTCAATAATATTATATATTAGCACAGGTTAAATATCCCTTATCCAAAATGCTTGGAATCATTAGTGTTTCGGATTTTGGATTTTGGACTTTTTTCAGATTTTAGAATATGTGCATTATCTTCTTACTGGTTGAATATCTCAAATCTGAAAATCTGAAATCCAGAATTGTCCAATGAGCATTTCCTTTGAGAGTCATGTAGGAGTTGGAACATTTTGCATTTTGGATTTTCTGATTTGGGCTGCTCAACCTGTAATAATATGTTTTAGGATTTTTAAAGCACTTTCATATCCATGATCTAATTTAATCTTCTAAACAACCCTACGGGGTATATTGGTAAGGTATTATTTTTCCCATTTACTAATGAGTACACCAAGTGTCAGAAACGCTAAATAACTTGCCCAGGTTAATGTTGGCAGGAAGCAAAGATGGGTTTTTGAACTAGTTTTCTAGTTACAAATTCACAATCCTTTATAAAACTATATTATGACATTTCTTCAGTATAAACGATAGCAATTTGACTAAGGTGAACATATAAGTAATACTATACACAGATACTTTACTATGGAAATTTTTCTTAAGCTGGTCATTATAATAATTTTGTCATTGTTCAGTTATGTGACCATTAACTAATTCAAAGCTTTTTATTTAGGTATACTCAATTATAATACTTTACTTTGTATCATTTAGATAGAAACTACTAGAAAAGATAAATATTCCTTTCTTTAGGTCATTCTTTATATTCAATGCAGATTGGCTCAAGAGCAGCTTATAAATATTAAGTTACCTGTGCTGAAGCACCACGAATTTCAAGGGCAGAGAGGTTAACAATGAACTCCCAGTGGCCTTAGCAGGTGAGATCTCCCTAGAAAAGGCCAGGAGGGAGAAGCTGGGCCCTGAGGGAATTGTGTGTACTTTCCTTCTGGTCTGCTGCGTGACACCTCATCCTTGCTCTGTTTCTAATCTCTATTCCTTCCTTTCTTCTGCTCCCTTCTTCTCATATCCAATCTCTGACACTAAAAATGTATTTGTGAAAGCTGAAACTATCAAGGTATTTTTAGTTCAATCACCTGCTAATCTATCATTTTTATTTAAGTGTAGTATTCCTTAATTACTGAACATAAATGATAGTATCTTAAGAGTTCTTCCACATAGCACAGATAGATCAAGCACTAGCATATGGTGAATATTCAAAATCACAAATTATGATTCTTCAAATAGTAAGGTTCTTCAGTATTATTTGTGTCATGTACATTGGTTAGCATCATTGCCAGAGCACCTGTCTTGGGGAAAATAATTTTTTAATGAATAGTGATGACAAATAATATAAGCTAGTATCCCTTTTACCTTTACTAATGAATTGCCAAAATTAATTCATTTAAACCTTTATTGAGCACCTAACTGTAAGATTTCCTTGGTAAAACTGCCACTGAATTGCATAATACCAAAATAGATTAGACCGTATAATTCATTTTTTTTTTTTAAATAAAATAATACGGTAATGGCTTTTTTTTTTTTTTTTTTGAGACAGAGTCTCACTCTGTTGCCCAGGCTAGAGTGAGTGCCGTGGCGTCAGCCTAGCTCACAGCAACCTCAAACTCCTGAGCTCAAGGGATCCTCCTGCCTCAGCCTCCCGAGTAGCTGGGACTACAGGCATGCACCACCATGCCCGGCTAATTTTTTCTATATATATTTTTAGCTTTCCATATAATTTCTTTCTATTTTTAGTAGAGAGGGGGTCTCGCTCTTGCTCAGGCTGGTCTCGAACTCCTGAGCTCAAACGATCCGCCCACCTCGGCCTCCCAGAGTGCTAGGATTACAGGCGTGAGCCACCGTGCCCGGCCTAGACCATATAATTAAAATAGTACTATATGTCTGTTATATAGGAAAGCAATTAGATAAAGATATTGAAGTTATTTCTCCTATAAAATGTTTACCTTGGCGAGAAATGCTGAAGAGCACCATCTTTAATCTCGCTCCATGTTAAGCCAGGCTCTTGTAAAGCTAAAGGGGTTGTTTTTTCTTTGGTATCATATGTTATACAATCAGATGCCTGAGGACGCAACAAAAAGAATAAATCTTTGTTTTGCTTCAAAAATATATTATGAAAGCAGAAATAAAATTGCAAATTTCAAGGAAAGTGAACAGAGATATCTAGTAGATAAAAGTGACATAGTACAACAAAGAATGTTTTAGAGTTTTTCTATCCAATCAGCACTTTTTTCCTTAATCTTAAAGATAAAAGGACTTATTCTTTGTACTTTATTTTATATTTTATTTTATTTTATTTTTTTGAGATGGAGTCTCACTCTGTTGCCCAGGCTAGAGTGCCATGGCATCAGCCTAGCTCACAGCAACCTCAAACTCCTGGGCTCAAGCAATCCTCCTACCTCGGCCTCCTGAGTAGCTGGGACTACAGGCATGTGCTATCATGCCCGGCTAATTTTTTCTATATATTTTTAGCTGTCCAGCTAATTTCTTTCTATTTTTTAGTAGAGACGGGGTCTTGCTCTTGCTCAGGCTGGTCTTGAACTCCTGAGCTCAAACGATCCACCTGCCTCGGCCTCCCAGAGTGCTAGGATTACAGGCGTGAGCCACCACACCAGGCCTAGTCTTTGTATTTTAAAGAGCAACATTTTAAATGACATTAAGAAATCACCACAAACATATAAAGATAAAATGAAGCAAACTTACAGCTTTTAAGTAAATTTGAGAAAAAAAAATCCTTTTATTCAGAAATTCAAATAGCTTATCTGTTTTGAAAGCCAATACGTCAAATATGTAGAAGCAGTGGTAGTATGGTAGTATGAACAATAATATCAACAAACTAACAAAAATAACAGAAGCTTACTTTTATAGAATCCTTCCTTACAATGTGCCACACAAACTGTGCCAAGCATTTAAATCACATTGTTAGATTTAATCTTTGTAATACTAATTTATGTATAGTGCTTTACTGTTTTAAAGGTGCTGTCAAAATGTGGCTGTATTGCTGTTAATACTCTAGTAGGTTCCTCAAGTTAATTGCTGGTGGCACTGGTTATGGAGTATGGGGACACACCACTTTCTTTCAGGGTTATGGATAAACATCTGGAGCGCACTGTAATAAAGATGGACTTCTGCTTTAGTTCCCAGAGTTATCTACAGAGCTAACTCTCTTCATAAATCTCAAGCTAGTAATAGCCATCATTTCTCAAGCCTTTACCAGGCTAGGCACTTTACCTACATCATTTACTCCTTCCAAAATCCTGCAAATTAAGTACAGTTTTTCTAGATGAGGAAACTCAGCTTTCAGAGGATAAGTGATATGTCCTTGGGCCTAAGTGGCAAAGCCCTATGCCAAACAGCTATTAAAAGCTGAGAAGGAAACATACCACCTTTGAGAAATAAAAATAAAATCCTAAGCCCCCCAGCTGACTGAACAGACTCTCTCTTGGCCAACGGGACTTCAGAGAAACCTTTAAAACTATTATAAATTCCCACCCATAACAGGACGGGAGTCAGACATACCTTGCTATGCCCCTTCCCTCATTAAGTGGCATTAGGCTTTCTTTCCTGTTAAAAACACACACACACACACACAGAAACACTAGCCTTTTGGAAACACCTGCTCCACCACTGGCTGATTTACACAACATCTGACCAACTTTCCTCCTGATTACAGACTGCCAACCATGGTCTGGTTCTGGCTGGTGTACAGAGGATGTGCACAGCAGGCCTCTGCCCTTCATTTTACCTTTCGACACACACAGCCTAATTTTAATGCATTTAAATGTTAAGTCTCGGCCGGGCGCGGTGGCTCACGCCTGTAATCCTAGCACTCTGGGAGGCCGAGGTGGGCGGATCGTTTGAGCTCAGGAGTTCGAGACCAGCCTGAGCAAGAGCGAGACCCCATCTCTACTAAAAATAGAAAGAAATTATATGGACACCTAAAAATATATAGAAAAAATTAGCCGGGCATGGTGGTGCATGCCTGTAGTCCCAGCTACTCGGGAGGCTGAGACAGGAGGATCCCTTGAGTTCAGGAGATTGAGGTTGCTGTGAGCTAGGCTGACGCCACGGCACTCACTCTAGCCTGGGCAACAGAGCGAGACTCTGTCTCAAAAAAAAAAAAATAAATAAATAAATGTTAAGTCTCCATCCCAAAGTGAACACAGGACATATGTAGTATGCATGTTTGCTTACTATATGTGTGCACCCCCTTCGTGAATACTCATAGCTTCTCCTATAACCTGTTAATATGTATACTTAGCAATTCCAACAATTCTCCACAAATTCCTGTCTTATCCCTTCCCTCCCTTGAAGTGCTTGCTTTAGGCCTTCACCAGAGGCTACACTTCCCAGTTCCCAGCCTGTAAGGATGGCCAGCCTGAGGCCTGTAATCCTTTATTAAAAAATAAAGCTCTCCTTCCAAGTTTATGAACTTAGTGATTGTTAAGTTGGCCCTTCTACTCATTTTCAAAAGAGAAGTGGGAAATTGAGGGTGATTGTATTTTATTCTTGTCTCCCTGAATCTGTGACATTTTAATAAAAATGATTTTTATAAATAATACATTTAAGTTGGGACACAAGCATATGATTGATACTCCAAAAATAAAAATAAATCAGTTTGTCTCAAAATCAAACTTAAAGCTGTAATATTTTTTAAAAATTTAAATTTTTTATTTGTATATATTCATGTGGTACTTGCTACATTGATATATACTGCAGTGTGGTGAAGTCAGGACCCTCAGAGCATCCATCACTGGAGCAACGCACACTCTACCCACCAAGCAACCTCCCATCATTTGTCCCCCAAAGCTCTAATATTTTAAAAGAAATGATTGCTAAGCATTCAAAACATAAACACTATAATAAAGAGCCTTATAGTCTAGAAAAAGACAGACTTAAGAGAATGATATCTATTCTCCATAAAATGTATAATTTCCAATAATATAATCAGTGGCAATTCTTTAAAAAAAATACAAGCATAAAAACTCAAATAACTTCTACACAACTTTGCTGGCTCTTTAGTAATCCAGGTTTGCAACTTTGAAAACAATACTTAAGGTATTTTATTCATCCATTCATCTGTCCAGCCAGCCAGCAAAAAAATTTAGAAAAGATACTAATAATAAAATGATTTTTCAGGTTTAGCAGGATCTACCTCGCCATTCAGAGAGAGCTATAACCATTTGTAAATAGGTAAACCTTCTGCATACTGGCCATGACATGCACAAGTGCCACCAAGAGATCATTCTTTACAGTCCAAATAGCTTATACATATTCTATTTACATTAAAGCATCTGTAATTCAAATGTGGCAACACAGAAATATTTCATATTTCCTACCTGCTTTATGTTCATTTCTGAATCTGTCAAGTTCTTAGTCTCAGCAGTCCCTACATCAGATTTAAAGCTGCAATATTTTAAAAGAAATGATTTTTAATCATCTAAAATATAAACACTGTGACAACAAGCTTTGCTGTCTATAAAAAATAAACTCAAACATAAGAGAATGAGATCCATTTATTCTTATAAAATATGTAATTTCTAATTATATAACCAGAAAATAGGTATAGTTTGGATTCCATATCGTTCTTTTTCCTTTCTTATACAGTGGCTACATTTCAGTTAGACAGAATGGGACTACTGAAATAGGAAGTATTATCTTTAAAACATTCATAAATATAATCATAAAAGGATGTGATGATATGATCTGCTTCCCCACTTAAGTTCTATCATAAATTCAATTCCTTAGGTCTTTGATTAAACGTATGCAGATTCATCTGATATTACTGTACCTCTTGTCTATACTAAAGAAGAAAAATACTAGTCTTAAATTGGTTTTTACTTTCTAGAATAACTAAAACCTTAATACCAGATAAATCATTTATGCAACACTAGAAAAGACAAACACGATCACAAACCTGCTAACTCTCAATACTTTACAAGCTTTGCTGAATATTCAGAGTATGCTAGACACTATTGTATTTGAAAGTATTGAGTCAAATGACAATTTTCCAGAAAGTATCCCGATTGTTTACATTTTTCCTGGGCAGTTGTTGCTATACAAGACTGCATGAATATCCACAGGGAGGAAAGCACAGGTAGATAGATAAAGAGCTGGTTTTCTTCCCCTCTATAGCCCACTGTTTTGCCACTTTTAACATAAATCAATATGCACATTTACACAAATGCTATCTGACATATCTTAAGATTTTCTGAAAGTATAATATTTAAAAGCATATGAAGTTTTAGAACCATATTTGAAATATTAAGATTTGTAACATTCATATTTACAAGGAGCTTGACAAGTTTAATAGCTGTTTATTTTTCAATAACTACTCTGACAGTCTAGTGATACACAGAAAAGCAAAAGTCACCTTAATCTCATCCAATTAAAAGGGCACTATCAGACCTTAAGTCTGGTATTCAAGTAATATTAGAAATAGAAACACACAATAGAAAACAATGAATATTAATTAATCTATGTTCATTTAATTTCATGAAGGATTTACTATTGGTTGATGTGTCATACCTGCTTAATTCAGTCTGGGTTTCAGCTTCTGTGCGTTGGTCTGTAAAATCCTTTTGTCTTTTGGCAGGTGTATAGTATCGATACTGTGACAGGAAAGATTTTGCTTCTGTTTTTAAAGTGCGGGGAGTGAATGGCAATTGTTTGTTAGAAAAGAGTTCAGAATGTTTATCCAAAAGATCTCCACTGGGTGCTTTTGAAATGACTAACTGAAACCGGTGGGAACTTGGGAACGAGCTTCTGGGCCTTCTGCCATATGGGGTTCCAGAGCATGGTTTCCTGGGCCCAGAGGCTACATAATCCATGCTGGACAGGGAGAAACTGGAGTTCTTCTCAGTACTATTCACGAAGACTTTATCGGATTTAGGTAGATTTAGTCTCTCTGAAGAAGGTATTAGTGACCGTGCAAAGGACTGAAATCCATTCACTTCTTCTATTAACACATCATCTTCATCTTGCGGTTCCCCTGAGGGCTAAGAATATTTGATTTGATAGTCATCGATTACATTACAAATTCATATAAATGGGGATATCCAGATTATACATTAAAAATGCTTGCCTCGGAGGGTTATAAAACTAATTTCTATGTTCCTGAAGATGTTAGAATTTTATATGAAGTTCAGCACAAGTATTTAAATTAAGATACTGAAGTATAATTCTAAATATAAGCAACAGCAATCATTTTCCTTTCTAAAACTAAAAAAATTGATTAGTAACATATCTCTATTGGGGGTCTTAAACTATCTATATGAAGATCTATAGGTACATCTCAGTTTGATCTGAAGGTTTCCACACCAACTGTGAATACTAGTGCTCTTCTGAAGCACTGTTGGTGGCATCAACCTCACCTTCCCATCTGGTTATTATCAGAGGCTTCAGTGTAAGCCGTTTATCTGTGACTTCAAGGCTTTGAAGAAATGAAAAGGAACTTCTCCTCATAATGTATGGAGCCTTGATTTAAGTAACTGATAACTCGAATATGAATAAGAAATACTTATTTTGTACAAATTTCACATATTTGGTGCACTTCTCTCCATGGACATGGGGTGGTGGGAGTAAAGCTTTGAAAAGGGAAGCATTTTGATCTGTTCCATTTCTTTTTGGTTTAACTTCAGGAAAACCATTTCTACAGCATATCTATAAAGTCTAAAAACAGATAATATTTTATTCTTTTACAGACTGAAGGTGCCCAAGAAGCTTTGCCCATGATTTCAGCCTTTACGGGCATCTGTATATCCTTTACAAAACTGAGGCACTTTCATTATAATGGTAGAAGAGAAGTTACATGGAAGTCACAGAAATTGAGGTGAAAATGGCCAGGATTTAGCCAATCATTTTTGTCTTACAAGCTCATGGGGGGGAAAGAAGAAGATGAACAAGTGGAGTGAGGGACAAACCAAGTGCTTCCTGTGTACAAGGTACTGCTCTTGACACTGAATAGAATAAAAGAAGAAGAATAAGAACTTCTATATCTGCTACTAATATGTATGGAGTGCTTACTATGTGCAAGATGCTTTCTCCTTTCCTCTCTTCTCTTGGTGTGGCTAGGGGAGAGGAACAGCTGCCACTGCCAAAATTCCTCCCAGACTCATCTTCCTATTCTCTTTTAAGGAATAAAAACCTTAATCTGCAGGGAGAAAATTCCTGCACCTCTGCCATGTAATGGAATCACAGAAGTGACATCCCATTGTCTTTGCCATATTCTACTGGTTAGAAGCAAGTCCCACCTACACTCAAGAGGAGGGGATTGTTTAAAGGTGTGGGTCATTGTGAGGGTTCATCTTAGAATTCTGCCTATCACAGTGGGTCAAACAGAAAGTATAAAATAAGAAGGCAGAAATAAAAATATATTAAATGTTCCACTTAAATGACAAAGATTACCAAATTGAATAATCTGACCCAACTAACAATTTAGGACTCATCTAAAACATTAGGATTAAAATATGGAAAAAGATGTACCAAGTAAATACGAGTCAAAAGAAAACTGGCTTCATTATATTGCTATCAGAAAATACATTAACAGAAAAAGCATTAAGGTAAAGAAATTTAAAGCACAGTTATAATAGGTTTGATTCACTAAGAAAATATAATAATATCTCTAAAGTATGTACATATGTAATAATACAGAGTCAAAATATATAACTCAAAAATTGATAGTATCACAAGGAGAAACAGCTAAATACATACATAATTAGGTGGAAGATTTCTTTCAATAACTGATAGATTAATCAGACAAAAAGAATCAATAAGGATATAGAAGATTTGAACATCTGGAAGATATAAAGTTTAATGAATATACTGTGTGTTAAACACTGCATACAACAACTACAGAATATATTTTATTTTCAAACACATAATGATATAGTACATTTTAAAAACTTCTTCACCTGCTCAGACATAAAACAAGTCTTAACAAATTTTAAGAAATGGGTATCATGTAGATGTTTCCTGATCAAAATACAATTAGGCTAGAAATCTGTGACAAAGAGATGCTAGGAAAAAAAATAGATTTAAAAATTCTTCTAAATGCCTTTGCAGTTAAAGAAAAAATCATAATGGAAATTATAAAATACTTTAAATTGAGCCATAATAAAAATAGCATATATCAAATATCATATAGCTGCAGGATGCAGCTAAAGCAACACTCAGAGGAAAATTTATAGCCTTAAAAATGTTTACACTAGCAAAGGCATTGAAAAGTAATAAGTTAAACAAAATTAGAGAGAATACAGTAAAATAAACACAAAGAAAGTCAAAAAGGGAAAACAAAGATTAAGAGCAGATATTAACAATGTAGAAAAAAAAATACGATAGAGAAGATTAACCCAAGCAAAAATATGCCCTTTAAAACACTGACAAAACTCTGGTGAAAATGATGAGGAAGAAAAGAATGAAGGCACAAATAAATATTATAAATTAAAAAAAGGAAATAATATATATTCAGTAGAGATTAAGAGAATATTATGAACAATTCTATGCTGAAAATGTAGATAAAATGGACAACTTCCTACATAAATATAACCTACTGAAATCATTCTATAATGACTTAAAAATTGAATCAGTAGTCAAAAATCTTCTCACAAAGAAAACTCTAGGCCCAGACAATTTTAATGTTGAGCTCCACCAAATTCAAGGAACAAATAATCCCAAATTTACATAAACTAGTCTAGAGTACAGAAAAGAGGAAACAATGCCCAGTTTATTTTATGAGGCTGGCATAACCAGACATAGGGAGTAGAAAAAAAGAAAATAACAGGCTAATATAAATGATAGACAGATGATAAAATCCTAAACAAAATATTAGCAACTGAATCCAGCAATGTATAAAAAAGGTAATGCATTATGACTAAGTTATGTTTATAACAGCAGTGCAAAGTTGGTCTAACATTAGAAAGTCAATTATTGTAATTAACTACATAACAGATTAAAAGAGAAAAGTTATATCATTCCAAAAGGATGCAAAAAAGCATTTGATAAAATTAACATTCATTCACGAGAAAGTTAAAAACAAAAACAAAAACAAAAACAAAAACCTCTTTACAAACTGGGAATAGAACTTCTTTAACCAGATATTAAAGGGTATCACAAAAAACCTAACCAGGGTCAGCAGAGCACACTGTGCAGGACAAATCTGGCTTTTTGTCTTTTTAAGTTAATGAATTATTAGTGGAACACAGGTATGTCCATTCATTTATGTATTGTCTATGGCTGCTTTCTAACAGTGAGCAGTTGTGACAGAAACTATATGGCCTAAAAAGCCTTTTAAAATATTAACCATCTGGCTGTCCAGGAAAAGTTTCCTGACTCTAACCTACAGTAAACAGGTTACCAAAAAGTCGGATTATACCACTAATGAAGTATCTTAGAAACATTTCCTTTTAAAAACTGAAAATACTATCTTACCTTTTTTAGGGTGTTCAAAAATGACTTGGAATTATTTTTAGAATTGGCTTGCATTGTAGTTTTAGTTAATCTGAAATCTTTTTCACATCGTGCTAATTCCTTTTTGAGTTTCTCTCTTCGTTGTTGGTCTGCATCTAAGAAAAAACAAATCTTTTAAAATATGGAACCAAATAGAAAAATTATTTTTTTGGTCTTATTAGACTAATAAATGGAATTTTTTTCTTGCTAAAAATGTTCATGCTATGATATGTAAATAAAAATCCATATACTTGTCTGTTTAAAGATAGATACTAGCAAATATTTAATTTATAGAAACTCTAAATGGATTAACTTAGTTAAAGAGCACAAAAAAGATGTGACAAACTGCCCAAGCCTAAGGGCTTAAAAAAGCAATTCCGATCAGGTATTTATAGAGATACGAAGGTTAGAAATGCTTAACTATGTTGTTTGTGACTGTGTAGTCACCAAATACATAAAGTAGAGTTTGAACAGTCCACAGACTTCTACCACAAATGAAATATTGTTAATACCATCATATGGTACTAAAATATTAAGTTTTATATGATTAAAAAACAACATTAGGCTGGGTATGGTGGCTCATGCCTGTAATCCCAGTGCTTTGGGTGGCCAAGGTGGGAGGATTGCTTGAGTCCAGGGAGTCAGAGAACAGCCTGAGCAACATAGTGAAACCTCATCTCTACCAAAAAAAAAATTACTTGGGCTTAGATGGCACTAGCTGGTAGTCCCAGCTACTGGGGAGGCTGAGGTGGGGGAGGATCGCTTGAGCCCAGGAGTTCAGGGTTACAGTAAGCTATGATCACACCACTCCACTCCAGCCTGGGCAACATACAGAGCTATACCCTGTCTCTAAAAAAAAAAAAAAAAGAAGAAGAAGAAGAAAAGAAAAAAAAGACATTTTAAAAACATTTTTAATCAGGGCAACTGACTTATTTCCCTTAACTGCTATTCATTTGAAAATACAAACAAAAAATTGGTTTCACACTTTAGTGTGCTTTAAGTCAGACACTGACTCATTATCAAAGACTTATCATTGTATAAAGACTGAAAATGGTTAAAGGAAAGCTAGCCAAATTTCAGAATTAAATAGAAGGCTATCAGTAAAATGACCTGTATTTTCATATAAAATTAAAAATCTAACAACTTTTATTGGAATCTATCCCAACCTAATAGACAAGATAATTTCCAGTTTCAAATCACCCTGATTTGAATCAGAATTTATAAAAATTTCTATAAGCTTAAAATAAAAACTAAGGTAACTTATATGTATATTTACAGTTTCAAGTATAATTATTAAGAAAGAGTATAAGCATGCTAAAGTAAATGTTTACCTGCCATTCATTCATTCATTCTTTCTTTAGAGATAGGGTCTTGCTTTTTCTCCCAAGCTGGAGTGCAGTGATGTGATCAAAGCTCACTGCAGCCCTGAACTCCTGGGCTCAAGCGATCCTCCTGTCTCAGTCTCCTGAGGAGTTGGGACTATTGACTAGTGCCACCAAGCCCATAAACGTGGGATGTCTTCTACTTAATCTGTGTCTTCTTTAAGTTCCTTCATTGATTTTATAAATTTCAGTGTATAAGTTTTTCACCTTTTGGCTTAAGTTTATTCCTAAGCATTAGTATTCTTTGTGTTGCTATTGCAAATGGTATTGCGTTCTCAATTTCCTTTTCAGACAGTTCACTGTGCATAGAAATGTCACTGGTTTTTGTATGTTGATTTTGTATCCTGCCACTATACTGAATTCATTTACTGTTAACAGTTCTTTTTTGTTGGGTGTTTAGGGTTTTCTACGTATATCCGATCTTCTGCAAACAGAGATTTTACTTCTTTCTGATTTATATGCCTTTTATTTATTTTTCTTGTCTAATTGATCTGGCTAGGACTTCTAGTGCTATGTTGAATAGAAGTGGCAAGAGTGGGAGTCCTTGCCTTATTCGAGACCTTAGAGTAAAAGCTTTCCGTTTTTCTCATTAAGTATAATGTTACCCATGGGCTTTTCATACATAGCCTTCATTGTGTTGAGGTAAGTTCCTTCAGATTTTGTTGCAAGTTTTTATCATCAATGGATGGTGAATTTTGTCAAATGGTTTTTCTGCATCTATTGAGATGACTATGTGTTTTTTTATGTTTCACTGTTAGTGTTGTGTAGATGTTATCCACTGATTGATTTGCATATTTTAAACTATCTTTGAATTGCAGGGATAAATCCCACTAAGTCATTGTTTAAGCACGTTAATATGCAGTTGAATTAGTTTGCTGGTATTTTATTGAAGATTTTTGTACCTATGTTTGTCAGGGATATTGGCCTAGAGCTGTCTTTTCTTGCGGTGTCTTTGGCTTTGGTATCAGGGTTGTGCTGGCCTCATAAAGTGAGTTTGGAAGTGTTCCTTCCCCCTTCTATTTTTGGAAGAGTTTAAGAAGGACTGGGATTAATCAGTCCTTCCTTGAATGTTTGGTAGAATTAACCTGTGAAGTCATCTAGTTCTGGGCTTTTCTTAGTTGGGAGGTATTTGATTACTGATTTAATCTCCTTATTTGTTCTTGATCTACTCAAGCTATTTCTTCTTGATTCAGGTTTTACAAGTTGTATGCTTCTAAAAATTTACCCATTTCTTCTAGGTTATCCAATTTGTTGGTATAAAATTGTTCGTAATAGTACCTGTGATCTTTTTTATTTCTGAGGCATCTGTTGTAATGTCTGCTCTTTCACTTCTGATTTTGAATCTTCTTTTATGCTTAGTCTAGCTAAGGACTTGTCAATTTTGTTTATCTTTTCAGAAAACCAACCCTATTTTTTTTCTAGTCTTTCTTCTCTAATCTTTGTTATTTCCTTTCTTCTGCTAACTTTGGGCTTACTTTATTCTTTTTTTTCTAGTTTCTTGATGTGTACAGTTAGGCTATTTGAGATCTTTTTTTTTTTTTGAATCAGGGTCTCACTCTGTCACCCAGGCTAGAGTGCAATGGCATGATCATAGCTCACTGCAGCCCTGCTCCTGGCCTCAAGTGATCCTCCCACTTCAGCCTCCTGAGTAGCTGGGACTACAGAAGCAAGCCACCATGCCTGGTTGATCTTGTTTTTTAATGCAACTGTTTACCACAATAAACCTCTTTCCTAGTATTGATTTTGCTGCATTCTGTAAGTTGTGGTATGCAATGTTGTTTTCATTTATCTCAAGATATTTGTAAAAATTCCATTTTGATTTCCTCTTTGACTCAATGGTTTGCTTATGTGTTTAGTTTCCATGTATTTATGAATTTCCTATTTTCTTACTGTTATTAATTTCTAATTTTATTCCATTTTGATTGAAAAAGATACTCAGAATGATTTCAATTTTTTCAAATACATTAAGACTAGTTTTGTGGCCTAACGTGTTCTATCCCGAAAAATGTTCCTGGCCGGGCGCGGTGGCTCACGCCTGTAATCCTAGCACTCTGGGAGGCCGAGGTGGGCGGATCGTTTGAGCTCAGGAGTTCGAGACCAGCCTGAGCAATGAGCGAGACCCCATCTCTACTAAAAATAGAAAGAAATTATATGGACAGCTAAAAATATATATAGAAAAAATTAGCCGGGCATGGTGGCGCATGCCTGTAGTCCCAGCTACTCGGGAGGCTGAGATAGGAGGATCGCTTGAGCTCAGGAGTTTGAGGTTGCTGTGAGCTAGGCTGACGCCACGGCACTCACTCTAGCCTGGGCAACAGAGTGAGACTCTGTCTCAAAAGAAAAAAAAAAAAAAAAAAAAGAAAAATGTTCCTTGTGCACTTGAATTAGAATGTGTATTCTTCTGTTGGGTGGAAAGTTCTATATATATCTTTTAAGTCCATTTGGTCTATTGTGTTGCTCAAGTCAGCTGTTTCTTTATTGATTTTCTCTCTGAATGTTCTAGTCATCATTGAAAGTGGAGTATTAAAGTCACTTGTTGTTCTATTATGTCAATTTATCTCTTCAGATCTGTCAGTATTTGCTTGATATATTTAGGTGCTCTGATGTCAGGTGTATATATAATTGTTATATATTCCTGTTGAACTAACCCTTTTATCATTATATAATGACCTTCATTATCTCTAGAGATCATTTTTGACTTAACGTCTATTTTGTCTGATACAAGCACAGCTACCCTTGATTTCTTTTGGTTACCATTTGCATGGAGTATCTTTTTCCATTCCTTCACTTTCAGTATGTATGTCTTTAAATCTAAAGTGAAATTGTTGTACACAGCATATCACTGCTTCTTTTTTTAATTCATTGAGCCACTCTATGTCTTTGGGTTGGGAAGTTTAATCTATTTACATTTAACAAAATTATTGATAACTGAGGACTTATTATTGCCATTTTGTTTCCTGTTGTTTTGCAATTATTTTGTTCCTCTCTTCGTTTTTCATATTTTTGTAGTGATTTACTTTGATTCTTTTCTCTTTTTCTTTTGTGTATTTATTAAAAGTATTTTCTTTGTGCTTACCTCAGGCTTGCTTAAAATATCTTGGAGTTGATAACTGTCTATTTTAAGTTGATAACAACTTAACTTCAATTACATACAAAACTCTGCACTTTTACTCCCTCCTCCAACACTCTGGGTTCTTATTGTCAGAGATTATTTCTTAATGGATATTGTGTATCCATTAACATTTTTGTGGTTATAGTTATTCTTTAATATTTTTTGTCTTTTAACTTTTATATTAGGGTTAAGAGTAATTTATGCATCACTACTACAGTGTTACATTATCATGTATTTGTCTACATATTTACCTTTACCAGTGAGATTTATGCTTTTGCGTTGCTGTTCAACATGGTTTTGTTTCAATCGGAAGAACTCCCTTGAGCCATTAGGATTTTAAATCCAAAAGTTTGGTTAAGAGGATTAATACATATACTCAGGCTTTTTAAAAAGGAGATAATTTTATTTTATATATTTATTTTTCAGAAAATTAATACCAGTATGAAAATTTAGCAAAACTTTCATAATTAGAGTTGACACATAATCAAAAAGAGTTATCTTATCTCATGACAATTGGTAAAACCATCTTAATTCAAATGATTCAGATATTTAAAAACTGTAAGTACTGAACCAGTTTTTATGTGCTATAAAAAAGTTACTAATATGATAAAGAAGAAAACAATATAAAACACAGAAATGAAACATGTGGAAAGGTCCTTAGAAATTATCTAGTTACCTTTCATTTCATAAAAAAGGATGGCACGAGGTGAAATGACTTGCCCATATAGTTTGTGTGCAGTGACCAACTTGGTCTTTAAAATACATACTCAAAAGTCTCTACTCTTGCCTAAGATGGCTTTCCTCCTTCTATAAAATTATTTGAATCCCAAGATTCCTTCAAAGATATGAGAGCTGACACTAGAGTTTGTTGCAAATATCCAAAGAAGGGGGCAAATACCGAGTACCAAGCACAAGGCCTGACAAAGACACTGTCTTTATTGAATGGTAACTGGTAGCTATTGTCTCACCTTAAGTCCTATCTCTTCCACTAAGAAGAGATACAAGATGAGTCAACCAATCCTGCTGTTTGTGATGGTTCCTAGATTACACCCAAGGGGCATTTCCCTTTCTATGTTCTTATCCATTCACCATTTAGCATGGACTACTCTTGGGTTGGTATTTATTTTTTAATGAAGAAATCCTCTCAATTAAACTCTTACAAATTCAATTAGTAACTTAAAATTTACAATATTTTGATTTTTATATGATATTAATAAGATAATGTCAGACTGTGATATCTATGTTCTTTGGCTATTTTTAAAGTATATGTTTCTTTTTTGGCAAGGCCCTTCTCTTCAAGATACCTATATATTTCTTAACTTGAACTCAAACAAAGGTTTCAAATGGTATTCTTCAGAAATTTTTAAATAAGGATTTCAAATTTTTGGTCTTGTTATTTCCTTAGTAAAGATTTATAAAAATGGAAATACTTTTCCAAAGGGTAGATATATCTGGATTCTACATATTATATGTCAATGTGGCTTTTCAAATACATATGGCTACCATGTTTATCAGTTAAGCTATCAGGATATAAAACATAGACAATATTTATCTGGAGAAAAGTGTCAATTATGGTATTGTAAATGAATCATCCAGTAATCTTAACAAGCCATAGGCAGTGAGAATCACAGACTTCTAGAACTTAAGCCATGGCAAATCTTTTAGTACTTTCCAGATATTTATATATAGGAGAAATGAAATCAAGAGAAGTTAAATAATTTATCCAAAGTCACAAAGCAATATAATGGCAAAGCCTGGCCTCAGTTCTAAATTCCTAAGTGTAGAATACAAGCTTCTTTTATTTATGGATAATTTTTAAAAGTTGGTGGTTCATCAAAAAATTAAAAATAGAATTACTATGTGATTCAGCAATTCCATTTCTACGTATATACCCCAAATATTTAAAGCAGAGTCTTGAAGAGATATTGTATATTCATGTCTATAGCAGCATTATTCACAATAGCCAAAAGGTGGGTGCAACCCAAGTATCCATCAACTGATGAATCCATAAACAAAATGTAGTATATACACGCACAAAGGAATATTATTCAGTCTTAAAAAAAAAAGGAGATTCTGACATGTTACAACATAGATGAACCTTGAGGACATTATGCTAAGGGAAATAAGCCAGTCACAAATGAACAAATACTGTATGATTCCACTTATGTAAGGTACCTAAAATAGTCAAATTCATAGAGATAGAAAATAGAATGGTGGTTTCCAGAGCCTGGAGGAGGGAGTTATTACATAATGGGTATGAGAATTTGAGTTTTTGCAAGATAAGAGAGTTCCAGAGATAGACAGTTTTGTACCACAATATAAATGTACTTAATGTCATTGAACTGAACACTTAAAAATGGTTAAGACGGTAAATTTTATGTTATGTGTATTTTACCCTAGTACTTTAAAAAGGGCAGCTATGTCAAAAAGTTACTTACATTTGATGCTGGCACTCATGCTTATTGGAACTGAGCAGTCTATAGCAGCTGAAAGAGAAAAATTAGTTATTTAATAATATTAATATTTATAAATGATGATAAATATCAAATGTGAAAATCACAAAAAGTTCCAGAACTTGCAGTTCCTTGTTTTGATTTCTATCATACTACTAAAGATGAAAAGTACAATATCCTTGATAAAAAATACACTGGTTGGGATTAATAGCTCGTTAGATACTGCAGAAGAAAATATTAGTGAACTTGAAAACATAGCAATTCAAAATGAAACAGACTTAACATACTTGTGATTGTGGTCCTAAAACAAGCCTGGGGGACAAAAAAGAGCAAAATGGAGGACTTACTACCTGATTTCAAGACTTACTGTAATGCTACAGTAATTAAGGTAGAGTAGTATGGACATAAAAATAGACATAGAGATCAACAGAACAAAAGAGTTAAGTCCAGAAATAGATGCACAGATATGGTCAACTGATTTTCAAAAAGTGCCAAGGCAATTAAATAGAGGAAAGGATTACTGCTTCAACAAATGGTACTAGAAAATTTGGATATAAATAGACAAACGCCCCCCCAAACTCTTATATCATATCATATACAAAAACTAACTCAAAATGGATCACAAACTTAAACGTATGAGCTAAAACTATAAAACTTCTAGAAAAAAACACATTAAGAAAATTTTAGTGATCTAAAATTAGGAAAAGATTCCTTAAATAGGACATTTAAAAAACTATAAAAAAAAGAAAAACTAAACTTGATTTCACATGATTTTTACATGCCACAAAATATTATTTTCCCTTTTGATTTTTTCAATCATTAAAAATATAAACATCATAAATATGAACTAAAACTTAAAAACTTTAGCTCTTCAAATGAAAAAATAATAAAAATTTTAAAATACATTAGTAAAAAACTGGTGAAATTCAAATAAGATCTACAGCTAATAGTATTGTATCAATATTAATGTCCTGGTTTTGATTATTATACTATGGTTTTTAAGATTTTAACATTAGGGGAAGCTGGGTAAAGGGTATATGGTAACTCTCTTTACTGTTTTTCAACTTTTCTGTAAGTCTAAAAATTATTTCAGAATAAAAATTTTAAAAAGAAAATCAAAAGACCAATCACAGACTGCGAAAATATATTTGCAAAACGTATATCTGATATAGAATTTGCATTTAATATGCAAAGAAACTGTCATAACTTAATACTAAGGAGACAAACAACCTGTTTTAAAAAATAGGCAAAAGATTTGAACAGGCATTTTACTAAAGAAGATATACAGATGGCAAATAAGAAAAGTTGCTCAACATCATTAGGCATCAGGGAAATGCAAACTAAAATTATGAAGAGATACTGCTACATATCCACTAGAATGGCTAAAAAAGACTGAATACCAAGCATTGGTGAGAATGTGAAGTAAGAGAAATGCAAAATGGTATAGTACTCTGGAAAACAGTTTGGCAGTTTCTTATAAAGTTAAACATACACTTAACATATTGCGAAGTTCCACTCCTAGCAAATAAATTTACCCAAATGAAATGGAAACACGTGTTCAAAGACTGTATGTGAATGTTTATAGCAGCTTTACTCCTAATAGCCAAAACTGAGTCAAAATAATCCAAATGTCCACCAACTGGTGAATTGATAAACAAATTGTGGTAGATTTGTTAAATGGAATACTCTTTAATGAGTTAAAAAAAGAAATACTGATAAACATAACAATATGGATTAGCTTCAAAAGTGTTATGTTAATTGAAAGAAGCCACACCCAAAAGGATATATATTTTATGATTCTATTTACACGAAATTACAGAAGAGGCAAAACTATAGTGACAGAGCGCAAATCAGTGGTTGCCGGGGATTTGGGGAGAGAGGACTGATTGCAAGGAGCTAGGGGGAACTTTATGGGTGATGGAAACGTTCTGTATCAGGCGTCAGCAAACCTCTTCTATAAAAGGACAAATAGTAAATGCTTCAGGCTTTGCAGGGTGAGAGAGTCTGTCACAACTAGTTAACTCTGCACTTCAATGCAAAAGCTGTGTTTTAGTGGAAAAAAGCTGCGTTTTAGTGGAAAAGACTGAACATTATTGTGTTTGTTTATGGACAGTTTAATTTGAACTTCACGATTTTCACATGTCACAAAATATTGTTCTTTTGATTTTTTGCTACCATTTGAAAATATAAACACCATTCTTAGTTTATGAGCTATACAAAAACCGGTAGCAGGAGAGTTTGGCCTGCAAGATGTAGTTAGCTGACCCATGTTGTATAGCATGAGGGTGGCAGTGGTTATACCAATGTATCCGTTTTTCAAAATATTTAACTGTACACTTATAATTAATGGATTTTACTATATGTGAGTTATAACTCAATAAATCTGACAAAAAATAAGTAGAAAAATAGTAGCTAGCATCTTTGTTAAACCTCCTTAGAACTGAAAACAAAAAAACAGATTATAAACTTTATTATATTAAGAACAGTATCAATAAAATATGGATAACACAGATGAAATAACACACACATTATATAGATTTCAAATATAGTTAACAAAAATGGCATTTCTGTGTATATAGAATCAAGAGTTGCTGTCTCACTATAACAAACACAAATCCTTTTATATATAATGTATTCATTTTTGTTATAGATTTATGCTAATGAGATGTGAAGTTGGAGGTTTAAATTGGCACAGAAAGTTCACATTTGCACATTTTTACCTTTGGCTGAAAGGATTTTATTATAGTGAACAGCCATGTGATTCTTGACCAGCTGGAGAGTGCTTAGTCTGAGAGAAGAGGAGTCAGTGCAAAAAGCTAAAAATTAAAACATATTTAATCATTATATATTTAAAATATAAAAATCATCACGAGATAAACAAGCTCCTGATTATTAAGCTCATTCTCATAAAATGTTCTGAAATTGAACCACAGAGATACTGACATTATGACATTGTAATGCTGGATATGTCCTAGCCTTAATCTTGCACTGATAATTGCTAATGAGCTATTGACCACATGAGTTCAAACCTTTCCAAGAGTAAGTTCTACAAGCCTGAGAGTTTGGGGAAGAGATTCTAGAATATCATCTATTATTACATTTACAAAACTATTTCTTTTTGATAGCTCTCAACCTTGTAATCAAGAATGTTTAGCCACTTGTTTAATTATAAAATAATGTTACCATTGTTAATATAAACAACTCCCATGGAGTTTGGGAGATTAAATGAATCCCAACCCCTAAAACCCTATATACAAAGATTCTATTTTGAGAGGCAAATTTCTAACTTAAACCTGAAAACAAGATTTACAGATCAGTTTACTACATTCTTTTTGAAATACTAGGACTATCTTAAGTATAATCACATAGAAATTCCATGACAATAAACTCATACAAATTGTATAAAAGAAATCTTAGAAATATTTAAGCACTTATATGCTAGTATAAAATGCAAATGTAAGCAAAACTTTTAAAAACTGTTTTTGAGAAGTAATACGTGCATCTGGTTAAAAAAATACAACAGCTAAAATAGCATATTGAGATTAAAAAATAAGCAACTTTCTACCCTGACCCTTAGTCTCCCCTCCCAGAAATGTTACTTTTTTATTCATCCTTCCAGGGAAACTCTATGCATAATATAAGCATATACTATAATTATGAGCTTGATATTTCTACTAATAATATTTACTGAATGGGTACCATTTGCCATGCATTGTTCTAACTAAGCTCTTTACATGTATAAACGTATCTAGTCATTATTACCATCATTTAATAGAGTGGAAACTGAGGCACAAAGATATGAGTTAGGTCTTCAAGGTCACATTGCTAATAAAGGATGCAGTTTGGATGTCAACCAAGGTAGTCTCATATTTACAACCACTATACCTATACCATCTCTATACATGTTTGTTTTTAAAAAAAAGTTAGCAAACTTTACATATTGTTCTTCTTCCTGCTTTTCTATGTATGCATATTTTAAATCTAGTTTCAAATCTTTATTTAAAAATTATTTTTCAAAGTTTATGATTCTGTGTGTGTATATATATATATACACACACATACATACATACACATTATGTGTGTATCACATTCTAATACAAAGAAATAAGATAACAGAAAATGTGATCCTTCTTTGACATCTGGAGGTAACAGTATCAGATTTTTCATGCAAATAAGGAAAAAAAGGTATTTGATTATTTTGCCTAAAAACCCTGACTCATACTTTTAACCTATACTTATAAAAATTTATTTTTAAACCTATATTAAAATTTTACCTTGAAGGCTTTAAAATATAAAAACATAACAGGACCTAGAAATCCAGTTGGATAAAGAAGCCCATAAGTGTTTGCTCCTGATGTAAAACGCATTACTCAGGTGCACTTTGCCTCTGCACAGCTTTTCCTTTTCAGCACTTGTGTCTTTAACACCTGCCAATCACTATTTTAACAAGGCAGACGTGCCTTAAACCAGGGAAATCTCCCGGCAAAAGCAGAGCTGGGCTGCAGTGGTAGCAGGGACTAGGAGGCAGCCAAGTCCACGTCCAGTGCACAGTAATAGATTGAAATCACACACTCCAAAATTCTCTAATCTTGAGACTTCCTATAATATTTATTAATAACTATAATAATATGAAGTTTAAGTATCCGTTAAATGAAGTAGTTTTTTTTTATCATGTCATACAATCTGCAAGTAAAGTAAACAATCTTTTAACAAGGCTACCATTTTAAGTACCTCACTTACCATTACTTTTGGTGCTCAAGTGTCCTTTAAATAGGCAGGGTGGACCATATCTGGGAAGGACAGAGGTTGCTCTGACTTTTAACAAAAAAAAAACCCAAAAACATGAATCAGGATAAATGAAACACAACTTTCACAGTACAATAGTATTGAATATTTTAAAAATAGATTTATCTTTAACTACCAGAGTCATCTAAATTTTATTCAATCATATTACTAACCAGCAATGATATATCAAAAATTCTGTAGCCATAGATAAAATTTTCTCTTTTAAGAAAATAAGTTATTTTCAATTGTACCTTGAGACTTTTATGTATTTGTTTATCTTTTTAGAGACAGAGTCTTGCTCTGTCCACCCAGGCTGAAACACAGTGGTACGGTCATAGCTCACCGTAACCTCAAACTCCTGGCTCAAGAGATCCTCCTGCCTTGGCCTCCCAAGTAGCTGGGACTACAGGCACATGCACACCATACCCAGCTAATTATTTTATTCTTTTTTTATAGAGATAGGGTCTCACTGTGGTGCCCAGGCTGGTCTGAAACCCTGGCCTCAAGGGATCCTCCTGCCTTGGCTTCCCAAAGTGCTGGGATTACAGGCATGAGCCACTGCACCAGGTGGAGACTTTAGTTTCATTGGGTAAAATGCTAAATACATCAATTATACCATTTGATATACATTGACTTTATTCTGTATACCACTGACCTACTAGATTTTTAATTATTTTGAAATATAATATAGCTGAGAGTTTGAGTTAATACTTTACATATTATTTCAGTTAATCACAGGCTAGTCTATCCTTAAAAATAATTTTAAGACAGTAATCTTCTCACAAATTGAGTAAATTATAAGTTATATCATATTACTATTAAATATGTATAAAATAAATATATATTAGGTTATTTAGTATGGAATGTCTGATTTCCTTAAGTACTAAGTTTGACAGTTGATATCTATGACATTTCACTTTGACACTTCTTGTTTTTATTTTTTATTGTAAAGGTACATCCTCATTCTTTCAAATGCATGTTTTGGCTTGTGATTATCTTTCAATTTTTTTTAGGGCAATTTTTGTGAGACCATGGATAAGTCAAAAATTTGTGTTACTTCTGAATATGAGTTTTGTCGTGGAACCAACACAGCGTAGACAGCTTGAAATATCAATGAAGTGTTTGGGAAGTATGTCGCTAATAAACTCACAGTACATCAATGGCTTGAGAAGTTCCATTCTGGTGATTTCAATCTTGAAAACGAGCCAGGTGGGTGACCTGAGACCAAGGTGGATAATTATGAGCTGAAAGCTGTAGTGGAAGCAAATCCATCTCAACCTATACATGAGTTAGCAACAAGGTTTTACATTATTATTCCAATAATTTTGGACCATTTGAAACAAATGGGCAAGGTAAAGAAGCTAGATAGATGGGTACCACATGAATTAAACAAGTATCAGAAGAGAAATTGTCTCAAAGCTTGCCTTTCTTTGCTGTCATGACACGAAGGTGAACCATTTCCACATCGTATTATTACATCTGATGAAAAATGGATTCTTTCTGACAACTGCAAGCATTGGCACAATGGTTGGATAAAGATTAAGTGCCAAAACATAGTCCAAAACCAAATATTCATCAAAAATAGCTAATGGTGTGTGTTTGGTGGTGCAGCACTGGTATTATCTACTACAGCTTCATGAAAGCTGGTCACTCGGTTAGAGCAAATGTCTACTGCAACCAATTGGATGAAATGATGAGGATGCTTGTGATTAAGCAGCCAAGACTGGTCAACAGAGACAGGCCAATCCTCTTGCAAGACCACATGTCGCAAAAACAACACTGCTCCAATTACAGAAACTGGACTTGGAAACTCTCTGTCATCCACCTATTCACCAGACCTTGCACCAACTGACTACCACTTCTTCCAGGCTTTGGACCACTTCTTGCAAGGAAAAATATTCAGTTCTCAACAAGCTGTGGAAAATGCCTTTCACGATTTCATTGCCACTCACAATCCAGGCTTCTTCGCTGCTGGCATAAGCAAACTACTGTTAAGATGGCAAAACTGTGTCAATAGTTTAGGCACATACTTTGAATAATTGTACTGCTTCTTGTTTGAGATATAATAAACTAGGCTTTTAATCTGAAATCAGACATTTCATATTTAGTGACCTAATATATAAAATCAGAATTTGGTGACTAAAAGATTTATCTAGTCTAACCCACTTACCCCTTGGCTTCGATCCTATCTAAACATCTAATGTTTAAAAACAATTGTAGCAATGGAAAAGGCAGAGTCCCCTAAAGGTAGAGTCTGATCTTTCAGATTATGTGGGCTGTTGGAAAATTAGATATAGACCTCATCACAAAATAATTTCTCTCCCAAAATGTGACTGTGTTTTTAGTAATAATCTCCAAAATAGGAACACTGAGTTACAGAATTAAATGTAATTTAATAGGCAAATATGAATACTATATCCCCAAGATGGAGATGTTTTAACAGGGTGAAATGGCTCGTTTGCTATCAGGTAGACTATAAAGCTATAAAGGTGTGGTGAGAACACATACAAAGTCTAGTAAAAATATGGATGACTAAAAATAGAAAAAGAGGTATTGAGTTAGGAGAACTAAAATCTAGGACCAGAGAACAAAACTTGCTAGAAAAGACTAAAACAGAAAAATAATTTGTGATCAGAATGTCCAAGAAGCTCCTTCTACATAACAGGTAAGAGAGCAGGAAGGAAAAACACTAACTTATTTAAGACAATACAAGCCATAGTGATACTTTTTGACTGGGGGATAAAGACAGTCATGAAATTAGCATAGTTTCTATCAGGAAGGAAAGAAGCGTGAGACCTAAACATTAGAAAAGAGGCCGGCTGGCCAGGTGGCTCACACTTGTTATCCTAACACTTCGGGAGGTCGAGGCGGGAGGATAGCTCGAGGTCAGGAGTTCAAGACCAGCCTGAGCAAGAGCGAGACCCCTGTCTCTACTAAAAAAAATGGAAAGAAATTAGCTGGACAACTAAAAATATATAGAAAAAATTAGCTGGGCATGGTGGTGCATGCCTGTAGTCCCAGCTACTCCGGAGGCTGAGGCAGAAGGATTGCTCAAGCCCAGGAGTTTGAGGTTGCTGTGAGCTAGGCTGACGCCACAACACTCTCCAAATATAAATAAATAAAATAAATAAATAAAAATAAATAAGTCTCCAAAAATAAATAAATAAAAAACATTAGAAAAGATACAGACTCTCAAGAAAACCTTATTTTTCCAGACAGAAAACTTTTTGCTTGTCTAGAATTCACATGTCTCTTCATCTGGAAATAGCACTTCAACTTTCCTTTGGGAAACTTGGCCTCTTCTACTCTTAGCCCAGGTGGTTCAAACAGAGCTGATCCCACTGTCAGTGTTGGGCATATGACACAAATCTGGCCAGCTGTACTGACTACATTGACAATGAATATGTGACCCAAGCCAGCCATGAGATACACTCTTAGGATCCTATTAGGAAAGATACTATCATTTTACTGAGCTTGCTAAACCCAGTGTAGGATCTCAGCAATCCTGGTATTGCTGGTGGCCATCTTACACCATTATAAGGGGAAACTCTCTGAGAAAGCAGCCTACACAAAGTGGAACCAAGATAGAGAGTCCTGGTAACATTGTTTGAAGCTCTACCAACTCTAGACTTTTCTTCACAAGAGCCAAAAAAAAAATCCCATTTTAGCTTAAACCACTATGAGTTGGATTTCTTCATTTGTAATTAAAATGCTAATTTTTGAGTACTAATGGTGCCAGGCACTATTCTAAGCACTTTGTAGATATAAATTAATACTTAAAATAATACTATGAGATAAGTAATATCATTCTTCCCACTTGATAAACGAGGGTAACTGAAGCACAAAGAGATTAAATTTATAATTTGCCCAAGATTACACACTACAATGTGACAGATTTGAGATCTGAATCCAGGTAGTTTGGTTCCTGAGTCTTAACTATTACACTATCTTGGCCAATATAATTGCTCAGTACTTGAACCACACTTGAAACTACTATATCATATAAAAAGAGAAGAAGATATCTCAGCTGTATGTAGTTTATTCCCTCAAAATTCTATTCTAATGTATGTGTGTTTTTCACTTTAAATTACAGAAAAAGGAAAAACAGGTATATTCAGAGAAGTTTGAGAGAACGAAGTCAGAGAGAATGAAAGACAGGCTAGAACTTAGTGATACTGCCTTGCATAGAACAATCTCTTCTCCCTCCCCAAACCTGTGGATGGTTGTGTGAACAGCGTGTTTAATATTTGCCCCTAGGTACCAATCCAGCTTCTCTTTAGCATAAGATAGAGATAGAACTTAGATACACCCTATCTGTGCTCCCTTGTCTATTTACCTTCAAATGTACACCAAGGCATACACACATTAGTTTCTAACATTCCTACAGACAAATGTCATATTGAAGCTGACAGAATTGAAGGGAGAAATAGATAATTTAATTCATCTCTGCCCTTTCAAGGGCAGTTTCTGGTTCCTGCTTTGTTTCCTGTATACAGGTGACACTTCCCTGTTTCTTTGTGTGTCTCATGATTTTTTTGCTGAAAACTAAACATTTTAGGTAATATAACAATTCTAGATATAGAATGCTCTCTTGAGATTGTTTTCATTGTTGTTTACTTATTTAATGACTTGGCAAAATTATTTAATGCAGTCTATTTCCTGAGGAATGTGAAGGCTCTGATGTCACTCCTCAGCAGTGAAGCTTTGGGCCTGAGCACAGTCACACCTTCTCCAATGAGGTCTGAACCCAAGTCTTTGGAAGGAAGTTTCCCTTTCAAATTGTCCTTCCTACTCTCTCTCAGCTGTAGAGTATCATATAGGGTTTTCTTATAGCTCATAGTTACTCTTCTATGATAGTTTAACAATTCTTTGAACTTGTCTTGTATACATCACTGTATGGTTTCTATCTCCTGGTTGGACCCAGAATGAATGCTCCACTGAGTCAAGGAAAAGTAGCCTCAAACCAAATGCAAGGAAAAAGAACACCATTCTCTAACTATTAGGACTAAAATCCTGTCCAAGTGATTGAAGGTTTAGTAAGGTAGTGAAATTCATCAGTATATATGAGAACAGCCCAGTTTCCCACAAAATTTGATTTTACTGCAATAGCCAGAAGGAAGTCCATTGAGGAAAGAAAGGTAAAGTTGTTTCTTGTGGCAGAGTTTTCCAGGAATACAGAGGTTTGGGAACCTGAGTGCCATTGATAAGTGTCCCTACAGGACCAACAAATGAAAAAAAATTATTTTTCAAGCTACTTTCAGTTATTTATACTAATAGGTTGTCTTCTCTCCTCTTCTCCCCAAAGGTCATTGATAATAGAGTGGATGTCTGTTTGACAGTCTCAATCTTTTCTTCTCCTTCCCCCATGAGAAATTGGAAACACCTTTTAGATTATCTAGTCCAAGCCTCCATTTTACAAATTACTAAAACCCAGGGAGATAAAGGGACTTGCTGAAGATTACCTAGTTAGTTAATAGCAAACAAAGATTACAAACAAGCCGGTATTTTTCAGGCTGGTGCTCTTTCTACTATACCACCATTCAGAAGGTTTGCCTTACAAAAGAATGTCTAAAAAGTGCTTACAGTAAGAAAATGACAAAAGATAATTTTTTCCTTATTTGTTTTAATATTTTATGCTCTGAAAAAACCAAAAGTAACCTCCTAATGAAATCTAAGAAATTTACTTTCAATTAAAATTATTTTAGCTTTGGCTAAAATTTATGGTTTCTTATTAACAATTTATGGCATATGAGAACTAACCTCCCAAATATTTGTTGACTATTACATTTATTTAAAAATTTTAAGTTGATAATATAATATCCTAAAAGTGAAGCTAATTAATTAAGTTATAAAAATATAAAACTTTTTACGTTTGTCATGAACCTAATTTTAAAAATAACTCAATAAACAAATGCTAACAACTAAGTCTATGCTTTAAATTTTACAAATATCCTTTCTCTATGCCCTTCTCCCTCATGAGATACTAAATAAATAAACTGACTTTGGGTTTTACCTTCTTCACCTGGATTCAAAGCCTGTTCTGCTGCTGTGTCCTTCACAAGTTATTTATGATCTTTTAATTTACTGTGAAATGATAATACCCATCTAACAAGATATTTTTGTACATTAAATGAGATAATTTGGAAATAGTTCCTGGTACAAAGCAAGGGCTTAATGTTAGTTTATGTGTAAAATTTCTAAGAACATAAAAGCGTTTTAGTTTGCTTTTCTAAAACTTAGGTTGGTAAAGTGTCAGAACATAACAGTTTACTGATCAATGGATAGTTTTCTCCTACATTGAGAACAGCACTTATTTTGATCAATGATTACACAATAAAGATACATTCCTATTCAAAGCAAGACTTACTTCAAGGAATCATCTAGCAGCTTGATTTAAAGATACTCTTTTAAACAGATAAGAACACTGAATTCGGAGGGGGCGTCTAAAGATTGTCTTATTTGGCTTGAGAAAAGAATGATATTAATACTTGCTCAGAAAGTATGAAAATAACAAACTACTTGGATTGGGCTGATTTGTACAGATTTAAGATTATACGGCCCCACCATGATGTCCACCTGACTCAATATTCAATCAAGAACAGGTGTATACAGTGATTATGGATTAGTCCTTTGCTGCTAAAACTAGTCTGCCGTCAACACCACGACACCAACTGGAAACTAACCAGAAATGCAAAATCTCAGCCACCCCCCCCACCCCCTAACAAACCTATTGAATCATAATCCGCATCTTAATCTGATTCCAAGGGGATTCCCACTCACATTAAAGTTACAGAAGCCCTGGGTTAGTGAGTAGTTTTAGAGGGAGTTAGCTACTAGATGGGGGATTTCCTATTTACTGAGTACTTACAATGTGCCTGCTACGTATTATCTGCATTTAATCCTCAAGAACTCTATGGCATGGGTATTTGACCCCCACTTTCAAGAGATGAGGAAACTGAAGGTCGTCTCTATGGAGAGCAGCGGGGTTTGACTTTGGGCCAAAAGAAGTCTGACTCCAAAGACTAGAGCTACCGGGACAATAAAGGCTGCACGACCCCGAAGTGCAGGAGTCTGGGCCTCCCGGTGTCGGAGAGACAAATTCAGGGCAAGGAAGCGGGCCTGCCAGCCTGGAAAGCTTTTCCTGTGCGCGGGCCTTGGGCAGCTCGGGGCAACAATTGGGGTAATTACTAGCGACGAAGCAGGGGCCCTGGAGCGCCCCGGGCGCGGCCTCGACCCAGGCAGCCCGGACCCGAGGCCGGGAGCGCAAGCCACCGCGAGAGCTGCCCTTTACCTCTCCGGCTGCCATCCATGCTTAGTCTTCCTGCAGCCGCCGTGGAGACACACTGGGTCCCCTTGGGTCCTTCCCCTGGCCGGGCCCAGCCCCTGCAGTGGCGGATTGGCGAGGAGCAGGCGGTGGGCGGCAGCGGCCGTGAGACCGTCGCCAGGCCGGTTGCTACGTGCCTGTCTCACGGCGCCGGGATTGTGACGTCACGGCGCAGGGGACGTGCGCTCCCGCAGCCCCGCCCCCGGGGTACTCCAGGCGAGAGGAGAGTGGTTGCGGATGGAAGGCTCGGGTGGGGAAAATGTTCCGAGAGTCAGTGTGTTGCCCTGGGATCCTGCCAGTCGTTCACAGAGCGGCCTCCAGTGAGGAGTCCCGCCACCAGCACCTGGCAGGCTTTGTTCGTGCGGGAAGAGCGGGGAGAGGAGGTGGTCTCTTCTGGCATCCACATCCCCTGCGTCCCGGAAAAAGTCAAACGCAAATGTTAGTTGAGGTCAGGGTAACATTTAACCAGTTCCAAATAATTAGATTTCAAAGCAGTCCGTGAACTTTTGGGTTAGTGAAAATCCTGGGGATGAAAAACATCTACATGTTTACATCTTAATTCTTAACCTTAATAATCAGTTTTCCTTTCTGCTTATCCTCACTGAGCTTCTCCCCGCCTGTCCCCGCCTCCCCCTTTTATCTTAAGGCGCCAATCCGTTTTCCTTTATCCTGGAAGAGAGGTGCAACGTGAATAAGGGGTTGATTTATTCGTTGCTTTCTACAATGTGTTTACTTTTGAAACAGTTACCTTTGAACCCCTGGAATTAAGATCAGAATAGGTCAGGGAGCATTCTGTCATGTGGGGCTTCAAAACATGAACTCTATGGACATTTTGGGCTGGTTGTGTAATTCTTTGTTGTGTGTGTGGCGCTGTCCCTATGCATTGTAGGATGTTTAACAGCCTCTTCTTCCTAGAAGCCAGTAGCAACCCACTCACCCCACCCCTAGTCGTGGCAGTCAAAAATGTCTTCAGTCATTGCCAAATGTCCCCTGGGAGGCAAAAATGGCACCCCAGTTGAGAACCACTGCTGTAATGGAAAGAGTACTGGCTTTGGAACTAGATATGTAGAACATAATCTTGAGTTTTCTGCGACTTACCAGCTTGATCTTGAATTAGTCTCCAAAACTTTCTGAACCTCTGGTTCCTTTTTTCTAAAATGTAAATTGTGAAAGTTGTTAGAATCAAGATGGAGTCACTTGTATTATTTCAAAACAAAACGGAGCCACGGAAGGCCATGAGGGAGGGTTCTAGTGCACAAATGCCTGATAACAAAAACTATCACAAAAGACTGCAAAACCCACAACCTTGCACAGAAGCGAGGTCAACCTTACACACAAAAAATACTTCTGTAAGGACATCTGCCCAGGAACTGCCTGTCCAACCTTGAAGTGACACCACCCTTGTTATTGATCCATGTAATCAAGGATAATTATCTCAAAAGAATTCAGGAATTCTCTTTATTTAAAAAAAAAACTTTATTTTCCTTTACCTTCATAAATGCACTCATAGTTTACTATGGCATGAGTATTCCCATTGCAAGGCCCATTCCCAAATAAGTATCATTTTCTTTTAGAGAATCTCCTTCTCTGTTATTTAGGATGACAAAAAATGGTGCCACTAACTTTGTAGTTATAAGGATTGATATGTACAGTGCCTGGCAAGTGAAAGGAGGTATTCATCAAATGTTAGCTTTCTGTCTTCTAAGACTTGTCTCAGAAGAGCTGGGTGTCAGGGAATTCAGGCTTGAGGGAGTAAGTCAGAAACCCTATAACAAGGAAAGGGGAATAGACCAGAAACCCAGCTATAAACCCCCGGTTCCCTAAGACCTAGGCTAGGGAGACAACTAGATTCAAAATTTGAGGAATGTGGAAGTATGTGTGTTGGCTCTGTGGTCCCAACAACAAAAGTCATTTAGAAGAATACAGGAGCAGAGAGTCAGATGTTACCCACAGAACAAAAACTTTTTCTTACCTACTTGCTATTGCTTGAAATCCATTTCTAAGTTCATGAAGCATTTTATTCCTGCTATTAGCAGCTAGAAAATACCTTGCATATAATAGGCCTCCAGTAAGCATTTTTTATATTGAATTACAACTAAAGCCTAAAGGGCAAACACCCTGGGGGGAAACAACACAGTGACTTGATTCACACAAAGGTAATGCCAGCTCCTCTTATAAAAGTAGATTTTAGGGACCAGGCACTGTGGCTCACACCTATGTGAGGTGAGCCACTAGGTGGTGAGCACCTGTAGTCCCAGCTACTTGGGAGGCTGAGGCAGGAGGATCACTAACTTGGGAGTTTGAGGCTGCAGTGAGCTATGATCACACCACTGCACTCCAGCCTGGGTGAAAGAGTGGAAACCCTGTCTCTAAAAAAAGAAAGAAAGAAAGAAAAAAGAAAAGTAGATTTAGGATGACAAGTAGATTTTTCTTTGAAGTAGGAAAGGTACCCCATGAATGAGAGCACAGCAGAATGGGAGAGGGTTCTGAAGACAACATTGCCTGGTATCCGATTTTGTCTGAAGCCATCTTGATTTCATTATTTCTCTTTTAAGCATTTTATTCCAATTCTTTCAAGAATGTGTGCACATTTGAAAGGAATGTAGAGTCTATTTCTTTCCAATTTTAGTAGCAAACACATTACCCTAAGTGTATATAATTTGTCCTTTGTTGTTGCTCCACATATGTGAAAGAGAGAAGATGCTTTCTGGTTGCTATTCCCATGGAATAACCCATGATCATGGGCAGGTGCGCACAGCTGGTATGAGCTTATTATAGAGTAAGCTCCTAAGAACACCCTTTCATTGGCAGAGTCGTCACCAGCTGCAATGGCCTTGGAGAGTAGACATTCTGAAGACCTTTTGTTGAATACATAAACATGAATTTCATGTTCAGAAATTATGACAATGCTATGTTTTTGTTATTGACATTTAAGAATCTATATAGCTGTATCGTAGAAAGAAAAACTTTGTCTCCCCTGGCATGTGTTAGCCAATTATTGGATCTCCTTTTTTGTCTTAGCTGACAGGAAGCTCAAAACTAAGATTTGTGCTGAGTTGTGATAATTGTTCATAGCCTATTTTTCAATTTATCTCTTTAATTCTCTTTACTAGGAACTTGGCTTTTCTACTTCTTTTATTTCCATGGCTCAATTAGACCTCTCTTTTTGGATAAGCTCTAACCCCTTTTGAAATGGAGATATAAATAAAAGAAACTATATATTATACATACCATAACATATAGTCTGATCTAATAGCATATAGTTTTTTATTTATTATACTTTATGATCCATTATTTTTATTTTCTAAAAAACCATATGGGATGCCAAACATACCATTATTATACATTTAATACAATCTGTATAGATGACCCTTAGTTTCACAATTCAGAGGATTCCTGGAATTTATGTTTGTCTGTTTGGAAAATGATCCATCCAATAAATGCAGTAAAAGCAACAAGAAACAAAAAGGTCAAGACAACCCTTTTCTATTTCTTGAGTTAATATGAGCATATTTTAATCCTTAAAGTCCCTAAAGGAAAAAAAATGAAGGATATCTAGGGAATTTTTAAAATGTATATGTACTAGGGCAGAGTCAAATAAGTAGAATTCAATCGTGTACGTGCACTTTGTGTTGACCTCAGTCTCAGACAAATCCCTTAGGTTGTGGTGACTGAACAATGCTTTGGAATTCGAGCTATTGACTATTTCTCAGCCATTCTCCAATCAAAATACTGTAGCTGTTGATTCATCTAATACCTAAATGAGAAAATAGAACTTCAGAGCTTGCTAGTATTAGCCTGCTTGGAAGTAATGGATTAATTTGCTGTTTGTCACTAGAGGGGGCTTTAGGAAAGTTTTAAGTGCCATTCCTGTGAGGAACGCAGCTGTGCCAAGGCAGTAGTAATAAGACCTACTAGTCTTATTCAAGGACTGAAAGGTGCAACTGACAAACACTTAAAAAAGCGACTCCAAGGTAGAGCTTCTCCAGTGTGCATATATATAATAAATAAATATATATACACACATGTATATACACATTGAGTTCTCTTTTGAATACAGGAAAAAATTACTCTATCATCTAAAGGTCCTTAATGAATTTTAATAAGTCATCATTACCAACCTATACATTGATTTTTCTTAACGTTATTGTTAAAAGCAGGAGAGTGCAGGAGTAATTCTCTATAAGGCAATATATGCCTAATGGTATTACAGAGAGAAAAAAGAGAGTGATAATGGGATATACTGACCCCCATGACCATTTCGAGTTCTCTTAAAGAATAGAACTCTGATATGTGAACACAAATATAATCTTGTCTGTAGAAAGTGATCATTCTCAGAACTGTAAAACCACAGAGAGTTTTTGTTGCATTTTTTAATATGCTTAATTCCATACTTTATTTTAATTTTTCCTACAGTAGAAAAGCACACAAAATTGTGATTCTGGAGGTAGCTTCGCTGGCTTCTTTTTATGAACAGAAGATTCACTCATATTGTGACCCTTTGGCTAAGGCTGCCAAGATTGCAGATGTTAGGTCCACTAATGATTGCCACAGTCCTTCATCTTGCCACTTCCCCCCAGCTGTGCTCTTTAAATCTTTTCGTCCAATTAAGAGAACAAGTCTCCATGAACAGAACTTAATCATTCTGTGGTTACTAGGTAACCTGTCCCCATAGCTTCAGAAGAGCATTTTATCTATTTTTCCACTGCCAATCAATTGTCACAACAATACATTAGGGAGGATGCTCACCCTAAAGGTTTGATAATCTCCACCGAATGCATTCTCTGTTTACAAGTGGCTTCACCATTGAACACAAAGCGAAAAAAACATACTCTGTTCATCTATCCTGATAATATTTTTTTAACCTACAAAATAGAGTCCAGAGTTTGAACAATTAATAATTTCTGAAATGAAGCTCTTAATAGATGCATCTATGATTCACAAATTGCTACACACAAATCAATTTTTAAAAACCCTGATTTCTATAAGTTACTGATGAAAACCATTTTTTAATGATACCCTACCTAGTGTTTCTAAGGGACTTCAATCTCCACTCTAGTAATTTTTTAGTTCTTTGTCTTTCTGGATGTCTGCCTGTAATATACTCAAATACTTTAAATTATTAGGGTAAATGACATGAAATTGCAATTTTATAAGTAAAAAATGGTCAAATATAGACAATATCATTTGGTTCTACCTAATAATTTGAATTATTTGAAGAACACTATTAGAAACTTAGATTTAATTCAGACCACATTAATTATTTCTTTAGAATATTTGAGGAAGTCAGCTTAGAAAATGGAGATAGGGTGGTTCGTGACACCCTCAGATATATTCAATCTCTGACCTTTAATTAAATCAAATATCAGCTTTCTCTTGATAAGGTTTCTCTTTGAATCCTTCCATTTCCTTCTCTGCAAACAATTACTCAGTGTTCATTATGTTTTTAAACAAAAGCTAAATTGCCCAACAGTATGAAAATGTGTTGTGAAAACAGTTTCTAGTTATATAACATTAGGTGTCCACTGAAGTTTATACCCATGGGCAACCTTAGATGAAAGAAAAACATTGAGGTCAAGAAGTAAATATAGGAAGTATTTCCCATAGTGAAAGCACAGTCTAGACAGAAACTTTGGTGCTGATCTGGGCATGGAAAGACTTCTTCTGTGTGACATTTATAATATGCAGAGTGGATGGTTATGTAAGATAAACAAGATAGAATAAGTGATGCTCCTCGTCTCCTTAATTCACTTTTTAAAGAAGGCTGGAAGTAAGCAAATATTTTCCCTTGTCTGTCAGAAAATTTAGGGGCAGGAAGATGCCAGAGATCACTAAGCAAAAATTCTCATCTTGCAGAAAAGGCCAGTGGAGCCCAGAGAAGATAAGTATTAGCTTACACAACCGGTTTTCTGACTCCTGATTTAGTGTGCGTTCCACTCAATCAGGAAATAGGCAGCAAAACTATTATTTCAGTGACTTTTGTTATGCACGATCACTCTCTAATGCATGTGCTACCTAAAATAATGGGAAAATGATTTTCATATGCAATCACAGACATATAAAATGGGAAAAGTAAATGAGAGTTTGCTTAAGTATTTCGTCTTAGGCAAACCCGTACCTAAGCTATCTTAGATAAATGAGAATATGTATCTTTTACAGTCATATTTTTTTTCTGAGAGATCAACATGTATTATTCTCCCCACAAGAAATAGAGCACAGTTGAGTCCAATTTTTCTTCTACCCTGGAGATGATTACTTTACCATAATCCAGGAAGATTGTCATTCGCCTTGAGTTTAAGAAAATTTTACACTGGAGAGTTATTCCTCAGAAAGGGCAGCTTCTGTTATTCAAGAATGGCTAAAAGAATAGCACCACTGACTTCCTGAACACTAAAAATTGCCACATGTTATTTCAACCAATGTTGATATATGCAAGGCTATGTGCAAGGCCATTTAGCTGCCGTTTTCTCCTCATATTCTACAGGACAACAGTACTTTCTCGAGTTCATTTACAACCCTTTCAGTGGTCCTCTGGGCTTTTACCTGCTTCCAAGAGACTCGCTGGCAGCTGGGTGTCTATAGGGATAGTGTAAAGTGTCAGGTGTCACCATTGTTGGAATCAATCTGCTTTGAATCCTAGCTTTGCTGTTCCCCAGCTGCGGGACCTTTACCAAGGGCCTCATTCACGTGATTGTTGTGAGAAGGACAAGAGGTAATACGTGTGAATAGTTTACCACGGTGTTTGGCTGCCATACTTTGGGTTGTCTTTGAGACAAAAACTCAAGTACCAGTAGTTTATTTAGGAGGCAATCCTAAACAAACACCAGTAGGGGGATACAGAAGTCAGACAGAGAAGAGAAGGAAGTGGGGTGATGTCAAGCAAGTTTCCACTGTGGGCAACTGGCGCTCAGTCCCACGGGGAAACTCTGGGAAACAGTAGAGAACACCGCAGCCATCCTACCCGAGGTGCAGGGGAGCTGGGGTACTTATCCACCATCTACCAGCAGGACTTGTGTAAGGGCCGCTAGGGCCCTTGGGCAGCTAATTGCCTGGCCTTCTGACCTGTCCTGTAAGCAGCTAAGTGGGCTTCAGTGGTCAGAGGAAGCGCTGAGCACCAGGCGCAGCTGCGGGCTGTTGGAAGTTGGGACTAGCGTGAAGGAAGTGGCGAGGACTGAGGAGACGTCGGCTGAGGGCTCATCGGTGGTGTCTGCTTCCCTGGCAACAGGGGCCATTCAGCACTCATTTACTCTTTGTATTTTTAAAAGATATTATTAAGTGACTTTTTCACACTGACGTAGCCAGCTTCTCACACTGACTACGGCTGGCACAGAGAAGGCGTTTGCTGTGAAAACCTGTTGTTTCTGTCTGCCTAACACCCTTTTCCTTTTCTTCTTGTGGGAAGCTCATCCCATGTCCTGTGGGTGATATTGTCTCCATCTTGCCTCCTTCCCAGGTCCCTCTTTTTTCCTACTACTCTATTATCACAGGAAGGCGAGATGTGAGGTGAGACAACACTCCCAGGCAGCTGGCTACAGCGATTGAGTCAAGGTGGGCGTGGGTCCCTCTGAGCGTCCTCCCTGGGACTTAGCTGCTAGAGCTATTGGTATCGACTGTTTCTGCTGGGATATGAGTTCTGGGCTGTTGGCGGCTGTCTTGCTCCCTGTGGAAAGCATGTGTCCAACAAGTGAGAGAAAGAGAGAGAGAACACATCCGGAGACATTATTTTATCCCACAAATACAACTCTGGTTGAAGTGAGCTATGCCTCTGGGCCCAACAGTTTATATGAGCCAATAAATTCTTTGCTGTCGCTTGCAATGAAAGAGTTCTAACTGACAGAGCATTTAATATATATTTGCAGTATTTCATACTCTAAGATTCTAAGACTTATCTTTTAACACAGCATCTACCAATGTGACTTCCCAAGTAGTTGTAAAAGCTGCTTAGCAAGATGTTGGAGGCAGGTAGGTACTGGCAGCATCATTATATCCCAGAACATCCTTCCTCTCTCTCATTTGAGGTTTTGGCATTTCATGTTATTGCTCAGTCCTAGCATTAACTAACTTTGAATTAAGTTATTCCCTTTGCAATGTTTTCAATCCTAATCACATCAAGGAGAAAATCTCTGTTTGATCCCAGTATGTCTTTGGTACCCCTCACCCTTGCTAATCTCCCTTTCTAACAAAGATCAAAGCTCAGACTCAGGTCACAGTGCCTAGATAAGATTTGGGAGTATCGTCTTTGCTGTGCTTATATATGGCAATTGCTACAGTAGTCCCCTCTTATCCGAGGTTTCACTGTATGAGGATTCAGCTACCCGCAGTCAACCATGCTCCAAAAATGTTAAATGGAAAATTCCAGAAATAAACAATTCGTAAGTTTTAAATTGTGTGCCATTCTGATTAGCATGATGAACTCTTGTGCCATCCTGCTCCTTTTAGCCTGGGACATGAATCCTTCCTTTGTCCAGCATCTCCACGCTGTCTACACTCCCTGCCCATGAGTCACTTAGAAGTCCTCTCGGTGACCATCTCACATCATCATCATAAGAAGGGTGAATACAGTGCAATAAGATATTTTGAGAGAGAGAGAGAGAGACCTCATTCACATAACTTTTATTGCAGTATATTTGTTAGGATTGTTGTATTTTATCATTGTTATTGTTGTTAATCTCTGTGCCTAATTTGTAAATTAAACTTCATAAGTCTGTACATACAGGAAAAGACATAGTGTATATACAGTCTGGTACTATCCACAGTTCCAGGCATCCACTGGGGATCTTGGAACGCATTCCTTGTGGCTAAGGGAGGATGACTGTACTGTTTTTCCAATTGTACTGGAGTCACTGTTTCTTTTAAAAAGATAGTTAATTTTAAAAGTGAGTCAATTCAAAAGTAAACCATAAAGTAAAAAATAGTATGAGTTGTATAACAGTATGGTGAAAGTCATATAGGTGATATTTAGAACTTAACTTTGGGAATTGTTTGCTTAGTATAATGGTATCCCTGCTTCCATTGGGAAAAAAGAAGGAACAGACCAGGGTCCACTCAGATTTGCATAGGCTGATTTGCTGATGTGATTTTGACTAAAGGACAAAATTGGTTATTGAGGGAGGAGTCTTGATTCAGCTGGGGGTGAAAACACAGAACACTTTGATTTTTCCCAATCACTGCTTTCAACTCTGTTCTAATGAAGTCCCCTCCCCTTGGGTGGTAGGGGCTCTTAACACTGTGGCCTGATTCCTTAGCTTTCTGTCATTTTCAGTCATGAAAAGTTACCTTCAGTTTTTAAGACTCAGCCCTATTTATTTAAAAAAATTTAACCTTTTTTTCAGGTCCAAAGCTCTTGTCTTTTCCTCCCCTCCCCGAGCACTGGCTAGTCGAGTGGGCTCTGGTGGCTGGTGTTGGAGGTGGCATGGCCTGTTTTCATACACCCGCCCTGTTCCTACCTCCGTGCACTGGCTCCTCTGACGCTGAGGAGGGGAAGAGAAAGGAACAAGGAAGACCTAGCTCCTCCTTTGACTTGTCTTTACTTAGTTCTAATGGGTGGTCCAAACTGTTCCTGCCTAAAGGCTCAATGTAGACAAGTGGAGGCTCCAACATGCCCCTCTGACAGCGGCTCAGTGCTGAGCTTCCCCAGATGCTGGGAATATGTTGCAAGATTTGACTCCAAATGAACGCCCTCTGGCTGCGTCATTCCCTACTGCTTCAGTGCCTCTGCCTCTTTGACCCCTGCTGCAGCAATCCCCAGTCAGAATACAGGCCCCATACTTGCAGACTTGCAGGGCTGTGCGGGGGTCCTTTCCTGTACTTCTTGGGAACTGGAATTATGGGAGTTGCACATAAAAAAAAAAGGAGCGGCCCCTCTCAGTCTGACCCCCCTCCATCGTGCCTTGTCTCCTTAATTCATTCCCCTCTGCCTGGATCATAGGGGCAGGTGAGCAGATCTACTCACTAACATTGACATTTAACCATGGAGTGGAATCAGAATTCCCCTTCTGGTAGGCACCCCAAGTACACAATGAATGATTCTCTTGGGACCTGTCTCCCTTGGTTTCCAAGAGAGGATGAAGATGTCCCCTTCCTGATGACACAGACAAGAGGCAGAGGATGATTTCTAATACTCGATGCTCCCACCAAAAGGCAATTTCTTCCCTTTACTCTAATTATCCTCATGTTTTCTTACTGGTGGGTGTTGCCAGGTAAGTAATGGCCACCCAAAGACATCAGGTGCTAATCCCTGGAACCTGTAAATGTACCATATACACATTTGCAAATGTGATTAAATTAAGGATCTTGAGATGAGGAGATTATCCTAGATTATCTGGGTGGGCCCTGAATACAACCACAAGCATCCTTATAAGAGAGGCGGAGGAAGATTTGATGGACACACAGAAAAAAAGGTGGCGTGAAGATGGAGGCAGAGATTGGAATGATGCAGTCACTAGCCAAGGGAAGCCAGCAGCCACCAAAAGCTAGAAGAGGAAAGGAATGGATTATCCCACAGAATGTCTGGGGGAGTGTGACTCTGCTGACATCTTGATTTTGGCCCAGGAATACCCATTTCAAACTTTTAGCCTCCAGAATTGAGAGAGAATAAATTTTCATTGTTTTAAACCACCTAGTTTGTGGTAATTTGGTATAGCCATCATAGGAAACTAATATACTAGTGCAGTGGGACTCTTTTTGCTGAAATGATACCTCTCAGTGACCATCTTCAAGACAAGCATTTCTCAGAAATAACAATGTGGCTAATGATAAAGATGCTTTGCTTGGCCAAACTTTAGTCAGACCCCTGAACCTTCTCCTAGGCCCATCTTGGAAAATCCAGTTTTGACAAAAAACCTTGCTAAGTCAGTTTAGCAAGGATCCCCTCCCCTGACCCTTGATAGCTGATCACCCTCAGTATCCGATCAGGTTCCTCATCCTCTCCATCCCCCAGTTGTCTAGTCACCCTGGCCCATCTTCAGCAAGAACGTCGTGAGGTCACTTTAGCCAGAACTCCCCTTACCCCTGATGTTTTCTGTTAGTAATTTTCATCCACTAACCCCACCCTGTTCCTGGGCTATAAGTTCTCACTTGTCCATGCTGTATTTGGAGTTGAGCCCACTCTCTCTCCCCCACTGCAAGACCCCCTCGCAATGACCCCATACCTATTGCAATGGTCCTACATAAAGTCTTCCTTACCATGCTTTAGCAAGTGTCATTGGCTAATTTTTTCTTTAATGGTATCCATCGCTTTTTGTTTTGCTATTAAGTCGGTTGCAATGCAGGGAGCCCAGGAAAAAAATCTCACTAGCACTTAACACCATTTTATTCCAAAACTATTAACTCCTAGCATGTCCATTAAAAAACCCAAAATCTTGCTTTTCTAGACAATTGAGAATGTTGGTTTTCATTCACAAATAACAGACCGAAGATTCTCTTGCAAGTTATAGCAGAGACTATGATTTGCTCCCAATACAGTATCTATTTTTCCTTATGTAATAACTGCACTCCCAATTTTTAGATGGCCCATATGGAATCAAAACTGCATTTTCATTCTTCTTTGCAACTAGGATGGACATATGACAAAATTCTGGTTATTGTTCTAAAATAGAAGAAGTGTATGCAACCTTAGGGGTGTGCCTTTTCTTCCTTTATGCTTGCTGGAATGTGGATGTGATGGCAGGACCTGGAGCAGCCATTTCAGACCATGAAGTGGCCCTGGCATGAAAGCAACGCTCATAGTAACAAGGTAGAAGGAGCCCGAATCCCTGACATCATGGAGTTTCATATCAATCAAGGGGAACTACTATCTTCAAATTTTCACAAGAGAGAGAACTAAACATTTTGGTTTTCTATTACTGACAATTATACATAATGCTAGCCAATCATAGTTAGGCTTTTCGTAGTGTTCGAACTAGAACGTAGAAATGAATTCTCCTAGAAACTACCTTTACTGACCACCTGGGATAGTCAATCAACTCAGAATGCCCACTTGGGTTGGACTGAAAATACAGCAGTATTTTTACTCTTATACTTGGGTATAGGTATTTTTACAGTTTCTGATAAGAACAATTTGAGGACTGACTTGAAATGAACCAAACCCATATTCATATTTTATTTGAGGTTGCCTTTTTCCCACTATAGTCTCTGTTCTTGGTATTATCCAGAATACTTGTTCTAATGATGCTAAAGGTTTGGCAATGGCATGGAAACATTATAGAATAAAGAATTGTGAGATTGGAGTCCTTGGGCTATATGGTCTTAACTAGTCATGTGAACTTGAACAGACACCTCGATGAGCCTCAGTTTTCTAACCTTTAAAATAAAAGAGTTAAATTGCCATACATTTTTCTTTCAGTCCTTTATTTCCATGAAAAACTTGGTATTTTTTAAAAGCAGCCTTTTCTTAGTGTTCTGACAAAGGCCAAATCTCTCAAACTTTGCAGTTATTTTAGGACCCTTGCTATAGCAAGCTGCTCTGTGGACGATGGCAGATTTAGTGTTAGTGATTTCACTGGTATTTTGTTCTCAGAAACAATTATTCATGGTCTTAAATCACATTCAAACACTCAAAATTGTTAACACTGCCATTTATCAAAAATGAAAAGTTTCAGAGTGAAGAAGTAATTTATTCTGTCTGATACCTCCTTGATTGATTGGAATAGGCCATCTTGTATTAAACCTCTAAAAAACTGGTTTCTGGTTTCTTCTACCCTCTTTCACTAAATGTGCACTTTTTGTTTTTGTTTTGTTTTACAAAATCCTCAGTGTCATCTAAAGCAGGGTCCCCAACCTATGGTGAATTGCATAATTATTTCTTTATATATTACAATGTAATAATAGAAATAAAGTGCACAATAAATGTAATGCACTTGAATCATCCACAAACCATCCACCCCTCCCCTGCCCCCATCCTTGGAAAAATGGTCCTCCACGAAAACGGTCCCAGGTGCCAAAAAACTTGGGAACCACTGCTGTAAAGCAGAAATCACAAAAGGCTGAAGGGGGTGGGCAGTTGACATAGATGTTTGAGAACAATAGATACTAAGTCACTGGTACTGTTGCCAGGTGTATCCACTGCCCGCGTCCTTTGCTTTTCGATAACAGACATAATCAAACACTTCCCCAGGCTGCACATTACACATAAGCACCAATTGGCAACCCGTGATCTAAAGGGGTTGGGTGGCCAAACCTGGAGCTTACCTAGAATCTTCTGGAGAGAAGATACCAATGACTGGACCTCCCCCCAGAAATTCTGATTCACTTTGGGTTGGGCTTAGGCATTGGTATTTTTTTCCATGTCTCCTTTGTTGATTCTCATGTAGAGCAGGGTTGCAATGCACTGGGCTATATTGTTATAGGTTCCTTATACTACAAGTAAAGTGGTGTCATGTATTTGTGGGAAGACTCTGATTAAAGATATATGTTGCAAAAGCAGGGCAACCACTAAACATTATTGAAAAAACTGGTATCAATAATAATAAATAATAAGTCTATAAAGAATATCAGATGCAATCCTAAGAAATACTCAATGAACCTAAGGGAGGCAGAACAAAAGAAAAAAAAAGAGACAAATGATGGAACAAATAGAAAACAGCTAGTAAGAAGGTAGATTTTAACACATTTTACACCTGAATAGCTTAAACTTTATGCAACATAGTGTTTAGACTTTAAACATTAGTTAAAAGACAGAAATAGTCACATTGGATAAAAAAGCAATACCCAACTATAAGCTTCTTTGCACATATCAGCAAGCTGATTCTGAAATTTATATGGAAAAGTGAAGGAACTAGAGTAGTCAAAACAATTCTGTAAAATAAGAACAAACCATATGAGTCATTAACTTTAGAGAAAGATGGGGGAAGGGTAGATGGGAACTCTGGTGACTCTTCTGTAAGTTTAAAATTATTTCAAAATTAGAAGTTAAATGATCACCACCTAAGAGCACATTTAGGAATAACATTAGTCGGGTGGCAGGCAGATGTGATGGGGGGAGGGGATGGGTGTATACATACATAATGAGTGCGATGCGCACTGTCTAGGGGATGGACATGCTTGAAGCTCTGACTCGGGGTGGGGGCAAGGGCAATATACGTAATCTAAACTTTTGTACCCCTATAATATGCTGAAATAAAAAAAATAAGAATAAAAAAATAAGAAGTTAAAAAACATAACCCTATTTATCAGGTACTATGATGAGGAAACTGAGGCACAGTGTGATTATGTCATTTTCCACAAATTTACTAAGTGACATATCTGGTATTTCAACCCAGTCTGTCTGACTGTGAAGCAGTCATTCAAGAATCTGGCTTATGGAATCTCCACCATTCTTCAAACACAACTTCATGGTTACCTGGACATGGACATCCAGCTGGCAGATGGGGGAAGAGAGATGCAGGAGAATTACCCATGGAGGTTTTTATGGGCCAGGCCTGGAGGTGACCCATACCATTTCTGCTCACATCCCATTAGCTATAACCTCAAAGGAGGCTGGAAAACAGTCTAGCTATGTGCATAGGAACAAGAGGTTATAGGTTTGGTTGCATCCATGCATCTTGATGCCCAAACATGAAGTCACTGGTAGAGACAGGCTGGACCAGGCACTCTAGAAATCATCACAGCAGCAACCACTAAAAATAGAACTCTGGACAGCCAATCCCGCCTCCTCAGTATTAGCTGGAGAGAATCACTCACCTCTTTGCCAGTGCTCTATTGTGTCATCTTCTGCTTTGCCCCTCTGTGAGCACTTAGTGATGACAAATGCATGAGAAGAAATGGACATAAAAGAGAACAAAGCTGCACTCATTCCAATAAACCCCAGCTGTCAGGACACATCTCTAATACCACCAAGTACTGATCCCAAGTGTCTCTTGGAAGCGATCTCTTTAAACCAAATCAAGTCAGAATGCAATTAACATTCATCATTTCTTGCTTTTATGTTGCTCTGTAGTATAAGCTCTATGGGGTCTTGTCAGACCCTTTGTTGTTGAGTAACAACACATTTGTTTGAAAAAAAAAGATGGCAAATTATAAAGGAGAGCATGAGTCTACTGCAACCAATGTAATAGGCCTGCTCTTCTTCCTGGGAGTGGGCTGTCATTGCAGCCCAAATGTTCTCACCATGGCCATTCTCTTTTATATAGAGATCAGCCTTATAAGCAGTGAAGGAGGCCAAAATCTAAGGCTTGTTCAATCCAAGAGTCTAGGAACATCATAGGCATTTACCAAAATTAACATTTTGCCAGCTTAAAGCACATGGAACACTTAGTCGTTGCATGGAAATGTGCCCTGGCTTCATTTACCGGGTGAGGTTTACATGAATTTTACAAGGTAAATGTGCATTGTCTTTCCAGCTATTTTTTGAGGATATTTCAGCTGCAGAAACCATTGAATTGCAGCTTGTCAAATATTTACACAATCCAAATTAAAAAGCTATTTTGGCTGGGTGCTATGGCTCATGTCTGCAATCCTAGCACTCTGGGAGGCTGAGGCAGAAGGATTGCTTGAGGCTAGCAATTTGAGACCAGCCTGAACAAGAGCAAAACCCCGTCTCTACAAAAAATGGAAAAAAAATTAGCTTGGTCTGGTGGCATGTGCCTGTAGTCCCAGCTACTCAGAAGACTGAGGCAGGAGAATTGCTTGAGCCCAGGAGTTTGAGGTTGCAGTGAGGTATGATGACATCATTGCACTCTAGCCCGGGTGATAGAGCGAGACCCTGTCTCAAAAACCAAAAAATCTATTTTGTACTATGTGAAATATAAAATTTGCATTAAATGATTTATTTGCAGGAGTGGTTATGTAGAGTCCAGGTTCTAGACCTCATGAGTGCACATCAACCAGCATTTGTATCTGTTGGACCACAAGTGAACATAACCAATCAGATCTCAGTAACTTCTTTGTCCCAAGGTGTTAGAGAATATGTTAGCTCTCAGAGCCCAGTAACTAAACTAGAGCAGTAGTAGTTGAAATGTGCCATTTTTAAGCAACATGGAACTACAAAAAATGTGAATTACTCATTGCTATGGTCTAAATGTGTTTGTTCCCTCCAAAATTCATTTGTGAAATGCTAATGCCCAGTGGGATGGCATTAGAAGGTGGTGCCTTTGGGTGGTTATTAGGTGAGTGGGATTCGTGTGTATATAAATGAGGCCCCAGAGAAATCCCTCATCCCTTCTTCCATGTAAAGACACAGCAGAAGGATGGCAATCTATAAACCAGGAAGTGAGCCCTCACCAGCCAACACCTTGATCTTGGACTTCCCAAGCTCCAGAACTGTGAGAAATAAATTTCTGTTATTTATACACCACCCTGTCTGTGATAGTTTGTTATATAGCAGCCTGAACAGACTGAGATACCCATGGTTAGTGATTAATAATAACGGTAATGATGATAACAATCTCGGTAAAGTCTAAAGACACTCTAAAAATGTCAAAGGGTGAGAGAGAAAATGTCCAATGTAAAAGATGTAATAATTAATCCAATTGTATAGAAAAGTGAAAGCAGAACTTTGAAAGTATAATTTGCCTCACTTATGCCCTGGAGCTGAGTGTCTTGCTATCTCTGGAGTTTGATCTTTTTCTCTGAGCTCATGACCAGGCTTGGTAGGAGAGGGGGCTGTCGGGTGGTACGTCCAATCCTGAGGCTAAGCATTTTCTAGCTGTCAGGGTACTGTTATATGGTACGGTGAGTAGGAACCACCTTGTTCACAGTAAGAAAATTTTATGCCCCCCAGCCAGGGTGTCAAGCAGATAGGGAGAAATGTGGGCAATATTTATTGAACATCTGCTAGATGTGTAATGCCACACTGAATGCTGAGGCAGTGACACAACATGGGGTGTGTGTGGTGAGGAGGGAAGTGGTGGAGGAAGACAAGGGCCTGAACGTAGAAATCAGAAGATGAGACTAGAATTATTTTTATGAATATGGGGGTCTATCCTGCAGCACCTACACCTGCCTCAGAGCAGACTGTATGTTCCTGATGGACAGGAACTCCAATGAGAAACAGTATGGTATAGGGGGAAAACATCTCGGCTTTCTAGTTGGATGAACCTGCTCTGATTCTGCTCTTATTTAACCTCTTTTGAGCCCCATATTTTTCCTCTGTAAAATTTGAACATCAAAACAACTATCTCCAAGGACTGTTTTCACATAAATCAGATGCTCAGGGTTAGCCTCTTTTCCCCTTGGACCTTGCTTACAGTAGATGTTTGATAAAGAAATGAACTAAGAATATTTCGTAGAACTGTAGAATTTGAAGGCTGCAAAAGCCTTTCAAAATCATCTCAATCAACTATCTCATTGAATTTAATTACATTTCTCCTTTTTTTAGAATTATGAATTGATGGGGGAAAAAGCTGCTACTATCAATGATATCTTGTCTGTTAGATGGGAAAACATAAAAAAACTGAGATAACCAGTATTTGTGAAGATATTGAGAAGCTTTATGCTCATGCCTTGTTAGTGGATGTATAGATTTCACCTTCTAGAATGCAATTCAGATGATATGGGTCCCAAATTTTAAATATATATAGCTTTTCACTTGGCAATCTTACATCTAGGAGTTTACCCTGTGGCGATAATTGATCAATTGCACAATGATATGTATGTAAAAGAATCTTCTTTGTAGTATTGTTCATAATAGCAAAAGGCTGGAAATGACCTAAATATTTCTAAATAGGAGATGAGTTAAATAAATTATGGTACATGGATGCAGTAGAGTATATGACAAATATATATTGATTGGAATAGAAAGATATTTGCAACAAATTGAGTGGGAACAGCAGGTCACAAAACATCATACACAGTGCAGTCTCATGCACATAAAGTTCTAAGGCATGTGTGTATCATGTGCTCAGAGGGCTGTTGGGATGAAGGTCACCACAATTTTAACAGTTGCCTTTGGATGGTTTAGGTTGATGTTTGCTTTCTTCTTTTTATTCTTCTAAAATACATGGATTGCCTACTTGAGCATGCATTGACTTTATAATCAGAAAAAAATCATAAAACTGTTATCAACTTGAAAAAGAAAAAGAGGAATAAAGATCCCTTTATGTTTCCCAATTTAAGAGTAGCACTTGGACTGTGTCACTGTGCAGAATCCAATTTTATTTTTATTATCTAACCTGACTGCCAAACCAGTTGTTAATGCAGCCGTAACTGCAGAAAGCCCGTAACCCAATACTTCTCACTTTCTTTGTCTCTCCTTTTGGAGATTCTGGGACTTGCCACAGATCTTTTTTTGAAATAAGGCAGTAAATATAAATAGTAAAAATTACTCTTGTCTCTCCCTAATTGTAAAGCTTATGCTATCATAAATACATTTTTTCCTAAATAAAAGCAGATGGTTGACCATTGTATATTGTAAATCTGCCCTTTAGTGACATCCAAACAAAACAGATTTCCTGTCTTGTGATTTAAGAATTTTAAGGACTACCGGGCAAGATGCAGGATGTATTCTGTGTACTGGTTGCCATGGTTTTGTTCTGACTGAGGATGGCTATTTAAGCTTATCCTTAATTTGGATAGGCATGAGTCTCAGCTTTGCAGGGTTAAAAATGGTGCAAAAGACATGGCTGTTTTTAGATTGAATGAGATCCTGTCTATAGTAACAACTAAAAATAGACGTCCCTATCTTTAATTAACTCTTTGGCTACCAAATTGAATAAAGAAATTAAGTGCTACAGATTCTTTTAAGAAAATAAACTGGCATGACAGAAAAAAGCTGGTTTCTAATTATATAGGAATTTTTGAACCAACATCCTAATATTAAAAAATCCCTGAAGTATATGTTGAAAAGGTTTATTTTAGCTTTAAAAACAGCTAGTCAGTTCCCAAGACGGCTCTTCTCTGCTGAAGAATTCCAGGTTGTAACCAATTTAATGTTTTTAGCAACTACTTTCTTTTTCCATTTGCAAATAGCACTTTGGAGTAAACAGGAGGTTGACTCTTAATAGTTTACCCTTGGTTCTATTATCCGTATGTAGCATGCCATGCACTATTAAAATGCAGATGGTCTCTGTATCAAGGGCTTTAACACTGAAAGTAAAGGAATCTATAAAGGGTAGATAAATAGACCTACAATAATTTCAGACTGAAGATTTTCAACCCCTGTTTTGGCAACTGCAGAGACTCTTTGATGGGCACATGGTAGTTTGGAAAGCCCATTCCAATTGGAATCAGAAAACAAAAGTTCCAGTTCCAGTCCTGCCCTTTTCTGGCTCCAAGATTTGGAGCAAATCACTTAACCTGCTGGGGCCTCAGTTTTCTTAATTATAAACTCATCAGTTTTTATTTGGACCAGAGAGTTATCTACTTTAAAAATTTTATTATTTCTTGTTTTTAAATAGTTGGATGCTTCTTCATATAAAATCTATGTGGAAGCCCCATGAAGACAGGAAAAGTGGGGTTCTACTTGTTACAGGTGTCCCAGGGTTGGGAGGGTCCTGAGTGTTTCTATCATCCCTTTTTTAATCACTCTGGAAACACCAAGTAGGAGCCCACAGAGCTCCTTGGAGCACAATTTAAAGACCTTTGGTTGAAAAGAATTTTAATATCACATTAGTCTGTAGTTCTGAGAAATCTCAAAAAGTAATGTTGTAAGAATTTTTTTAGAAGGTATGAATCTTCATATTACATACCAACAAAGTATAGCAACTTCCAAAAGATAGTAATTATTATTTTCGACATCATGGGTTAGAAAAACTGTTGCTTTGATTTTCCTGATACAGATGCCCTTTGATTTACGATGGGGTTACGTCCTGATAAACACATCATAAATTCAAAATATTGTAAGCTGAAAGTACATTTAATGCACCTAACCTACCGAGCATCATAGCTTAGCCTAGCCTACCTTGTGTGTGCTTAGAACACGTAGTAGACTACAGCTGGGCAAAATTATCTAACACAAATCTTATTTTATAATGACATGTTCACTATCTCATGTAGTTTATTGAATGCTGTACTGGAAGTGAAAAACAGAATGGTTGTACGGGTACTTGAAGTATGGTTTCTACTGAATATGTATCACTTTTACACTCTCCTATAGTCAAAAAATTGAAAGTAAAACTATTGCAAAGTTGGAGACCGCTTGTATTTGACATCAAGGGACATGCAGGTGAGTCTTCCCACTGCTTAGTTGTCCTGAGACCTTAGAATAAAACAATGTACCACGTGGTGCATATCCTTTGGTATTTTGTCTTTTTATAAATGTCTGCCTGTAGACTCATTGTTTCATAATTTTTATATTCTTTTGGATTTTTTTATGTCTCTGCAACACCCATAAATTCTGTTATTCTGAATAGTAGAATGCTGCTTTTAGGAATAACTTGTTTATTCTCAATGTTAAGCCAGCCTCTGTCTGTATTTATGCAGGACACTTTTACTTTTATTTATAGAGGCAGTTGCAACACTGAGAAGAGCTCTGATTGGGTCAAAGACTTGTGGGCTCATATGAAGGAAGCTGGAGTTTGGGCCCCCCCAAATGGAGATTTTTATTAAAACCTAACTATAACTAGACAGAGGCTACTAATGAGAAACAGTGATAATATGAGAAAGGGTAACAAATCTTCTCAGACTTTTTCTTCATTATCTCAAACACGATTTCAGTATCAACAATGGAGGCTTTATCTGGTTCTCTCCTTAATTGAATTTCTAATAGCTGTGATCGTCATAGAAATCTATTGTGGTATCATTTGCAGCTGGAAATTATGAGTGTTTCCTGGGTGCTGTGTTACACAGATAAAATAACGCCGAATAAAAGCACTATGAATTAATAATGTGATGTCTATGAGAAAAAATATCGTATACATTCCCAAATACTTAAAACTAACGTTTATATTTTGCTTCCCAAACTACTATACAAACCATTTATAGAGTAATCACATCAACCACCTACCCCTTGTTAAAACAGAGCATGTATTTTAACACTGAAAGGCAACTTTTTAAAACAGCAAGGGAAATGGAAATGGAAGAAATGACAGGCTGGAGACTTAACTGATGTCTTCCTTTTTTATTTTAAACTTTAAAGTCTAACACATGTTCAGAGAAATGCACACAAGTGCCCGCCAGCTGACTTTGCACCAGCTTGACATACTGGCGCCCATATTAAGAAACAGGCTCTGACTAAACCTCCCTTAATCCTGCTCTTGTTCCTTCCCGTACTATCCTCCCCTCGAGGCTACCTGGTATTGTGCCTTCCAATTGTACCGACGAGTTTAGCCTGTTTTTAGCTTTTATAAAAATGGAATAATACAATGTGTACTCTTTTGTGTCTGGAGTATTTTATTTAACTTTTATGTTTGTGGGACTCATCCATGTAGTTGTTTGTGTTTGTTCATTCTGATGAAGAATGTTAAATTATGCCACTGTACCACAATTTATTGACCCATTCTACTGGTGATGTACATTTTGGTGGTTTTTGGTTTTTAACTCCTACAAATTGTCCTTCTAATGAACATTCCTGATCATAGCTTTTGGGTATATATCTAGGAGTAAAATTTCTATGTCATAGGGTAAATACATGTCCACGATAGGTACTGCCAAATAGTTTCCAAATGGTTGTACCAATTTGCACTCTCAATGGTAGCGGAGGAGAATCCTGGTGGCTGTATGTGCAGTTGATCATTGAATAACACAGGCTCGAACTGCGCAGGCCCACTTATATGTGGATTTTCTTCCGCCCGGCTACCCCTGAGACAGCAAGACCAACCCCTCTACTTCCTCCCCCTCTTCCTCCTCCTTATGTCATCTTCGTGTTGAGTAGGCTGAGGAGGAGGAGGAAGAGGGAGGGGTGGTCGTGCTGTCTCAGGGGTGGCAGAGGTGGAAGAAAATCCACATATAAGTGTGCCCATACAGTTCAAACTTGTGTTGTTCAAGGGTCAACTGTCCTTCACACGCATTGATCTTTGCATGGAGCCACAAAGAAGACATCTACTCCCTTGTCTGTTTAGCAGTTGACAGATGAAAACACAGCTATTGATCTTCTCCAGGTAAAAATTTCCCAGTTCCATACCTATCATATATACTAAAGTATACAGGGTTAATTTGAGGACACATGTTGACTTCAAATACAATTTTGTATGTGAAAAGACTCCGGGCTTAGTTCTTAAATGATGTAATGAACACCCAATAAACAATATGGAAGCCACTTTGTAAATCTGTCTCTAGGAAAAAGAGCTAACCTTTCTCTTACAGCCCCAGGAGTATTACATTACACTTCGCCATCATTGGTCATAGTTTAGGAAGGAGGGGAGCATAATTTGAACTATTAATGTATCTTATCTGAATCCCTGTAATAAAGATCTATGGATATGGGAATTCAGATTTGCTTATAATATTATGTTTAATATTGAAACATTATTTTAAAATAATATTAAAACTTAAAATAAAATTAATATTTATTTTAAAATTTAAAAAGACTAAGTTTAACTTAAAAATTACTTTAAAATAAATATTTATTTAATTTTAAATACAATTAAGATAGAAATACAAGCTGGGTAGAACAAACTGTGGGAACCTTTCTTCTAGTCTTGCTATTTCATATTCTGCTTTAAAATCTAAGCAAGACAGATTTTGTTCAGTGCCAAAGTATAAAAGTGTTTTTCTCCTAACCAAACTCAAGTCCTTTGATTTAACAATTGGCTCAGATCCCTTTTGTGGTTCATGGATTGTCATTTACCATCTTCTTGGCCAACCAGCAATAAGAAATCATACATATGACCACAAGATGTTCAAATTTTACTTTCTTATCTGCCAGATGAATGTATTAATATTTACTACTGTGATTATAGCGGTTACTAGGCATTTGGAAGCACAATATTTAGCAATCTGAATAGCTTAGCATCTTAGTTATCTTATGGTGGAAAAAGCATGGACTTGGGATCTTACCTGGATCCTGTTAATGACCAGGCGAGTGATTTTGGCAAATCAGCAGACCACTCTGACCCTCTATTTCCTCCTCTATTATAAGAGTGGCTGAAGCCCATGATTGATGATGCATGTATAGTTACAACAGTGAAAGGATCTTTAGATACTGGCTGATATACCAACTCCCAAGAGACACACGTAAGGAAATAGTATGCTTTGTCTTCAGGCCAGAACCCCCAAATGAGAAATAAAATAATAACTAAAGTAAAATTTATTATTTCTTAATGACATAAAACAAAACAAACAAACCTCATTAGTTATCTTTGGAGGATGTTATGGAACTAATTCCTTATTCTGAAGACAGACACATGAAGAGAAAGAATCAAACATTTCTCCTGTTTCTCCTGGGTGAACTACATCGCTAAGTAACCCAATAGTTTATGAAGGAAAGTTCTTCATACAATAGTTCCAGCTAATAAATGCAGAAAGAGTGGTAGAATTAAAATAATTATTTTGCAACCCTAAGTAATGGTTCAAGGCAATGATCATTAATGGATGTAAAACAATGAGGGAAAAAGCTAATGCGGAACTTTGTAATGGGTAAATCAGGTTGACAATGCATGAAATCATTGATTAATCTTAGTGTCACTCAAAAAGACACCCAGACATTACAGTGATGAGATGTAAAATACAAAACTCCACCCAGGAAGCATTCTTGTCCAAAATATTGAACCTGAATAAACTCTAGATCTAATTTCCATTTTAGAGACACAAACATATTAAAGATACTCAGGGATGGATTAAAATCTGAGAAATTCTACAGTGCAAACAGTCTTACCTGTTTCTTCAACAAATAAATTAGAAGGAAAAAGAAAAGAAGGGGCAGGAACTCATAGATAATACTTATGGGACATATCAATCAAATAGTGTACAGACCTTGTTTGGATCCTGTTGTAAAATAATCAACTGAATAAAGAAACTGTATATTAGACAAATGGGGAAGTTTAACCCCGATACTACATGTGTGAGATATCTTTGATTTTTTTCCCTTTCTACCTTTCCACATAAGCAAGTTCTGTCATTTATTTATTTATTTATTTATTTTGAGACAGAGTCTTGCTCTGTTGCCCTGGCTAGAGTGCCGGCATCAGCCTAACTCACAGCAACCTCAAATTCCTGGGCTCAAGCGATCCTCTTGCCTCAGCCTCCCAAGTAGCTGGAACTACAGGTGTGTGTCAACACGCCTGGCTAATTTTTTCTATTTTTAGTAGAGACATGGGTCTTGTTCTTGCTCAGGCTGGTCTCGAACTCCTGAGCTCAAGGATCCTCCCGCATCTGCCTCCCAGAGTGCTAGGATTACGGCGTGAGGCACCACGCCTGGCCAGTTCTGTCATATTTACTTCCAAAACATAAATCAATTCTACTTCTTTACATCTGCACTCTCAATGCCTTCATCTCATCTACGATATTCCGTGATGGTCTTAACCTGATCCTCCTGGCTTCTAATCTCACTTCACTCAATTCTATTCTCCACACAGAAGCCAGACAGAGTAATTAAAAACAAAATAAAAATCTGTAATCATTGCCTCTTCCTTGCTCTGTCCCTGAAATGCTGGTCCAGTGCTTTTAGAATAAAATTTAAACTCCACCAAGGCTTCAAAGCTGGGAGTAATTCATCCCCCAACTCTTTGTCTACACTTATCTGGGGTCAGCCCCTTTCTTGCCCACAACTGTTTGGCCCCACTGGTTTCCCTTCAGGACCTTGAACATGCCAAAGCCAACTCCACCAAATGTAGACCCCAGAAAGGGAGAAACCAGACAGTCTTTACCACTAGAATTATGTTGATAATTGGGTAAATTGTTGTTTTTGAAATGGAAATAGTAATTCATGATGGAAACAGTAATTCATGTTGGATACAGAGACATTAGGAAACATGTAGACAAAATGTAAATACTCACTCCTCCATCCCATCCTCTCAGACAATGATATTTTGGTGTAAATCCTTTCAGAATATATGTTTAAATATCATAAATATGTGACTAACTTGGCAACTTGTTTTTTCCACTTAATGAACTGAGGATATGTTTCCATGTTATTACATGTACAGATTCATCATTACTTTTCAGGCTTTTTGATCCATATTTCTAAATTGCCCTCCCAAGGACTTTTACCAGTCTGCATTCTCACCAGCGGTGCATGAAAGAGCCCATTTCCCCACGTCCCTGGCAATCTTTGTAATCTCTGCCAATCTGAGAGTTGAAAAACAGCATCCTAGTGTTCAATTTGCATTTCTTGGGTGGTAGTGAGGTTGAACTTTTTTTTCCCCCTAATATTGCTCACCTGTAGTTCTTCATAATTGTATAATTGAAAGTGTTTGCTTATAGTTAAAAAAAAAGAAATAGCAAACTAGTTAAGGAGGTGTTTGTGAAAGCCACTCAATGCCAACTGCAGCAATCTCACCACCATGGCATGGAGCACAGTTCCATCACCTCCTTGAAGCCATTCCCTCTCGTGTATCTGAGCATACATCCTGGGCTTTATAGCCCTCAGTACAGAAGTCTTAATTTTTTTTCTTGTAAAATGTGAGTCACAGAAAATCCTCCACAATCAGTTTTAAGAGCTTTTTGCTTCTATTTTCTGAAAACACATGTGAGGAAACAAACAAGAGATTCTAGACTTAAAATCTAAGTTTCAGAACGGGGCCCAACAATCTGCACATGCCACCGTCTGAGGTTTGGATCCTATGTAAGTTTTAGCTTGGAGTTCAAGTAACTTGATGTATCAGAATATTCAGTAACACATTTTCCTGTTATTTTAGAAAGAAGGTCAGAGAAAAGTATAGGAAAACCCTCATTCTCTACATTATTTTTGAACAGGCAATTTTATTTTGCTTCATCTGAAAAAAATAACAGCAGGCTATTTCAAAGCATCATGTGATAGAGTACTGTAGATTTAAAAATGTACCACAAATTTGCTTATGAGGCAATACCAGGGATTACAGCCAGAGTACTTCTAACTGTCCAAGGTCCTGAAATCTCACATATTTTTGTTCTACAATCTTGTGTATTATTTTGAACTCAGAGTTATTTATTCATTGAACAGACATTCTCTATTATTCCACAGGTTTTATTTCCTCTTGTGTTTATCTAAAGTTAATCCACTTGAATATGGATCAACTGATGGAATAGAGCAATTTTATATGTGATATAGGGCCATATGTTTTAAGAGCTATTTTTCCTGGGTGATGGACACATTTATAACTTTGACTCCATCTGTACACAAGCAATTCATGTAACCAAAACATTTGTACCCCCACAATATTATGAAATAAAAAGAGCTAGTTTTCTAAAAAAAATTAATCAAAACAAATAAATGTGATTATGGTTATACTTATGAGACCAAGAATCTTCTAAACAAACTCAAAAACATAAGCCAACATGACCCAAACCACAGCTGAAGAGACTTAATTGCAAATAGAAATTCCAAAGAAAGTGGTAATCAGAACAGGCCATCATGAATAAAAATAAATAGTATGACCTCATAAATGCAAAAACAGGAGTACTGTACTTAAAGTGAAAAATAATCTGTAAAATAAAAGGAACACGAGGAAATAATGTTTTATTTTAATGGTAAATGCAGAGGGCCAAGGAATAGGACATGATTTCATAAGGATGAATGGTGACACTGAAAAGGCACATAGTCTGTGCTACTAAAAAATCTAGTCTTCACCAAAATCAAAGGTCAGTGAGATCAGACATGTGGCTTGTGCACCATCTGTAATGAGGGAAGCCAAACTAGACCAAGAAGGAAGTGTCAGCATTTATTAAGTGAGCATTCTATGTAGCTTTATGAAATAGGCCCAGTGCAAAGAGGAAAATAAATCAGAAAACATGATTTCTGCCTTATACAGAGATGGAGCAGACACAGAGAAAAGATGCAGAATCTCAGAGCTTAACCCTTCCATTGAACAACAAAAGCTCAGAAAAGTGGAGTGACTTACTCAACTTCACACAGCTTATTAGTGGCAGAGCTGAGACTAGAAATTGGTAGTTCCAGTCTCTATTATAGTGGTTTTCCCACTCTAAGACAGCTGTGTCACATGCGAAAAACTTAAAGTTCATATAAACAAACATGCAGTAAAGTTAAACACAAAGGACTAGAGAAATAGAGCAATAAAGTGAATGGATGATAAAGTGAATGGTATTTGGTGCACTCAGAGGTGCAACATGAATCAAGGGAGATGCATTTGGTTTACTGCAAGTTTTAAGGAGGGGGAAGAGCATTGGCCAAGAGGCATGAGGAAGACAGAGGTGATGATAAGCCCAGAGTACCAAGGGGAGCCCATAAAACCATATGCAGGCAGGATTTGGGGGCCAATCAGAGAAAAAGGAGAGGAGTGAGTTCAACAAATAAAGGATGAGGGTGTCATAAATGCTTGACTTACCAGAATGCACCCAAAACTAGGAGTTTTAGATAATTGAAATTTATGATTATGTAACTCTATTTTTTCACAAACCCACCATGATTGAAAATGTTTCTCAAATATGTTATTTCATTTTATGAAGACTTGAGGCCAGTCAGAATATTTCTGTTCCAGTCCCAACCCTGATGGATCAGCCAATTGGCCTCAGGAAAGTCACCTTGCCTCTCGGTACCTCACTGTATGTGCAAAACAAAGGGCTCCAGTACGTCAGAGGTTCCCAGACTTTTCATGAAAGCATCACCCGGGGCTCTTGTTCAAGAAATAAGTTCCCAGGACTGACTTTATTTTTTATTTTTATTTTTTTTGAAATTTGGTTTTCTCTCTTTTTTTTATATATATATATTTTTTTAATTTTATCTTGTTATGGGGGATACAGAATTGCAGGTTACATATGTTGCTCCTGTACCACCTTTCCCCCCAAGTCAGAGCTCCAGGCGTGTCTGTTCCCCAGGTCGTGCGCATTGCACCCATCATGAGGTATATATCCCTCCCTTCCCCACCCCCCCTTCCCGAGTCAGCACCTTCAAGTGTTACCACTCCCCAAACGGTGCGTAATGCACTCATTGTATAGGCATACCCCCATCCCCTCCCCCACCCCCCACCTCAGTCTGATATCCAATTGGTGTCGTTCCCAGATTTGTATTTAGGTGATGATCAGGGAAACCAATTTTCTGGTGAGTACATGTGATGCTTGTTTTCCCATTCTTGGGATACTTCACTTAATATAATGGGTTCCAACTCTCTCCAGGAGAACCATAGAGATGTTGTATCTTCATCATTCCTTATAGCTGAGTAATATTCCATGGTATACATATACCACAGCTTACTAATCCAATCATGTATTGATGGGCATTTGGGTTGTTTCCACATCTTTACTATTGTGAATTGTGCTGCTATAAACATTCGGGTACATGTGTCTTTGTTAAAGAATGACCTTTTTTTCTTTGGGTATATGCCCAGTACCAGGACTGACTTTAGATGCACTAAAACAGGATCTCAGAGAAAGTACTTGGGCCTGGGAATCTGCATTGTGCCACCAGGAAAGTTTGGAAAGCTCCGACTACATGATCGCTATAGTCCCTTCTAATGATTACAGTCTATGATTCAGCTTTCTTACTGGATAAGCTCAGAATTTTTAAAGCAACTCCCTCTCTGTTTGATGGACTGGGGATCACTGTGAGTATTACAGTGTTTAAGGTTCTCTAGCTTTCCATGGAGAAAGGGCAAGAGAATGGATAAGTGCATTAATTCCAGTTATTCTCTTTTGAATATAAAATCTGACAGATGAGATCTCTGACGTCAGCTTTTAAAATTCTATATGCCAAGGTCAGACATGGTAGTGTGTACCTGCAGTCCCAGTTACTTGGAAGGCTGAGATGGGAGGATCACTTGAGGCCTGGAGTTTGGGGCTGTAGGCTTTATGATTGTGCCTGTAAATAGCCACTGAACTCCAGCCTGGGCAACATAGTGAGACCCATCTGTAAAAAAGAAAATTCTATATGCTTAGAAAAATACCCTATATCCAGCGTTCCTGTATTATAAATTAAATTCCTAGCACCAAAGAGAAAAATAATAGATGACGCTATCTTCTAGGAGTAGAGTAGAGCAAAACATATCATCACTACAAATGTATGAGCTTTACATCTTCTCAGTAGCTTCTTTAATAAAATAACAAGTTACCTAGATGCTCAGAGGCAGAGTATGGATTTTCCTTCCTAATATTTTAGAATTAAATTTATTATTTTTATCATTGATGACTCAAAAGCAATGGAGGCTTAATGTTATGATTTCAAGAAAGAACCTGGTTATGATGTTGCAGAGCTATAATATTTTGATCTTTTTTCAACTGGGAAAAATGGCACTTAGGAAAACGAGACGCTGAAAATATTCAGAAATGAAAAATAATAATATATTTTCTCCCTCAGAACTAATCTCAACTTAATTTGAATTCATGTATGATACAAAGTACTTAAATATTTTATTTTCCAAAAATTGACCTTGAATGATAGGAATTCATCAAATACTCCTGCTCATTGTATCTATCTGTACATTTTATAGAAAGGGCCAGACATACAGCTGCTTAGTTTGTGCGTTAGATACAGGCACCAGGCTGAAGGGGTGAGTGTGGACTGAAATCTAATAAAAGTTTTGGACACGGTGAAGTGCTTCCTGGTATCAGCATGTCCTTCCTGTCTGTCCCCACCATTCCTCACCCCCAAGGGATGTCTTTTGCCACGAGCAAGGAACTAAAGCACTGCAGGCAAGACCAGCCAGTGCCATGATGCTCTTCCCACCCGAAGGGGCACCTTTCTCATTGCCATCTAGACAGGCAGTGGCCATTTAGGCATGCAATATTTGACTACCTTCCAAAACATTGCTGGAGGCTGATTTAATTGGGTGAGTTCTGACTAGCCGAGATTTTACTATGATAGGGGGCAATAATCGATGGAAGTTTTCTAAAATTGTTGGGCCACTTACTACTCTTTGGAACCTGAGGACATGGTTCTTCTGAAACTCTTCTTGAAAAATAATGACCTAAATTTGGAAAGAAATGAAAAAGAATTATTAATATCTTTCATAAAAGATACAATAAGACTTCTAGAAATTATAGTTTTCAACTTAACTTTGATTCTTGATGAAATTCTTTTGCAGGTCCGAGTGGATCAATATTTCAATGTGTATCAGTAATATTAGATGGCTATTAAAACTGTAGTATTAGAATCTAAATATAGGAGGACTATACAAACTGGAAAGAGATGCTCTTTCTATACTCGGCATTATTAATCGACCACTGAAAGAGTAGAGCAGGCCAAGCAATGTGATGTGGTCATGGAGAACTGGGCAACAGTCAAAGTATTAATAATCCCAACAAGACGGCATATCTGAGTAAATACTTCAAGATGACCACATGCTTGTTGTGATTTCAGGAATGTAACAAAGGTTTTCCCACCTCCCTCCCCACTCATCTCTTCCCCATACTTCTTTTATTTGTTTGACAATACCTGATGGCTTAAGATTTATTCTTCACTACTTTGGCTTAAACGTTCACCTGCTGTTAAAATGCAAATACCTCCGGGATGGAAAGAACATTGTCTTTAGGCATTAGTTCTCTCAGAGAGCACAGAGAGGACACTCGGATAGAGAGGATAATATAAGAGGATAGTACCCCACAGTTGGGGAGATGACAGTGAGATGGGAAAAGGGTTGAGACAGTTTCAACTACAACTTCCAGTGGAATTGACCCCATTCCAGAGATCAAAACTTCATGTAATCAGTTCTGCATTGGGGATGGTAACTTGACTTAGAGATTAGTGGGTCACAGACATCAGTCAGACAGCTCTGGTTTGATTTTTACTTCCATCTCCAACGAGCCAAGTTTACTTGGACAAGCTCTAGCTTCTCCAAGCTCCAATGTCTTCTTTATGTGCCTAATACACACCTGGCATTATTTTAAATGAAATCATGGTAATAATAATATTGATCTTCTAGGATTGTTATGGAAAATAAATTGGATAATCTTAAAAAATGGTTGCTATGTGCCTGGCAGAGAGTAAGAACAATCTTACAGAGAAAGTAATCATAAAATGATTGCTTTAATCAGTGATTTCTTGTGCAATTTACAAAGCACTTTCACATCTATTGTCTCCTTGTAGAAATGCTGTAGGCAGAACTAGTCAGATATTTAATACCTCATTTTATAGATGAGGAGACCGAATGAAGCTTGGCATGATTCACTTGCTTAGTTGTACAGTACTCCCTACTGAAAAGGATGGCTGGCTAAAATGTACATAAGTTGCCCAAATACTTTGTACTTATTACTGATCTTTATTTTATATATACAAAAACACAGTAAGGCTTAGAGAGATTTTGAGTTTCTTTTCTGCAACCCGTAGTGAAAAAGATGCTTTTAGGAAAAGTATGAGTTGGCCAAATGTCTGTACATATTGATAAAAGGGTAAAAAGTGTTACTTGACGTGTAGAAAAGGACATGGGACAATTTAATCTCCAATAGATAAAATTATTGGAAGTGTCCTGTTGCCCTTCATCTTTCCTTGAGTATTGGAAAACTTAAAGAAGGAAGAGATTTAGACTGGAAGTAAGAAAAGATTTTTACCTCACCAAAGGTTCTTAAATTTTGGAAGCCTATCAACAAAGGCTTTGAGATTGCTTTCACTAGATATATTTAGAAATCTTGGATGGTCATATATTCTGTAGAGAATCCTGTTTAGAAGTGGAAAACTGAACCACGAATCTTGAAATAACCTCTTTCAAATCTGGTTCCATGATTCAGCAAACAATTAACTGACTTAGCTATAGGAGAGGAAAGTTCTAACATTACATTTGCTCCAATCATTTTCAACCAAATAGTAGCTTTAAAAGGAGCAAAAATGAAATGAATATATATCAAACATTCCCATTGGTTGCTGAGGCTATGTCCTAGCCCCTACTGAACAAAACCTTTTCTACTGGTCAGAATATTCCAAGCCTTTCATGGGCTCTCTGTGAGAAGCATCTCTCATCATACCCAGACAGAAGGTCCCTCTAAAGAATTTTCAACTCTGCTAAGCTGACTCTGGGAATAAGACTTGCTCATCAATATTAATAAGTAGGTTATTGAGAGCACGTGTGTCTTCTACATGCCTTCATTTTTGGTTCAGATTAAAATCTTCCTAGAATGACATCAAAATCAGAGCTCATTCATTATGGTGTGTGACCTCGCTGAGTTCTTGTTTTTAAATTCAGTAAAATACCATATGTGCCTGTCAACTTGGTGTGTATATGTGAAAACACTCATCCATCTCTGAAACATGGCCTTTTGGGGGAGAAGAAACAGAAATAACTTCTTTGAGTAAAGCCAAGGAAGGAGAAGAGAAACTTGAGTGAGTGGGATACAACTGCCTTCTACTCTGTGGATACTGGCACAGATGCTGAGTTTTATAGAAGATGATAAGTTATTTTAATGAACTGCTATGGTCAGGAAATAATTTTTTCCTTTTTGACTCAACTTACGTTTAGGTATATCATGACATTAAACACTACCAGATAGCAAAACATCAATGTCATTAAAAAAAAGATGGAAGGACTTTTCTAGAATAAAATACATTAAATAGACATAACAACCAAATGTGATCTTTGATTGGATCCCGGTTCCCTTATTCCCTACATGCTGCTATAACAAAATGTCTTAAGAGACCAGGATTTGTTCTGAAAGATTTGGATTCAGTCAAAAGGTCGCATTCAAGGATCCAGAAGGCCACAAGTGGCCCCCAGGCTGCAGGTTTCCCACCCCTGGACTAGGTAATTCATAAATAGTAGAAATTTATATCTCATAGTTCTGAAGGCTGGAAAGTCCAAGATCAAGGCACCAGCAAATTTGGTGCCTGGGAAGTCCTGCTCTCTGCTTCCGAGATAGTGCCTTCTTGCTTCATCCTCACGTGGCAGAAGGGCAAAAAGAGACAAATTCCCTCCCTCAAGCCCTTTTATAAAGCCACTAGTTCATAAGGGTGGAGTCTACATGACCTAATCATCTCCTAAAGGTCCCGCCTCTTAATACTAGTGCTTTGGGGATTAAGTTTCAACATTAATTTTGGATGGACACAAACAAACCTTAGCATTGGCTTTTTTCCTCTTCCTGTTTTCTTTTTTCCCTCATGTCAGATGAGTAATGTGCCAACGTTGTAACAAGATTGGAGGGAGGCACATCTCACACATGCACGCGAAAACCCAATCATCACATTTACGAACTACAAAAGGATCCCGCAGCACTGGTTTTTAACCAAACAACTGTAACTTTTCTGTGTGTTTGAAAATTTTCAAAATAGAAAGTTGAAGGGAAAAACAAAAATATTCTAGCTCTACCTTAAAGAAAAATTACCTGGGGTTATACTTTGGTGGCAACCCAGAGAGAAGAAATCACCTTAAAACTTGTTTTATGGCTGGGGATGGGGAGCGGCCCTGGAGTAGGGGCTGATAAGAAACTCCTGAAGTTCTTGGGGAGGCAAAGTAGAATTTCCTAAGAACATAATGGATGGAGAGGAGAAAACCTATGGTGGCTGTGAAGGCCTTGATGCCATGTATGTCAAATTGATATCTTCTGACAGTCATGAATTTATTGTAAAAAGAGAAAGAACATACACCAACGTCAGGAACAATAAAAGCCATGGTGAGTGGCCCAGGTCAGTTTACCGAGAATGAAACCAATGAGGTCAATTTTAGAGAGATCCCTTTGCATGTGCTATCAAAAGTATGCATGTATTTTACCTACAAGGTTCGCTACACTAACAGCTCCATGGAGATTCCTGAATTCTCAATTGCACCTGAAATTGCACTGGAACTGCTGATGGCTGCGAACTTCCTAAATGGTTAAATAAAATAAATTATAATAAACTGTTAAGTTTTCAGTATTTAATACCTGTAGTTCAGTTAGTAATTTTTTCATATATAGCATGTTGCCTGTATGTAATTGAACTATAAAGTTCATTGCAAAGCAGATTATCTTCTGTTGCATGCATAGCAATCAGGGGTGAAATTTATTTGCTACATCAACAAATTAAGGACATTTTCACAAATAGAAATAAATAAATATGCCAAAGAAAAACTTGTTTTATGAGAAGCAGGATTACAGCTCTGTACATTTTTGCTAAGATATTTGGCACAATGCCTTGGAGGAGCTTAAAAAATACTTTCTTAAGATTTAAAATAGACAAACTTACAAGGGAAGAGGATGAAGCTTGCTCCTGGTTATGAAACATGTTCATCAGCCTGACACTTTAATTACAACTTCTTTGGAGTCCATAGTATATTGTCCTCATTAATCCCCAATCAGAGGTTTGAGTCATCAGAATAAATCTGCAGGATTTACGCACAGAGTTTGTTACTGCGCAGCCAGGCTTCATGTTTCCAGGAGTAGGATACATGACACCCTCTCTGCCCTTTCACTGCTGATGTGTCTCCAGTGTTTCCAAGCCAAAAGCAAAGCCCAAGATTAGAGCAACGTATATTTAAGGGTGTGTTTGTGCAGATGCTGGTTGGGACAAGAAGACAAATGTAGGAGTGGTTAGATGCTGAGAACAATGTGGAAACTTTTCTGGGGAAAGAAAACACTGCTGGTAGGAGACATTAAAGTTAACGTCTATGTATAACCCTAACAGTTTCACCACTGAGTGGGTATACGCAGGGTGTGTGTGTGTGTTGGGGTGGGGGTATCTTCACAAAATGACCCGGAAACCTGACTGTAGTTCTTTTGAGAAGAGGACTTGGCGGTATGTCAGGATGGGGAAAAGATGGAAGATTGGATCTCTTCTGGACTTCAGGGAAGAATGACGAAACCAAAGGGAAACAATCCGAGGCAAATTAATGAATTCATTCTGATATTCGTGAATTCAAAGTAGATTCTAATCAGTTTCATTCCCCCCTCCCCTCCAGCCCCGCCTTCTGTTTGCAGAACCAGCACTAAGCAGGATTCCCCAAGCCGCATCATCACTCCCTGTGATTCGCTGTCCCAGGAAATTTTCCTGCCTCACCCCGGAATCCGTGTTGGACTCTTCTCTGGCTGGGCTGTTCATTGCCAGCCACCCCGAGACGCCCCGAGCAGGCAGGCAGCACCCCCTCGAGTCTCACAGCCATCCCGGGCTGTGGCGTAGGGAGGGGGTCAGGGAGCCAGCCAACTCGGGGAAACTTCGCGGCCAGGGATGACTGGGGGTTTCGGGCTTCCCCAGCCTGCCCTCTCCGGGCCACGCGGCATCGCAACTGTCGCGGCGCCCGGCAGGTTCTGAGCTGCAGAGACCCGGGCGACAGGCAGTGGCGCTTTACCACTGGATGCCCCCGGGACCGGGCCGCAGCCAGTCCCGGGCTCCTGGTGGGGGACGGCGAGTGCAGAGAGACTTTGCGCCACGATGCTTTGTTTTCCTGCCGCAGCAACGCAAGGCGGCCTCTTTCCACCAGACTTAACCCGCCCCAAGCAATAGCTATGGAAGTTGCGGCGGCACCGAGGGACAGGGAACCGCTTGGCGCGGCGTCTCTTTTGGATGTTTTTTCTCTGCACAGACCACTTCTTTCCTTCTTTGGGTAAGTGGAATCCAGTCTGTAAATAACCAAAGGGCAGAATTGAAGGTGATGGAGGGGGATTGCTGTAACCCAAAGGGTTAATTTCTTAGGAAGGGGTCTTTCCCGTACCCCCGCACCCCGTACAGTCCGTGCCAAATACGCAGTTGAGGAGCAGTTGGATTTGATTTCAGGCGCTTTGGCGGAGAGGGTGCTGGGATTTATTTACTTCTTTATTTCTGGTGGATTTTCTTTTTTTTTTGTGGCCACTAAGTTGTCTTTGTCCACATTCTAAGAAGGGAGAATAGAAGTGGAGGTGAAAGCCCCAAATGTTGGTGGTGGGAAAAGGGAAGGGCGGGGGGCAGGGGGAGGCACCCAGTGATTTAGCAGAGGGATAATCACAAGGGCCAGTGACTACCGCAAGTCTTTAACCCAGACCAGGAGCACTAGACCCTGGTTCTGCTCCCCCTACCCCCAACTCCACCCCAAACCTCTCCAGCCCCCCCAGTTCCGTCCTGCTCATGCCATTCTGGAGAAGGTCCTTGATTACCCAGGGACCAAAATAACTTCTAACGAGGATCTACAACCTGTCTTGCACACGACGGATGCTCAATAAATGTTTGTTGATTGTCTGAAGGATGATGCATCCTAAGCCTGCATTTTTATTTTTTTTTTGCCACAGGAATTTGCCTTGGACAGTGAACTAATTCCCTGATGTAGACCCTAGAAAACAAGGATAGCCCAATTCAAAGGAAGAAAGGCTGGAGACTTAGATAACATAATATTTAGATCTTCATTGCCCAAAAGAACCCATCTAACAGCTTCAGGGTCAGATTCATGTGTTCCAGGGGCCAGATGAGTTTACAAGGTTCTGGCACAGAGAACATGGGGCTTTGGGTCATGCAAACTTGGGTTTGAATCTACGGGTTGTGACCTTGGGAGTGTTTCTGTATCTCTCCGAGCCTTGATCTTCTCATCTGTAAAAGGAGGCCAGTTAGAGCTTCCTCAAAGTGATGCAGGGAAAATGAATAGAGAGAAATATGAAAAGTGAAGGGGGCATATTCATTTTGCCTCCCCATCCTCAGAGGATTCAAGAGAAAGCGTATCTTTCTCTGCTGACACCGCTTTCTGATTCCGATGCAGGTAAAAACATTGAATTGCAGTGACTGGGCTGGACTCCAACTGCCTGTGTGTGAACAGTTAAGGAGGAGAGGGTAGAGCAAGGCTTGTAAGCCTTTTTTAGGAGCTAGAAGCAGCTCCCTTTGGACTTGAGAACAGATTTACATACATACTGGTGTCCCTGAGGGCATGGCTGGGAGAAGTAGAGATTCCTTGCCTCATTTCCCTCATCATCCTCTCAGTTTTCTTCTAGTAGACGAAGGCAAAGTGTGGAAACAGAGTCAAAGAAGGTAGCTCTGAAGCATCTGGGGAACCTGCCAATTAGATTGGCACTGGTTTTGCCTGAAGGGGGCCTGCAGAGAACTTGGGGCTCCAGCCAGGGCTGCCTGTAGGGTCAGTGACAGAGCACTTACCAACCTTTCCCACAGACCACAGTGGACCTCTGTGGATCTTGTCTTGGGACTCAGAAACCTGGATGTCACAGTGGGGGATGGATGGTGAGAAAGATGCTGCTGACACAGGGCTCCCCAGAAGCTGCAAGGAACCCTAGAGTGACATGTAATTCAGAGATCAATTGCTGGTGTAGGGTTTTAAGCCCACAGCTGGCAGGCTTGGGAACGAGCTGGGCAGTCACTTGCTATTTCATAAGTAAAGGCAACAACAATCTAATTTGGCCTTATGGTACTAGACAGTAACGCCCACGAAGGCATGGACCATGTCTATCTTTTTCCCTGTCATATGGCCAGCACCTAGCACAGTGATGGACATAGAAAGATTCCAATATATATGTCGAATAAACAATAAATTTAAGTAACCTTATCTATAGATAAGCCAGAGTATCGACTTAAACTACTTCCTATCCAACATTGCCGCATGCAATTCATGCCTTCATTTATTAAATATTTCTTGAGCATCTACTACACGCAACGCTCCGTTGCTAGGCATCCGAAGGAATTTGTCAGCATCATTCATGTCGATACTTGCAGTGACCCCTTCAAGAGCACCTCAGCACCACCTGGCATTTCAGGAGACTGAGGCCCCTTCCACAAAACCCTGAGGGGTTTCAGGCAGGGGCGCTGAGGGATGGGGGATGAGGAGAATGCTCCAGGTTTAGCTTCTTTCTGGGAACATGGCTGGGGTCCCTTCGCACCCGCCCCAGCTGCGTCTCCGGGCTCCCGGGCTGCCGATTCCCGAAACTGCCGGGTCTTGGCAACTCAGCTTTCCTCCGGGGCCGCCGCGCCTCTCTCCAGCCCTCTTTCCAGCCTCGGATCTGCCGCCCCTGTCGGGCTGCAGGTAGCTGGGGAAGAGACCAAGCTGCGCCTGGGGAGCGAGGCTTCCCCTGGCGGGGAGAGCGCAGGCGACGCAGAGCAGTCCCAGAAACAAAAGGCTCATGGCTGGCACCAGCCTCCTAGGAGTGCGGCGGGGACGTGGGTTCGGGGCTCCGGCGGGAGAACCAGGCGCGGGAAGAGACAGGAGGGAAAAAATGAAGTGAGAAAAGAAGGGGAGGGGGCGCCCAGGGTGGGAGCGGTGAGAAGAGGTGACCCTCCGAGGCTGAGGTCTGCGGCGGGGCCGCAGCGGCCCTTCCTCCGCCTCCTGCAGCGCCTTCCAGGCAGCCAAGCGTGTCTCCGGCTGCAACTCCACCGAGCGCGCCGCGGCCGCCTCCACGCCCGCCCGCCGGCCGGCCGAGCCAGTGAGTAGCGGCGCGCCCGCCGCTCGCTCCCCCGCCCGCCGCGGCGCTCCTGACGCCGCACCCGCCGCCTCCCGCCGCCCCGCGGGCAAGTCCGCGGCCGCCCGCTGCCGGGGGGCGGGCGCCTGGGTCTCAGCGCGGCTCCCAGCCGGGCGCCTCGGTCCACTGCGCGCCCCGCGCCCTCCAGCCTTGGCTCGGCGTCTGCGGCGCGCGGTGGGGCGGGTCGCCCTCGCCGCGCGCTCCCCGGGCGCCGCGCCACCCCTACGTCCAATAGCTTTCGGGGAGCGGGGAGTGGGGGGCGTCACCGCCGGCGAGGAGCCGCGGCCGGGGTGGGGCGTGTGCGCTCTGCGCGGCCGAGCGAGGCTGACGTGCCCGCTCAAGCGCGCGCCCGGGAGTGTGTGTGCGAGTGTGTGTGTACGGGAGTGTGTGCGCACACGCCTTCGGGGGCCGGAGTGACACTGCAGTGGGCTTCTCCCTAGCCCCGGCCTTCCGACTGCTCAGCCTCCAACCTGCCGACTTCGCTTTTGGGAAGCAGCTCGGCTCTTCCATCTTCCCAAGCCTTCCTCTCCATCCTTTCATCCACCCCTCTCCGTTCTTACTTTTCCTTTTACCCACGGGGCCGCGGCCGACCACCCCTCAACTGGTGCAAACACCCAGGCTGTCCCCAGTCCTCTCCCAAGCCAATATTTTCCCACCTGTCTTTCTCTGGGGTTCCTCCACGAGCCAGTCCAAGGCTCCCCCATCCTTGGAAATTGTTTTGTTGGACTGCTGTACCGAGGCGCGTAAAGCTTGAGGACTTTATTATTATTTTGATTCTTTTCATTTCCTCCCCTTCTGGGCAACGGAGCAATGAAATTTCCAATCGAGACGCCAAGAAAACAGGTGAACTGGGATCCTAAAGGTTGGTATTTCCTACTTTTGGCCGCCCTCGCCCTGCCTCCGTCTCCGGCGTGTGCGCGCTTCCATGAGTGGAAGCACTCTTGCTCCTGGCACCGCGTGTCCTGAGGCTGGGAAATTGGCCTGGGAGCGGCAGCGCGGGTGGGAGGAGGGCGGAGGCAGCGTGGGTTCCGAACCCAGATAGTGCCCGTCATTATCACATAATCATTGTCCCCCCTGGATTGTTTCAAAATTTAAATAGACCAAACCGGCCGTTTGGCTTAAAATTGCACCGTATCGGTATTTGCTTTTGACTTTGAGTGTGCCAGTGTGTGTATGTGTGTGTGTGTGTGTGTGTGTCCTTTGTTTCTGGTGATCTTTGTCTCTCTGTTAGATGGGTGGGGTGCCTCCCCCTGGACCTGGAGCTGCGCCGCATGCTCGAGGTGTCCTCAGCGGGAAAAGGTTTCCTGGCAGCAAGTGGGGTTCGATCTGCAGCAGCCGTCCCTGGGGGTGGCCCTTCTCGCAGGGCATGCAGAATAATGGGGCCCACGGGGCCTCCTGAGTCTTCCCTCAGTCTTTTACCAAACCTGGCAGCTTAGTTAGGCTTAGGTCGGAGCAGAAAGGGGAGGAGGGGTGGCTTGAGAGAAGGGTGGGGCCAGCAAGGTCTCAGGAGGAGCACGCAGTGTACCCGCCCGAGAAGTGGTGTGGTTTACACGCTTTTATGAATGTTGGACCGTGTTCCCCCGGCGCAAAAGCGAGTGATTAAGACAGATTTGTGTGTGCCTAGTGTCTGTAATTAGCATACAGATGTTAAGGCTCCTCATGAGTGATCAGTATGGGAACAGAACAAGTTGAAACCGCTTGTCCGGTTGTGACAAGAATGCTCTTTAGCATTGCTCTCAGCTCACCTGAAGGCAAGTCGGGCTAGGCAACGCCTCTGTGTGTATTAGGGTTGAAATTTGTTTATGTGAAGTGTGTGCGTTTAATGTTCTTTGTGAACACATTTCTTCTTTTTATCCAAACCGGGATGAGGAAACCTGCTTATTTGTTAACCTCCTATGAATTGACTGGCTATCGAAGAATGAGTGAAGAGGTATTGCCTTTTTTAAACATTGAAGCTGTTGCACCTTAAATGCAACCCAAATCGTCTATTTTGTCTCTCTTTTAAATCTCTGGAAATATGGAAGTGTGCCTTGGCTTTTGGTGGGGGAGAGATGCCTGCAAAATGCATATATTGAATACCTACTATATACCAAGCACTGTCCTAGGCATTGGAGACACAGTCAGAACGGGACAAAAGCTCTGCCTTCTCGAAGTTTACAGTGAGGGAGATAGACCTAAATCAATCATTGCATGGATGAGTGCATAATTAAATGTTTATACATGTTCTCTGAAGGAGAGCATCAGAGTTTTAAGAAAGTGTCCTATAGAAGAGATTGACAGGGACTAAGGAAGGTGGGTGGTCAGGGAAGGCTTCCCTGAGGAGGTAACAGTTGTACTTAGGCCTGTGTAGGTGTTAGTTGTCAAAGGAGGAGGGGAACTGTTGCAGAAGAGGGAACAGCCAGGGCAAAGGGCCTGAGGCAGAAGGAGCATGTGTATTTGAGGAACAGAAAGGAGGTTCCAGGGCTAGAACAGAGAGCAAGGGAGCTTGTGTTTTGAGATGTGACTGGGGGATCCATGGGGTGAGACGCCAAAGCCCTTGTGTTGTTGGAGGTGGGGTAGTTTTGTGGGGTGGGAAGAGGAGTGTAGTCTTTATCTTAAGCCACTGAAGAGTTTCAAGCTGAGGAGTGACATGATCTGAACTAAGTTTCAAAACAGGTGGTATGTGGCTGTTGAGGATGTGACGGACCAGATACAGTGGTGGCCTGGGCCAGGGTGCTTGCTGTGGGGACAGAGTAGGGCATGGAGCAGAGAGAGCTGTGGGGGACAGTGTGGAGGTGGAAGAGTTGGGATGACTGGACGGCAGCCAGGGAAGGACTAGTCTTGAAGAAAAGCTCCTGAGTTGAGGACTTGCTGAGTGAGAGATGTCCCTGAGGCATCCAAGGGTGTGTCAAGTGGGCAGCTGTCTAAACGGTGGGGTCAGGCTCTTCAAAGAGCTCTGGTAGAGAGGCAGCGCTGTGCGACTGATTTTGTGAGGCTGGCCTTCGCTCTTCACATCTATGTAGAATGATCACCAATCTATATATTGGTGTCACAGTGAGAAACACAGATGAATTTTATAGCCTGACACAGTGAGGGAAAAGTGTGCAAATAGCATCTACCGTTACCACCAGTGGTGCTAAAAATGAAAAGATTTCAATAAAAATAGCAGCATTTAATGAGCAATCATTGCATGCCAGGTGTTTAATGTACATTATTGCAGGTAATTATTTTCACAGTACTTATCTGATGGTATAAGTGTTATTGTCCCATTTGGCACTTGATTGCCATCACAATACCAACACCACTGAGCTGCCTTCCAGTGAGGTTCTCTGACTTCATGCACAGTTATTCCTGAAGGTGAGGGTGACACTAGCCTTTCCTAGCCAGGGGGTGGAGGCAGGAGGAGGGTGGGGAGGGACGGTGGCATATCTCACATTTGTATAGAATTATGTGCCAGGTACTGGTCTAATGCTTTACATATATTAATCTTCACAAAATATTTTATAATAAATTAATCTTCAAAAAAAATCTCAGGAGGGAGACATTATCCTAATTCTATAGATGAGGGAACTGCGGAACAAAGAGGTTGAGTAACTTGCTCCACGTTGCACAGCTAATCGGTGGTGGGACAGGACTAGAATCTGGGCTCTTAAACACTCTGCTCGTCTGTGTCTCTTAAGTTATTGGGACCTCTGGCTCTTACTGGTGAGGTTTCCAAAGCCCAGGGACTGGAGAAGCTTGTTGGGAGGAGAAAAAGGAGAAGAGAGAGGATGAGGAGGAAGAAGAATTGGAAGAGAGAATGACAGAAAAGAGGAGGGGAGGGAGGAGAAATAGAAGCGAAGCAGTGATTCAGCCTTCCCTTAGTCATTCATTTCTCCACCAATCCATCTAGCTAATGGTGTCTTTATCTCTGTGTCTGGTGGACAAGTCACTGGCCACTGGAAAGAGTTTGTTTCTGTTTTTTGGAGGTTCAGGTTTACACGGACCAAGTGTGGTTAGCAGGGCAAAGATGAAGGGGAACTCAGGATTAAAAAGGAAAAGTGGAGGGACAATTCCCATTACGCAGACTGTAGGATTTGGCTGTCAACAGACTTTAACCTTCAGGTGGAGGTGCTCACAAGTTGTGGAAGGAAGTTGTAATTATAGTGTTTTGCTTACAGCCTCATTTACCTGACAGTTTAATAGCACAAAATGAAGGTGGTTTGAGAATAGATTGGTTTTGATTGCACTTGGGTGAATTAAGCAAAGCACTGTCAAGAGGTGTAGGTGAAAAAATAAGACCTAAGTGTAAAATGATTAGTCTCTGGTGAGCTATGGCTTTCTTCCAAACTCATAGAACAGAACCTGCAACAAAGAGAGGTACTGTTTGTGTAAGACCTACACAAAAGTAGATTGGCATGAAGTCTTAGCTTTCATAGCAGAATTTATGTGCATTTTAAACCACCAGGATCACTTGTTGATGATTTTTTGCTTAAAATTGGTATTTGCTTCTTGCTTATGTACATCAAGAGCTTTTAAAAACCAACATGGTCAGCAAACAGCAATTCCCTGACTAGAGGCAAGCAGATCAATATGGTATAAAAAACTCCAGATTTGGGGGTAAAAGAATTATGTTCTACGACTAGCTGTAGCAATAATTAGCTGTGTGACTTTGGGCTGCTCATGTAGCCTCTCTGGGCTTCACTTTCCTCCCATGTGGGAAGGGGCCACTGACATTGCCTTTCTCTACCTCTTTGACTTTGTCTCTTACACTTCCCACCTTGATCTGACCTTTGGGCCAGTTGTCTTCCTTCTGTTTCTCAAATAGATCACACTTGTTCCTGTCTCAGGGCTTTTGCACTTGCAGTTTCCACTGCTTGTAATGTATGTTCACATGGCTGGCTTCCTTCCATCATTAGAATCTCAGCCCAAATGTCCTCTTGTTAACAAGAGCTTCCCTGTCCCATCATTGCCCACCCTGTCACTTTCTATTATGTCAACTGCTCAGTTGTCTTCTTGGTATTTTCCAGGATCTGAAACCATCTTACTTATTCATGGGTCACATTTGATGCCATCCTCCTTCACTAGCACGTGAGCTTCTTGACTTTCTCTGTCTTGTTCATTGTCATACTCCTAGTGGCCCAGGAAGTGCCTGGCACACAGTAGACACTCTAACACTTTGCTGAATGAATGGGTGGTTGGCAGGATGGATTGGAGAGGGTTGAAGGCTTTATGCATTGCAGAAATTCTAGGACTACTCTAAGCTACAAATGGCAAAGCACAAATAAGGAGAAAGGAAGGATATCCCTAGGGAGTGGGATATCAGAAAGGACACTACTATTCCCACTGCCTGGCAGGCTGCCATCCCTCTAAAGCCTCCGATGGACTGTTTTCATTCTTTTCTTCTCTTTCACCAGAAATGAGTAGGCTGCATGGGACTGGGGTGGGGTGGGTGGGTGGACAGGTCTAGCCCAACAAATGTGGTCAGTGTGCAAATAATACTTTGGCTCATATTAGTTATTGGAGTGTGGCTATTTCTAGGTACTTTAATCCATTTAAGAAAGAAGCACAGCTGTAGAACTGTAGCTAGATTTTTTTTTTTTTTTAAAGGTACACTTTTGGTGCATACTTTAATGCAGACTTCCAGAGAGGCCCATACCTTATGTGTATAGCACCTTTCAGTTTACAGAACGCTTTTTACAAATGATCTCATTTGTTCTTTAAACAACCCTATTTTTGTAGATATCAGAATCTTAGATTTACTGACGTGTAAACTAAGATGTAGAAAGGATAAATGATTTATTTGGGGGCCCAAAGCTGCAAACAGGCAGAGCTGGGGCCCACCAAGTCCTTTTGATGTGTACATCCAGGACAATTCCCTTTAGGCTTTCCTTGCTTCCAGGGTCTTTGTCCCTTCCACACTCTTCTTCCGTTCCTTCACACCCAAAAGTGTATTCAAAGGTTTCTCTGAGAGACTTAGAGGAAGCAGTCTCTCTGTCGATCAGCTAGTCTTTACTTGAAGCCTGTTTTCAGTAGGTTGTACTTACTTGCCCAGGCTGACACTAACGTTATCCTGTCAATTCAGGTGAAGACCCTTGGATCCCACTTCTGCTGTCTGGCTAAAAGGAGATTTAGGTCTCTTGTGAATGGAAGCCACATGTATTCAACTTGCTAGGTTGCTTAAGTGCTGTCTTTATTAATATGTTTCCAAACACATTTGCATAGCTTAGATTTTCTGGAAAGAAAATAATCTATTTTTGATTTAATAGTCAACTTTCAGGAGATAAGCATTCCAAATGGGATTAATAATGTGCCAGAATCACCGCAGTTATCCTAGAAAGTACAGAGAAACGAGATTCCAAAGATCGTCTGGGCCAAGATTTGGTTCAGGATTCCTTTCCAGCAGTGTCTAAGGAGCTTCATTGTACTTTTGCCAATCCCAGCGATCACTGGGTAGAATTAAGACTGGACAGGTTGACTTTGCTATTCCATCCCCTTTCCAAAATGCGTGTGCTTAGGCGCCTATAGAACCTCACCGTAAACCAGATGCATTTAAAAAATACAATATAGTCTTGTCCCCAGTGGGGAAACTTCAGCCACAACTGAGATATGGTTTGAAGTATATTTAATATAGGCACAGTGAGCTAGTGGATTTCTTTTTACTTTTAGTCCACAGGGAATTAGAGAAAGAGTTGAATGATAAAACAGAAAGAAGCCATTTTACTAGTAGCCAATTAGGAGGTTTCGGTTTGGACAGCTCCCTTGGCTGAAGGAGAAAGGTGAATGAAAGTGACAGGCTTTTCCTGTACTCGGATTCTGTTGTAAAGGGCACTTACTGGGTGACCCAGATAAGGTTAGAATCTGTTAGGGGCTCAGCTCTGCGTGGCTTGTTTATGAAATCTACTTAAACGTGGCCCTCGGGGTGCAGTTGCTGTGTTGGTTACACCCACCTGGCAGATCTCTCTCTGGAAGAATTGTGGAGGTGAAAGGGACCATCTACTTCTGGGTTCTGGTCCTATGGGTGCTCTCACTGGGGACTTTACGGTTTACCTGTGTTAGGCTCATTCCCATAGCCCAGAATGGGGAAATAAAGACCTCATATGTACTCTCTAGAACATTTCTTTGTGGTTTGCAGACAAAGTTGGAGATATTTTTCTCCCTCATGAGTGTCAGAGATTGAGTACTACGAATTGAAACTGAAACCTGACTTTCTAATCCTCTGTCTGAGGTTGGAGGGAGGGGGTAGCCATTGGCAAGGGAGGGTGGAGGTCAGGAGAGGAATCGAGTTCTCTTCCCTTGCCATTCCCACTGCCTGGGAGGTAGGGAGGGGCACTTGAGGTGGTGGAGGTGGGTTTGGGGCGTGGATAGGATTTCAGGAGATTCTAGTTTTTAACTTCATGTCTCATCACTTCCCATTCCCATGGAGGTAACTTTGAGTCAGAGTTAAATGGTTGGAAAATGTAGAATTGGAAAGGAAGACACTAGATTTTCTGTCCTACGTAAACCAGGGAATCATAGGGAACTTCTTTTTCACTTCCACTGTGGGCCACCGCCCCCACCCAGTTCCTGCAGAGTTCTGCTTTCAATTGCTGTCTCTTCTACAAAGGATCCGCGCCTCCCCCCCACCCCACTCAACTACCCAATGTAGGGAGTTGGTGGTATTTGCAGTGTAAAAAGAGATGCTTGAAGAGACAATGAATATTTTCTCAGGTGATGGAGAATCAGGAAGTCACAGTGACCTTTGCAATTCTGATAGAGCTAGCAACAGTTTCACTGCCAGGAAATCAGTTTCTTATGTGCAAGCAGACCTGGAGGTCCCCCAAATAGTAACACACCAAATATTTTAGCAGGATAAAGATAAATAGTATAACTTATTAAATTTAATGTGATACGAGCCTGACAGTCAGAATAGAGATGCTCGGTATCTGGTGTGATAAAATATTTGACAACTAAACATTCACTCACTTTGTCATATGAGACAAGAAGTCAGGCACCAAATGTTTAAGAAAAATCGATGGGAGAAAAAGCTTATAGAGGAAAAGGTCCTATTTATTAACTTATTTTTTTCTCTGCAAATTGGGGACAGTCTGTTGTTCCTCATTTTAACTATGGACTAACCTGGGTTCAATATTCCTGGATTCTAATGGTAGAGAAGGTTGATTTAGCCAAAGACAATCATTTCTCATGGTGGAATTTGAGGCCATAGAGGAAGTAGTTATGGTAGATCTGGTTCAGTGTATACATTCTTACAATAACCTGGTAGGAGATAAAATGCACGTTATAGTCATTGAATATAGACCCTGGGTAAGATGTTATCCCTGTACCTTGTAGGAGTTTAGGGTAGGAGGACCTGGGTTCTAGGGCTGGCTCTGCTACTCATACAGAAAGGAGGGAGTTGGGTTGTTGATTGTTAAGATCCCTTCCTTCCCCGATAGTCTTAGATAGCCTATGTCCTAGTTTGAGCTACATCATTTACTAGTGGCTGATTTGGGTAAGTTGCTTCATTTCTCTGGGACTTGGTCTTCTTATCTGTAAGATAGAGATAATTACAGCCAGTACTTTATTGGTTTGTTATGTGCATTAAATAAAGTGATCCATGCAAAGCTCTTAGAAGAGTGCTAGAGCATCCTAAGGGCCCCAGGAGTGGTACCTGCATTGTGCTGTTATCACCGTTGCAGGGGTCAACCTTTGGAGTCAGGGCAGGCTCCGGATCCGCCTCTGGAGAAGCATCTAGTTCACCATCTAGATCATCTGGAAGGGTTGCCCATATCAGAGCCCTTCTGGACTCTCTTAGGCTCCCAGTATTCTTAGTCTAGGTTTTTAAAAAAACCATTAGACCAGAGAAAAGATCTATGAAGGAACATGGTTTGGAATCATCATACTTGTGTGAGTTACTGTTCTGCTAATTTTATTAGCTGTGTGTCTTAGTCCCTTTGGGGTGCTGTAACAATATACCATAAACTAGGTAGCTTACAAACAACAGAAATTTATTTCTCACTGTTCCTGAGGCTAGAAAGTCCAAGATCAAGGTGCCAGTAGATTTGGTGTCTGGTGAGGGCCCACTTTCTAGCTTATAGAGTCATAAAGTTAGCCCACATTTGGGGAGGGGAGGGGGTGATGGAGGCTTCCTTTGGAAAGCAGGAATATCAAAGAATTTGAGGACATATTTTAAAATCACCAAAGTATTTTAATTCTTTTCCTATTATTTATTGAACGTGTGCTAAGTGCTAGGCTAAGTGCTTTATAGTCATTAGCTCATATAATCCTCTTTATAATCCAAGGAAACAGGTGAAATTATGACCCCTGCTTTCTGAATGAGGAGGCTGAGGCCCATGGAGCTTAAGTAACTTGCCCAAAGTCACCTAGTTAGTGCAATGACTTGAACCCGGGTCTGTCTGACTTAACTGAGCTCTCACCTCTACCTTGTATGTCTGTCTCTGATAATCCTGCATTACAGAAATCTGTTTAATTTAGTCTAAGCCTGGATTTTCCACTTAATCACAGAGCCATGGTTTATTTAACTTCATTTTTACCCTTTCTTTCACCCATTGCTCGAAACATTATTCTAGAAAGACAGAGAGCATGATGATGATTTATCTAAAATATGAATGTACGGGCTTATAGTAGATCCCAGTATACCAGTCAGTCCAAACTTTTCGTGTTATTCAAACACAAAAAGCATCTATTGAGCTTGTCTTACGTGGGCACTATGCTATGTGTAAATCTGTAAAACATTAACAAAAAGCCCAACCCCCTACGTTAGACCCTGTTTTTTCTCACTGTGAAACCAGAGCCTGAATGTGAAAACTCACAGTCCAACTTCTTTTTACGACCTCCCTTCTTGTACAGATTCAGTGATTGAAAACTCAACCTCCTTGAATAAAGCCAGAAAAAAACCCAGGATGGCCCCCAGGCAACAGAAGTGCCAGGGAATGGGTGTCTGGTGCGTGTGTGGTGTGTTTCTGCAACGCCTGCAGGCCACGAGTCTGCGTGGCGTGACGGAAACGCAAGTCAGAATGCCGCCGAGATGGCAGGGACAGTGTGCCTGGGGGTGACGGGCACACGCAGCGAGAAGCCGAGGGTGGAGGGAGGACTGTTAGCGCTCCTTGTCATATTTCCAGTAAACATTTTTTTTTTTTTTTTTTTTACAATCTTGTTGCTTTTTCTGTACATTCTTGAGAAAGTGATTTCCAGGAAGCAGGGTGCATGCGATGCCTCAGAGGTTCCCATCTTTCCAAACATGACACGCCCGGCTTATTCCTGAGGTGGTTTTATTAATATATTCAGCAGAAAGTTTTGGAGCTTCTGTGTTCTGGGCAGAGGAGAGTGAATAGGGTTTCTTTTGAGCAGCACCATGGGCTTGAGAATGATCGGGAGCTGGACATTGTTGAATATGTCACTTCCCACACAAAACGGCAAAGACAGGGTCTGGGACAGAGTGAGAGTGGAGTTGAATGGGGTTGCCTAGGGCCCCCCGTCTTGTTCAGGAGCCAGCACTCATGGCGTCAGTAACCATAGTAACCAAGGGGTTGAGACGGGGAGTATAGGATGCCAATTTGTTGTTGTTGTCTCCCTCTGTATTCTTTCATCCAGACATTCCCCCTATCCCTCCACTCCCCACCCCACCCGCCTGGACACAGTGACTGACAGTGGTTTCTGTACCGGTGATTTTAATTTCCAGCTAACTTTACGTGTTCTGAGGCCCCATTTTCAATTCCTGGATCCACAGTGGATTCATTATGACGCAGAATAAGCCACATGCACATAATTTCCTCAGTTTTTCCATTTTTACTATGCAAAATGGGTCATAAGTCACGTAGTGTACATGCTCTAGATTTAACTGCAGCTGTGCATAACGGTGGGGGTTCATGACACGGTATTTCTCATAATACTGTTGTGCTCACGGTCTGCTTGAGATGTTGAGATTTTTGGATGTGTCCTAAACAAACAGAAAAGCCGATGAAGCACAGGAAAGAGAGCCCTGGTCTCGGTCAGGCGATGTGGATTTTGGTACTGGCTGGAAAGCGAGGTGTGGCCTGGTGCCTGAGGGTGGGGAGGTGGGAGGTGGTCAGATCATGCAGGGTACAGTAGGTCTTGTTAAGGAGTTTTGTTTTTCCTGAGAATATGGGAAGGCCTTGAATGGTGTGAAGTGGGAGGATGACACAATGAGATTTCTGTTCTAAAGATTATTTAAACCACTCAGAAATCAAATGATTGATTCAGCTAGTGTTTATGAAGGTTACCTGCTACGTGACAGGCACGGTGCTGGGAGCTGGCCTTACCTGGGTTGACTGTGTGTTCTTGTAGGGATCATAGAAATTGTTGACAAACATTTATGCAGGACAAAGCTTTTCTTGACCATATTTGGCTTATAACAACCGATTCCAAACTTCTGGTTGCAAATGGGAGGTCTATCTTAAAGCTATGGCTGCCACATTTTCAATTTCTGTTAATTAAAATAATTTTTTCCCTGTCTTTGTTACACGACCCTTGATTCTGTGATAATTTACATATCTGGAGTCATCAAATCAATAAACCAAAAACTATGGCGTAGTCATATTCTCTTGTACTTCAGATGCCTTTTGGAAGCATGTGGCTATTGGTCCAGCATAATGGGCCTAATAATAATTGCCCCTCCATACCCACTGTCACTTTGTTCCTGGTGCGTCTGGAGGTATTGTGACATTGGGGTATTTTTCCTTTGACTGTGATGGGCCCCCCGCTGGTTGTGTCCTTGTGGCCTCAGCTTGGAAGGCCTCCCCAAAGCCTGAATTAATGAGAGGCTGTGATGTGCTGATCCTTTTCTCTGGCAGGGTGAGAAGACAGTTTCTATAGGAGCGTGGCTGCCTGCTGCTAGGGCAGTAAGCTCTTCGTTCAGCCTCAGTTCTAAAGACAGGCAGAGCAGACAGCCACGGGGGGCGGGATCTGAGGAGCCCTGTAAGTCTCTCCCCACAAGGGACCCCCACCACTCCTTCCCATGATAGGTGCAATCTCTCAGCTACTTTATTCATTCACCCATCGGGCTATTCCATAAACATGTATTGAATGAGTTCCTGCAGAAATGGGGCTAGGCATTGGACACAGAGAGATGAGGCAGAGAGGTGAGAAAGATCGGCGGCTGTGTACCCAGAGAAGTCGCAGTCTAAGCACTGAGAGAGGTACGCAGTCAAGTAATTATGATACACTGTGATACATGCGTTGATTGAAATATGGATTAAAACATCATCCCAGAACACATCTTGTTAAAATGTAAATATAGTTCCTCAGGGTAACATGCTAACTCTCAATTACCCATGGGTCCAGCCAAATTAATCATTTCTATCAGAGAGCCGGGCCAAGGGAATGGAGCACAGGGCCGGTAGGTGTTGATGGGTTGGCGTAAGGTGGGAAAGAGGAGAGTCAGAAACGTGGGTGATGGGCTGTGTTGAGGTGCCCTGTAGGAAGCAGACTGAGGGCCCTGGAAGGTGGAGGTGCCTGGAGTGGAGGAGAAGGGGGCTGAAAGCAAACTTGCACCTGTGCAAATGTTGTTCAGGGCTCGCCCTGCTCTTGTTAAACTCAGTTTGGAAATTGGAAGGGACTTTTGAGACATCCAAGCCCAATGAGGCTTCTCAGAGGGCAACACTGAAGTCTAGATTGGTCAAGTGACTTTCACGTGCCCAGACAGCAAAGAGGGGATAGAGCACATCTTTGAATCTTTATCCACTGGCCTGCATTATTCAACAGTGCCCCTCATGGCAGTGCCAACAGGTGCTGGGGCTTTTTTCCTCTTCTTCTTTTTTTTTTTTTTGGTATTTATTTATTTATTTATTATTTATTTTTTTATTTTTTTGTGAGACAGAGTCTCGCTCTGTTGCCCTGGCTAGAGTGCCGTGGCGTCAGCCTCGCTCACAGCAACCTCAAACTCCTGGGCTTAAGCGATCCTACTGCCTAAGCCTCCCGAGTAGCTGGGACTACAAGCATGTGCCACCACGCCCGGCTAATTTTTCTATATATATTTTTAGTTGTCCAGATAATTTGTTTCTATTTTTTAGTAGAGACAGGGTCTCACTCATTACTCAGGCTGGTCTTGAACTCCTGAGCTCGAGCGATCCACCCGCCTCGGCCTCCCAGAGTGCTAGGATTACAGGCGTGAGCCACCATGCCCGGCCTTTTCTCTTCTTCTTTTGGGAAAAAGAATCAATGAAGAGCTACCGGCTCTACTAGAGCCTGGAACATACTAGTTCTGAGATTTCAAATTAAATTCTTTATGTTTGTAACAGGTACAGATGTGAGTATATATTCAGCCTCTTGGAGAAGACACCCATTCATTTATTCAGTGAATATTTACCTACTGTCTTCTTTGTGCTGGGCAAAAGAAGGTACCTACCTTCTAGGCCCTGGAGTTACAGTGATGAACAAGATGAAGTCTCTGCCCTCATGAAACTTACCATTTAGCCAAAGCTTAGCCTCTCTTACAGATGCTCATGTCAACGTCTGCGTTTTAAATATCTGTTCCAGGCACACATTTGACAGGTGAAGGGGTTCAAAAAAATATCATTATAAGGATGAAAATGGCCCTTCTGATGTTCCATTGCTCTGCAAAAAGTGCTTAGTTTGAAAATTTAGTATGGAAAGAGTGTTGATCCTACTGAAGGCAGTGTTTCTGGTTAGAAAATTCAGTGATTTCAAAGTCTTCAGAGCTGCCTAATTTATATTTCAATTTTGTGAAGAACCTTTGTTAATTAGGAGTATGTGGCTTGTGCATTTATACTGGGATGAGGCAGGAGTTTGAGTCTTCCCCCATGATGATGGCGTGTAAATTAACCTCCAAGGAACTGCAAAAGGCCAAAATGTGAGGGACTTAAATACACAGGCACACACACACACACACACACACACAAACTCTAGCAGATGGGAACTTTTTGCTACATGTGATTTCCAAAGCGTCTAAATTTACACGTCTTCTGAATAGGGGGAAATTGGGATTTCTGTTTGCTATGTGCCTGGCAGGTTCTTGACTGTGTCTGGGCTGCTGGGGCAGCCTGAGGCCAGCAGGGAATCCAAGATGCCAGCCTGGGTCACAAGGGCTTAAGGAAGCAGCAGATGTTTGGACCAGCTGGGGTGTCCACTAAGAAACCAGGGGTAGTGGAGTTTGAGGCAGGTTGTGTGGGGCCACACCTCCTCGGCCAGGACTCTCAGCGGGGTGGCTGGGAGAGACCTGTAGGCACCATCCCGCCCACAGTTACCAGAGGTTTCTTCCCTATTTCAAACTGGTCCTAAAGATTAAAGGACCTGTGGCTGGGGGTGTGAGACTCAAAATGAGACCATGCACACAAAGAGCACAGCGCCTGGACACAGGAGTCACCTGATAAATGATGATGATGATGTTACTGGCAGGTAACACCCATTCACTGAGGGTCTTCAGTGCATCATGCACAGTACTCAGCACTCAACACATAAGATATAATTTATTCTTCACAACAGCTAAGTCCCTTTCCTTGTTCTTCCAGTTAATATCCTAATGTTTAGCCAACTGACCCGGATGTTCATGGCTTCCAAAGAACCTGCCCATAGTGAGGCCTCCATATCTGTTTTTTTTTTTAAAATAGCTTTATTAAGGTATAATTTACATACCATAAAATTTCCCTATTTAAAATGTCCAATTCAGTGGTTTTTAGTTTATTCATAGAGTTGTGCAACCATCATCACTATCTAATCGTGGAACATTTTCATGGCTCTAAAAAGAAACTCCATATCCATTAGCAGTGACTCCCCATTTTCCCTGAGTCTCTCCCGGTCCTTGGCAACCATGAATCTACTTTCTGTCTTTATGGATTTGCCTATCTGGGACACTTCATATAAACGGAGCCTTACAATACGTGGCTTTTTGTGATTAACTTCTTTTTTTTTTTTTTTTTTTGAGACAGAGTCTCACTCTGTTGCCCAGGCTAGAGTGAGTGCCGTGGCGTCAGCCTAGCTCACAGCAACCTCAAACTCCTGAGCTCAAGCGATCCTCCTATCTCAGCCTCCCAAGTAGCTGGGACTACAGGCATGCACCACCATGCCCGGCTAATTTTTTCTATATATATTTTTAGCTGTCCATATAATTTCTTTCTATTTTTAGTAGAGACGGGGTCTCGCTCTTGCTCAGGCTGGTCTCGAACTCCTGAGCTCAAACGATCCGCCCACCTCGGCCTCCCAGAGTGCTAGGATTACAGGCGTGAGCCTCCGCGCCCGGCCTGTGATTAACTTCTTTCACTTAGCGTAATGTTTTCAAGGTTGGCTCATATTGTGGCATCTGTATCTATTTTGAATGAAGAGATGGACAATCCTCTGAAACAGTAGTATTAGCTCCATCTTGAACATGAGGAAACTCTGATGTTCTCCACCCACCTTGCGGAGGATATGGGCTCATGGCTGTAGACCTACGTGGTGGCTTCTGAGACACGTGTTGTCCAGGCTGGTTCTTTTGTCCATTTCCCAAAGTTGATGAGAGCTGGGAAAGTTAATAGAAATAAACATGGCAGGAGAACTATTCTTTCTGGGGCTGTCGGCTGGCAATCCAGTCACTGAATGTGAAGGAGGAGTTGTCATCTTTCTTGCCGCATCTTCAATAGTAGGTTGTAATGAAACACCAGGAAGAGTAAGGCGGCTTCCCTCCTGCCCTCCCAGACCAGAGCATTTCTTGAGACATGAGTTGGAGTGTCCCTTCCTCAGTTGCTGTGACAGCAGGTGGGGTGGTGCGCACGGGTGTTGGCAGAAGGAAAGGCCTGGTACAGCAGTTTCTTGGGCTGGGATGTGTGTTTTCTTTGATCGTCAGGGAACTGACTAGTCTACGATGGTGAGACAACACACCCTATGAAGTACTAGTCTTCCCGCACCTTTTCTGGAAGCTGTCCTGCTCTGTGCTCTCTCACGTGCTATTCCAGGGAAGAGGCCTCATTTGATCATTAAAAATGCAAATGAGTTTTCCATCTTGCTTCTCCTAAAGAAGAAGGAAAATAACCTTGTGTACCTCCAGGTTCCCTTAGAAACACCATGAAACCTTACTTTGACTGCAAATTAGTGGGACTTGGCCCTTGAATCAGCTAATTAGCTGACAGCACATGAAGACTCCAGGACTTGGGTGGCAGGTATGTGCTTGTTGTACAGGAATCTCGTCTATTGTAGATTTCTCATGGAAGTGGCCCCATTCCCATTCCTCGTCTCAGTTCATGTGAGACTTTGAGCAGCGGCTTTGTATGATGTGGCAAGCGTGCTGGTGCCTGTTCCTATCCTCTCGCTCCTGCCACCTTAGCACATCCTGGCTCTCTCTAACTGCCAACTTTTGCTTTTTTTTGACGGAGCCTACTTTGCTGTTCCCATGCAAGGCAGGAGGTGCTGGGGAATTGTGTTCCCCAAGAGCAGCCCTCAACCAATGACTGATGGGAGATGGTGCATAAACACCCCGATTCCCTCAGCCTGGGGCAGGATGACTCAGGAATATGTTTTGCCTGGAGTCACAGTTTGCCCAGTGGGAAAACTTCTCTTGGCCCACAGTGACAGCTAGCTCAATGCTGCACCTTCTCTTGGCGTTCTTGACTGCCTTCCCATCCCTGTCTCTCTTTTCCAATTTCCTACTCTTGGTGCTTTATTCACCTCCCAAACAAAGTACTTGTGCTCAAATCCTAATGGTAGGATCAGCTTCTGGGGAAGCCCAAATTAAGGTACACGGCAAAGCTTTACCCTTCCTGGTGTCCCTGCTGTATGCCCCAGCCAGCCAGCTTTGACGGCGGGGGTGAGGGCATGTGCTTCTCAGGTGGGCTGAACGGCTCCCAGGGGATGAAGTCTACAGCTGACGATCGGCGGCTTTCTCCCCAAGACATCAGTACAAATCCTGGTGATCCTCATTATAAAGTTTCTGTAAATCCTGAATTAGCAAACACTGAACATCGCTTCTAGCTAGGAGAGATACAGGGTTAGGTTCCTGTGACCCTCTGGTTACAACATTTTCATCAACTGATCAACACAAACCTTGTTTTATGTGTGCTTCTTTTTAAATACATCTTATCGGCTATATATGGTTGATTCATTAATATCGAACTCACGTCAACAGCACTGTAACTCGTGCCTGAACCAAGTTTATCTAACAGATGTATTTTCTCCATAAGGCACCTCACATCCTGCACTTAGGAACACTAGACAGCACTTCAGCATTACACTTGGGTGCGATTTTAAACAGTGAAATCACCAAGAAAATTATGCTTTTCACAAAAATGTGAAAACATGGCACTAAATAGATCATCAAAAGGACACTTGTTTACAGCATGAGAGCTGAAACAAGGAGGCACAGTGTCGCCTTGTTCACCCTCAGCTGGGGACATGTGCATCGGGTGACTCAATTTTTTTTTCCCCACTGTTCTGTGCATGCCTGCAAATGACTGCAAAAGCCATGAATATTGATTTTGGGCTTATAAATAAATTTTAGCAAGTGTGAGAATTTGCAAATATACAGCCTGCAAAATAATGAGGGTTAATTGTCTTTCTTACTCCACCACAGTAAGACTCTATTTCAATTCAGTGTATTCATTAAACGTGTGTCCCAGGCCCTGCGACTGATGCTGAGGTGCTAATGAGATGGTCCCTGCCTTTAAGGAGTGTCCATTCTGCTGGTGCAGAAAACTCAAACTCTAACACAAGACAGAATACCTACTTACTCCAGAAGAGAGAGAAACAGTTTTGTGGGACCGTGGAGGAGGGAATTTAGAGTATGAGTCAGGAGGGAGTGTTTTCGATAGGTCTTGAGAAACATTTTACATTTTGATCACCTCATGCATCATTATCAAAAAGGAAGCAATTGGTCAGAACACCCCTATTTCCCCCATCAAGTCTGCCAACTTACCTGTATCTGCACCCACCAGTCCAGCCTTGATTCCTCTCTGGGTGAAGGGTGTGTTCTCCTATCTAAGGCCACCCCCTCTGCTGATGCTGGGGACCCCTTTGCTCTTTTGCACATCCTCTGTACTTGAATTTTCACACCAGCATATAAACAGGCTTCCTTATCTCCCATCACCTCCCTTGACCCCATGTCCCCTCCAGCCACCACCTAATGGCTTTAGGCCCTTCACAGCAAAATTGCTGAAAAGAGTGGTCTGAAGTCACCATCTCTGCTTCCTCCCCTCACCCTCTTCCCGGGCCACCCCCACGTCACGGGGGCTGCTCTTACAGAGGTCACCAGTGGACACTGCATCACCTCCCTGCTCTTTTGTCTTAAGTATCAGTTGGGATGCTTTCAGTGGAATGTTGCAGAACGTCCAGCTGAAAGTGGCTTACACAATACAGACGGAGAGCTGTGTTCTCACTGAGCAAGGGTTTCTGGGTTGGCTCAGCTGTTTCATAATGCCTACGAGGACCCAGGCTTGTTCAGCTTCCTGCCCTGCCTCCCTTCACCACCTGGGCAAAGGGTCCTGGGTGGTGGTCAGAGGGCTCTAGCAGATATTGTGTCGTCTAAAAGCAGGGAATGAGGAGAAGTGGCCTTTTTTTCTTATGTTTTTCTTTTTATAATGGAGGATTTTTTCCCCTCCTGGAAGCCCCACACATACATATTAAATGTCACCCCATAAAATCATCACTGGCAAAGGGGGATGGTATTATCCTTATGGCTTAGCCTAATTAAGATTCATCTCCCAAATCTGAGTGGAGCTCCCCTTCTTTGAAATGTTGCCATTTAACGAAAATTGGGTCTGTTAGCAAGGAATGGGGAGGGGCTAAAGTGAAATCGCTAGGCAGTGTCTGTGGCATCTTCCTTGACACCTCGTAGCAGTTCTGACAGCCGACCATACCTTACTTCTTTTTTTTTTTTTTGAGACAGAGTCTCACTCTGTTGCCCGGGCTAGAGTGAGTGCCGTGGCGTCAGTCTAGCTCACAGCAACCTCAAACTCCTGGGCTTAAGCGATCCTACTGCCTCAGCCTCCCGAGTAGCTAGGACTACAGACATGCGCCACCATGCCCGGCTAATTTTTTGTATATATATATTTTAGTTGTCCATATAATTTCTTTCTATTTTTAGTAGAGACGGGGTCTCACTCTTGTTCAGGCTGGTCTTGAACTCCTGACCTCGAGCGATCCACCCACCTCGGCCTCCCAGAGTGCTAGGATTACAGGCGTGAGCCACCGCGCCCGGCCCATACCTTACTTCTTGAAGCACTTCACTTCCGTCACTTGCTCTGTGACATTTTTTCCTCTGGGTTTTCCTTCGACTTTCCTGGCCTCTCCTGTTTCCTGTTGGCTCCTTCCCTGTTGCTCTACCTGTAAATGGTTGAATGGCCCAGCACTTAGACTTGAGGTCCTTCTCATCTCGGTCTGTAGGTTCTTCTGGGTGATCCCAGCGGCCCCTTGGTAGCACATATGTGCCATCCCTTCTGGGTGTACATCTCCGGACCCGCACACCCAGCTGCCTCCTTGATGTTTCTAAACGTGTCTCCTGGCCCTCTCCAACTACAAAGACTAAAATTGGACTGTGAACTTTGCATCCCAAACCTCCCAAGAGCTCCTCCCAAGAGTTCTTCATCCCAATGAAAGACACCACCGTCTGTACAGTAGCCTAAAGTCTAGGCATGATGCGTCGTGAGTCCTCTCTTTCTGCTGTTTCACTCACCTGCTCACCAGCAAGTATTACACTTTTGGGAATACCCAGGGCATTGTTACAGATCTCTAGTTGTGACGTGATGAAACTGAATAAACTGAATAAATGAGAATCAGCCTACTTTTATTAGATACTTGCTATGTATAAACCACTGTGCTAGAGGAGATGAAAATATGAATTAGATGCAATCTTTAATCTTGATAGATTTGGAGCAAAGCAGGGAGAGAATGGCACACCAATAAGAAGGTGAGATGTAGGCTTGAAAAGTCCAATGCCAGCCATAGGGAACAGCTTTTAAATAAGCCATCTGACATATTTAATATGTAAGTATGACAATAAACACAGGACATATATTTATTGGTCCCCTTACTTCTTCTACTGCTCCCGGTAATTGATTCTCCATGGTGCAGCCAAAATGTTCTTTTAAAAATACGAATCAGAATTCTGTCATAAAAATATGCATCAGAATTCTGTTGTGCCCTCAGCTTAAAATTTTCTAATGGTGCCTCTTTCCGCTGGGCATAAAGTCTTGAGTTTCTTGTGCTGGCCTGCAAAACCCTGAGGGCAGGCTAGGCTGTTGCTGACTTCGTTTCCAAACCTGAACGTGAGCCACCTTCCTCCAGTCCACTCTGGACTTCTCTCTCCCATCCAAGCACTAACCAGGCCCGACCCTGCTTAGCTTCTGAGATCAGATGAGATTGGGTGCATTCAGGGTGGTATGGCCGTAGACCGGACTTCTTTCTGTTCCTTGCATAAACTAAGCTCCTCCTGGTCTGAGGGCTGTGGCAGGACCTGTTCTTTCCCTCCTGGAATTCTCTTCTACCCACTCTTCCTAGGATTGGCACCTCCCCACCTCTGAATTTCAGCCCAAATGTCATGTCCTCAGAGAAGCTTTCTCTCACCACCCACTCCCGCTGGGCACCCTCTGTCATAGCACACTGTCACAATTCTCTCCATTATGCCTCTAACTCCCTGAGAAAAAAATTCTATTTGTTAATATAACAACTAGAACTGAAAAATTAATAAACCAAATTTAAAAATTTTAAAAATTAATAAACTAAAACCACTAAAATGGTATCTCCATGAATTGAAGGGAGAAGAGAGTTTTAAGAAGGAGAACTTAATTAGCAGCATGAAATGCTCCACAAAGACTGAAGATAATGATAATGATGATGGTGATAATGACAGTGATAACTAACATTTATCGTAACTATGAACCTGGAAGAGCGCCAGGCATTTTGCATATGTTATCTTAATGTAATCCCGACAACGTCAGGATTAAGTGTCCTGACAGTATCTCTGTTGGGAATGTTATCATTCCCATTCTCAGAACACTGAGACTAAGGGAGGTCAGGCACGGTGTCTGGCACATGGTAGCTTTCAAGTAATGTTTGCTATGTGAATAAATGAATCTCCCCAGGTCCTGGAGCTGGTAAGTGATAGAGTTGAGAGTCCAACTTAGGTCTGAGTGAACTCAAAATCTGTATTTATAACCACTGGTCTATATTTCCTCAGAGGAGAACTTAAAAAACCCTTAACAGATTGAGAAAGGGAGGTATCATATAGGATAAGTGATTTCTTAGTTATTTAAAAAATATAATAAATAAAAGTTTCAGGTCCAAACATTTTGAATTTTGGAACTTTGGATTCCATCCAATTCATTTGAAAACATAGCTGAGTTCTATAAAAGTATTAAGGGTGAATGCAGATTGAGTGATTTCTAAATTTACTGAAGATGCACTCTTATACTGAGCCCAGGTTCATTGTGCAGGAAAACTATTAAAACTCAGTCTTTGTGATGAGTGCAGTAGGAACCCAACTTGGATGATGCTGTGGGTGTGTGCATCCTAAACCAAGTTCCATGTCTGACAAGCTAGTAGAGCACCAGTGCTGGATGTTCTCTGGACATGTTGGTTTTGGTTTATCCTATTGTAGGACATATGTCTAGTGGTTGTGGTCTGATTGGCACTCTTGTGGGCTGGAGGAGACCTCACACAACACTGAGGATGTGGTCTCTGCCCTTGCTGAGCTCAGAGTCTAATGGAAGTGATGAAACATACATGTGGATAAATGCAAAGTCACAAGTAAAAACTGCTAGTATGACTGATGAAGAGTGTGTGGTACAAGATGGATTAGAACAAGAAGTAGCAGAAATGGGTGGTTTTGAACTTCCACTGCTTGGGAGAAGGAATACGCATGGATTGGTGGAAAAGACAGGGCAGGGAGAGGGTTTAAGAACAGGCAAGATGGTGCACATTTGCAGGTTTTGCCCAAGGGACAGAAAGGGCTGAGACCCACTGGGGAGGGATCAGAGGGGAATTTGGAAAAGAGGGTTAGGGAAATGAGAACAGTTAGTAGAGGAAGTGAGATTAGGCTGGTCACGGGAGCTATTTGGGGTTTCTGAGAACTGATATGACACGAAGGACTATTTGTAAGGGAAAAATCTTGCCGTGGGTGTATTTGGGAGCAAAACCAGATTCAAACTGGAAATACTAGTTAGGCTACGGTTTCTTAAACTTCAGTCTTTTCCATGCCATTTTCACTTTTTAATTTTTGAGGAGCCATATTTAAATATCACCTGTACTACTATTTACTTAATACTTTTCTCTAAGTTGATTTCACTTTTAAAAACTTAAATAAATTTAGCTTTGCCCAAAGCAATAATATTTATCACTATTTATTTAATACTTAAAAAAATTTCCTCCTTATTTTAAAAACTTAAATAAATGTAGCCTTATGCCCAGCAATCATACCTATGGAATCATAGGTACTCGGTGCCAGTTCTATTTTTCCCTAGTACACGTTAAAATAAAACCATGGCCATTACAGAAAGGTTGCATCTGTGTGTCACCTAACATTATCTTGTGTACCACCAGTGGTTCATGTGCTACACTTTTGGGAATACCCAGGGCACTGTTACAGCTCTCTAGTTGTGACATGATGAAACTGAATAAACTGAATAAGTGAGAGTCAGCCTACTTTTATTAGATACTTACTGTGTATAAACCACTGTGCTGGGGGAGATGAAAATACGAATTAGATGCAATCTTTACTCTTAATAGATTGGAGCAAAGCTGGGAGAGAATGGGACACCAATAAGAAGGTGAGATGCAGGCTGGAAGAGTCCAATCCCAGCCATAGGGAGCAGCCTTTAAATATGCCATCTGACATCAGCTCTGTGAGCTGGGCAGCTGAGTGAGCTCCTGTTCTGGTTTACACTCTCCTCAAATTCAGTTCACTTCAGCAAGTCTTTGCCAGACACTAGATGATGTTTTTGCTAATATTAAGGAAATTAGAGTGTGTTAGGAAGTGACAAACCAAAAACCAAAGGATGAAGTGGGAGGTCCTCATAAAGATAAGGACCACAGCAGAGATGCAATTGGTGTATGCTCAGGGCTTACGGGAGGAAGAGTCCATTGCCATCTCTGGGGACTGGGAAAGGCCTCCTAGAAGATGTGGCATTTCAGATGGACCTTGGAGGATGGGATGATGCAAAATGCAGTGATGGAGGGTGTCCAGCAGAGGGAAGGGCATCGACGTAGCACCGAGGAGGGAAACCCAAGCACCTGTTTGGAAGGGCAATTCTCCAGTTGTTTGTTGCGGATATGGGGGGATGAAGGTGGAAAGGAAGGTGGGGTCTTACGGGTCCCCTAGACACTGGGTTGAGCATGGATTTATTTCCACAGATGATTGGGAGCCATGGAAGGCTATGACATGTTACAAGTTGCACTTCAAGAAACCAGGAGGTGGGTGTACATAATATGAATCAGAGGGAGGCATAACTGCTAGCTGGATACTCTTAGGGAGAAGCTACTGCAATCTGGGTGAGACACAATGAGCTTGTGTGTGGTCACCGTGACAAAGGTCTGGGCTAGAAGGGTCCCCTGGGGGAGTGGAGAAGAAAGGTCTAAATAGTCAGTGCAGAGAGCTGGAGATAGACTGGCCATCAGCACAGTGGAGTCATTCATTTCTCTCAAGTGACAAGGAAGAAAGTGATGGATCCTTGAGACTTGGAACAGTGGAGAACACTGATTATGTGGTAGGGGAAAGAAGACAATAATTGCAGTTCCAGCACATGATGAGTGAGGAGCAGGGGGCAGCCTACAGATTATTCTTCCCTGTGAAAGAACAGAGGCAGTCTATGCTATAGTTAATTCCTTTCATTTTTTGCTGTAAGTACACTCAAGGATAAATAGCCATGTAATTTCTGTTTGAACTTTCATACGTGAGAGGCACAGAGATCTCACCGAAAATAGACATTATTGCTCTTGACATGTACAAGGGTAATGTGTCCTGGGAAACTGGCCCACGGTGTACAGTGAAAAGTCATTTGAGTGGCTCATTTTTACACATAAAGTAGACATTTCCTCTTTAATTTCCCTATATTTAGGGACACTTACATGACAAGATTCCTCTATTTTAATCTCTTGTTTTCCACCTGAAAAGGACAGTATGCTTGGTTGTGGATGCAATTCTGCCTTTATACAGAAAGGACTCGAATGTGAATATATTTAAGCAAAGAGTAGGCTTAACAAGAGCAGGTTTGGGATTTGATATTCCCACTGCAAAGCAAAGAGAAGGGCAGACCACTGGGAGTTTCCCCAGACAATCTTCTAAATTTATAAATCTCCAAAATTCCTTCATTTTCATTTATGGTTCTTTCATCTATGGTTCTTGTTCTTTTATCTCTCTATTAATAGTTTATATAATGCCTGTCTCTGTAGTACCTGGGATGAAATGCACCAACTTTAATTGCAAGGAATAGGGCAAAGCAACCCTTGGGAGCTGCTCTGGGCAGGAAGAGGAGCCTGAATTCTTCTAATGGAAACTTCTTTGGGGATCGTGACTCACTGGCCTCCATCCCCACTGCCATGCAGGGTTTGGTTGAGTTTCAGGAAATTCTACAGCCAATTTAGTGATACAAATGAAAGGAGAAGGTACTGTTAAGTGGATCTGTATTCTTAGTTATCAAAAACGCCAATGCTGTCTCCCAGCTAATAGGAGCCCAAAGTGTGCCCTGAGCATGCCGCCAGATGTTTCTGAATAGAAAACCTTACATTTCATGGTCCCAGATAGTGCACACTTAAAAATAGTGTCTACTTTGAAACTGGCTATTAAGCAGACATCAAACTTTTGGTACCTATTACTGGATCTAAGTCTCCAGTCTAGTGGCACAAACTGTTTGAAGTTTATTTATTTTTTTACAATGAATTTTAAAGGGAAGATTTGGTGAAATGATGAGTATTTAACTTTAATTTTTTGCTTGATTTACCTATTGCATCAACTTTTCCTTTTAAATGGTAGAACCTCATTATAATGTGGCTGATAGGAAATTCATTTATTCATGCATATATTTATTCATTTAACAAATTTATTACTGTCTGCCAGGCTCTGTGTAGGACTCTGAGAAATAAGGGTAAGAACCATACTTGGTGTGCTTTATGTTTCTTCAAGAGAAATGTTCTCTTGTATTACACTAATTCTTAGGTGCGTTTAAAAAAATTATTTAACACTTCTGAAATCAGAATGTGTTATACTACCAATGTGTCATAGTTTAATTTGCAGTTTTAATTTTTTTAGAGATACATAAAATAATGATTGTAATTAATGGTATATTAGATTTGATGGGAGATATTTGCACAATACTATATTGGTACCATTCTTTGACCCATATAATGGCCCCATTCAGAGTTCAGGATTGAGGTCAAGCCTTTGGTTTTAGGTGTGGAAGTTGGTCCAGGGATGCCAGGACTCAGATGCCCAGAAATTCAGGTCTAGGAGAAAAGAATCAGAAGGTGGATGAAGAGCCAGTGGGTTCAAGCTGTGTAGACAGTAACAGCAGGATGCAGAGAAATTCTCTGATGCCTCATGTCTGTGCATCTTTCCTCCCTTCCTGGCCTGCTGCATAAATTCCTTGCAGTGTGACTCTGCCGGACTTCAGAACAGAGCAGGAGGAATGAGAAACGGCACTGAGAGCTGCAGCGTGGAAGCTGGGAGTCACACCAAGAGAGATTAGGGTCAGTGTGTGCACTGATGATGGTCAAGTGAACAGCAAAGTTACAACGATAGCAGCAACGTGTGTTTAACAAGTGTCTGACCAGAAACGCTATTTTTTATGATAAAAATTCTGCAAGATAGATATTAATTGAGCATCATTTTTATCCTTGTTTCACGTGTGAAACTAGAGCTCAGAGAGGGTGACTTGTCCAGTGTCATACAGTTAGTAAGTCGTAGAACCAGGATTCAGGCTGTGGTCTATGGCATCAAAGTCTATTCCACTTTCAATGTGCTGCCTGCTCAGTATCCCAAAATCTCAGAACATGCGCTGCCTTTGTATCCAGTCGTGAAGTCTCAGAAGCCAAGCAGGGTCAGCATATGAGGAGTTACATAAAGTAATCTAAACTTAGGGTTACCAAGCAAGATTCTATCAATGCCTTGAGTAGCTTCCTGTGTGCTAGAGCCCAGGTGCACGGACTAGACCAGACTGGGAGGCAGTAGGTCTCCAGCGGGCCCGGGGAAGCAGCTGGTGGCCTGCTGAGTTAAGTGCTGAAGTTCAAGAGTTTGTTACTTGGCTCTAATCAGACCCCCAAAGAGCAGAAGTGCTGTTGTAGTTGATTCCAGAACTTAGTGACAGGGTATTTTAATAAAGCTCATGATCCCAAGAGGAGCTTGCTGAAGGGATGAGCTCACAGTCCATAGCTGAGAGCTGATGAACAATTTTAATTATGTTTCTAGTGTTCGTGGGGAGGTTCTGCCAATGGATTCCCCTTAGATTTTGATCCCATATAGATCTCAAGGAATTTTAAAATGTTTTGCTTCATTATTTAAAATCACTATGTTATGTGCTTAGAGCTGTTTATTGCAAGAGTCAAGAATAATTTTTACAAATTATAAGAAAGAGTCCAAGCTTTCAAATGCCCAAGGTGGCTATTCAAATGTGGGAGCTGGGAAGAATTTTAAGTTGTTCACCTAAACGTATGTCTGATTTCTTCCCACAAAGGTGACACAGTAGATTTTATTAATTTAGAGGAAATGTCTCCACAGAATGGTCAGAACAGTTGTCTTCCTGACGATGCATGCAGCAATACCACTATTGTCCTTGTGATCGATAAGCATTCATTACGTACCTAACTACCCGCTGCCTTGCTCAAGGTGTCTCACAAAGAGGCTTGCAAAGTCTCATTTCCTGACTTCTGGAGTTCCCAGTATAAAAACAAATAAATGAGGAAATGCATATGAGAAATAGATTGAAGAGAATTAGCGTATTCTGCATTAGAATATTAATGAACACACAGTGAAAAATATATAACCTACATAAGCATCATAGGTGACTGCATTTAAATGTTTCCCGAGGGTGGAAAGCAACATTATTAGAATACCTGAGAGGGGAAGGCTGGGAAGGTTGAAGTTGCATGTTAAATGTAGGTGGGGAAAGAGAAAGAGGGCAATGTCTCACCTCAGGAGTTGATTCTAAAGGCAATGCTTTGCAGCTGGAATTGGTGCTCTGAAGAGTCAGAATCTCTTGTGGGCCTTTGCACATGTAACCCTAGGAGGACATTTGTGTGTTTGTATGATTGAGACCTGGGTCTCATGGCATGCCCCCCCAGCTTCTGCCTTGGATATACTCTGGGCCTTTTTGCTCAAGTAGGTAGAATTCTTGGGAAAGGCCTTTTTCTGAAGGCTCTGACCTAGCTACCCTGCCACCCCATCCAAGAGCCCACTTGGCCCATGAGAAAGCATTAGACTCTTTGTGCTGCCAAATTTGGGGAGATCAGGCCACTCCACTGCTGCCCTTGCCCTGCAACCTGCCATTATAGGCCAAACTCTGGGAACCCACGTCTGATTTTCCCAGGGCTGTCTCACTGCACACCTCCAGAGGGCACCATTCACATGTATTCTCCTGGAATTGCACCATTAATGTGGCAGCCCCTCATTTTGACAAATCTCTCATGCTCCTCCCTGGTGCTGTGCAGGGCAGATCTATCAAGTATGCAGTTCAGCAAGCACCCAGCTGGGCTCCTGGAGACCAAGACCCCCTTCTGCCAGACCCCTTACCCACCAAGCTCTCTGAGCAGGTCTCTCGCTGCCAAGGCCATGTTTTTGTCTTCTAAGAAATACCTTTTCTCCAATGAATTCTCTCATGGGGAGTGGAGGCCGGTTAGATCTCATCTTAGCAATTCTGCCCGGATAAATGCTCAGTCTTCAGCTTTTGGGCCTCAATATAAACCCCAAGACAAGGAAAAGCCTCACTTAACATCATGCTGTGATGGAGAAACCCTTTCTTCAAGTGAAAGCTGGCAGGGAAGTCTGATATGTACGGCAGGTGACGTGGTGCCATGTCACGGGTAAGGTGCTCAAGGTGGCTCCTGTGCACAGTGTGAAAACCGCTGTGCCTGGGAAAGCCAGCCTGGTTTCCATGACCAGGAGAATTTACCACTTTTTACAGTTGTGCTGTGTTTGCCTTGCTCATGACTTTCTGGTGAAAGCAAAATAATCACAGTGCTGCCCATTTCCACTGCAGAGGGACTCCCGTCGGGCCGCCATGGTGGGCCTCTTCCCAGAGCACTGCTCGCCCGGTGCCTATCTGCCCCCCACCTACCCCCCCCCCCCCCCCCGCCATCTACTGACGCTGACCTAGAAGCCTCTGGTGAATGCTGTGCTTCTGTACAAACTTGCTTGGTGGGTGCCTTTTTTGTGAATGAAAAGATCTGCCTCTGGCTCTGAGTATAGCAACTGCACAACCTGCAGAAATAATTTTGTCATTTTCTTCTGGCCGCGCGCGTTAGCTTAGGGCTTTGTGCCTTACACAAAAATAGGCAAGGATTTTCTCTAAAGGTTTTCCTGTGAAGGTTTTCATCTTTGCACATAGCAGAGGTACATAGAAGGTCAGTTTCATTCTATCTATCACAAGTTTTGAGGCTTTGGGAAAATTGCCTAACTTCCCTGAGCCTCAATTTCATCTGTAAAATTGGGGCAAGAGTAGAACCTCTGTCCTAGACTGTTGTGAGGCTTAGTGAAAGCATTTATGTGACACATACGCAGTGCCTGGCACAGAGCAACCACCCGGAACATGTTACTAATTGTGTTAGTTTGTTACTTCTGTGGTAACAAGTTGCCACAAACTGAATGGCTTGACAGAATACAATTTTATCATCATCTCATTTTGCAGGTTAGACTTCCAAAATGGGGTTTTGGGGGCTAAAAGCAACACATTCACAGTGCTGCGTTTCTTCTGGAGAAAGGTGCTCGGGGAGAATCCTTTCCTTGTCTTTTCCAGCTTCTAAAGGCCGCCTGCACTTCTTGGCTTGTGGCCGCATCACTCCAGCTTTGTTTGGGATCTCCTGTCCCTTTCTTCCACATCTGGCCCTCCTGCTTCCCTCTTAGAAGGACACTGTGATCACACTGAGCCCACTCAGATAGTCCAAGATCATCTCCCCATCTCCAGACCCTTAACTTAATCACATCAGCAAAGTGTCTTGGCCGTTTAATTTAAAAAATAATTTTTAAAATAATTAAAATTTATTTTTTACATATCCACAGAATGCCAGACCCCCTGCTTTGTGCTGGACATACAAGGTGAATAAGGCACAATGCTTATGTCAAAATAGATATAGGACAATGGTGCTATTTGTGATAATCATAGTAGTAGATATTTACTGAATGTTTACTATATGCCAGGTCTTGTGTTAGGCACTTTGAGTTTCATCACAGCACAAAGGGAAAGGGATTATTCCCATTTTAAGGATAAGATCACTGAGGCTTAGAGAGCTTAAGTATGTTTTCCCCAAGGCCATGTAGCTAATGACAGGAGCTCAGGTCTGTGTGATTCTAGGCTTACACAATTAATCACTGCACTACATACTGCCCCTTAGAGGTTCTCTTCTTAACAGTGCACGTGAATAAAGATTGACCAGCTTAAGAAGAGCAGATCACACGTGTGGCCATGATCAAGGGCCTGTGGGCAGAGCTCTCAGAGCAGGCAGATGCTGTGATACATTGTCACCATCCCTGCCACGGTCCAAAGCTGCAAGTTCATGGCCCTGGCCATTGGGCAAATGTTGCCTTGTCTTCAAGTGGATCTAACAGAATGTGTTAGGGCATGATTAATTCCACCGAACTGGCTCCTCCTGGAAATCATTTATCACCTCGCTAATGGCTTCCTGCTTCAACCTGAGGGAGCGTGTGAACGTAAGAGAAGGAGCCCAGTGAGACGCCTCGTCCGTGGTTAATATAAAAACCACCTGGTGATTTTAAATTTTTTTTTTTTTTTTTTGAGACAGAGTCTCACTCTGTTGCCCGGGCTAGAGTGCCGTGGCGTCAGCCTAGCTCACAGCAACCTCAAACTCCTGGGCTCAAGTGATTCTCCTGCCTCAGCCTCCCAAGTCGCTGGGACTACAGGCATGCGCCGCCATGCCTGGCTAATTTTTTCTGTATATATTTTTAGTTTTCCATATAATTTCTTTCTATTTTTAGTAGAGACAGGGTCTCGCTCTTGCTCAGGCTGGTCTCGAACTCCTGACCTCAAGCGATCCTCCCACCTCGGCCTCCCAGAGTGCTAGGATTACAGGCGTGAGCCACCTCGCCGGGCCCACCTGGTGATTTTAAAAGGCAAAAAAGAAGGTGCATTCAGGTGAGTCAGAAAGGAAAGGCAGTATTTGGATCTTAAAAGCCTGCATTACTCTCTATCTTTGCCAAGATTTCCTTTAGTGGAAATGGAAACTTGACGTGGGGGGGCAGAGGTGGGGTGAAGGTTGGACTGGAGATTGAGTGGTGTTGTAACGAGAAACCCAGCTGCTGGGTGCAGGGCATGACCAGGAGAGGAGGGGAGGGTTGCAGAGGGGGTCTGCCCAGAGTGTGCAATGGGCTGTTGAGGTGGAAAGAGGTAGAGCTGACCCCTCCCCAGCCCCATCCCAACCCCCCATGTGATGGGCAGGCTGTTTGCAGGGGAGGGGCTGGATTTGCACTTTCTTGGTTTTTCCTGGGACAACTTTTCTCTCTCCACCCTTTTGGTTACACCCCTGACCTCAGAAGACAGTAGATTTTAGACATGTTCACATACTGGCTACTAGAAAAATATTTGTTCAATTATGGAAGTTGGAATAATGGAATTGTACAAAAGCCATTTATGTAACCAAAACCTTTGTACCCCGGTAATATTCTGAAATAAAAAAAAATTTTGGCAATTAGAGTTGGGTGTCCATACATTCTGGATGGTTTAGGACAGCCTTGATTTTGAGTAATTAATTTTTCAATAATGATGATTGATTAAATGCATAAGGTGTATAATTTAATTTTTGAATATTTGAAAGACTTTAGATCTGTAAAATCCACAAATCAGAAAAATTTAATGGTATACCATGACTGTCCTTCCTTCCTTCCTCCCTCTTCTCTCCCCTCCCCATTTTCTTTCTTTCAGAGTCCAGAGTGCTAAATACGCCATGGAAGCACAACCTTTTCTTCCCTCCTTCCTTCTTTTCTTCCCCTTCCTTCCTCCCTTCCTTCCTTATTTTTCTTTTCTTTCTTTCTTTTTTCCTTCCTTCCTTCCTTTCTGATTCTCTTGCTTTCTTTTCTTCATTACCTACTATGGGATAGATGTTGGGCTTGGAATTTGGGATACAAAGATGAATAATTATGAGTTCCTGACTGCTGGGGATTAATAGTCCTGATTCATTAATTTGACCACACAGATATTTATTGGGCATCTATTATGCAGCAGGCACTAATCTAGGTGTGGGGATGCAGCAATGAACAAAACAGATAAAATCATAGACTCTAGATGGGAAGTTTATATTCTAACGGAGGGAGATGCACAGTGAACAAGCAAGTAAGTCCAGAATAGAATTTCAGCTAGCGCTAAGATGCCGTGAGGAAAATCATGCCAGGCAGCAGGCTGGGGCATGACTGCAGGGGAAGGACAGCCTCTCTGAGGAGGTAGCCTTGAGCCCTGAGAAGGAGCTACCCTGCAAGGATCCAGGCAAGAATGTTCCAGGTAGAAGGAATGACACACATGCAGTCCCCGAGATTGGAGCCAATTTGTGCAGACCAGGAGATCAGTGTGGCCAAAGGGCACTGAGGGACAGATGGTGGGAGATGAAGTTGGAGGGGCAGGCAGTGGCCAGAGTGGTGGGCACTGAGGGCAGGAGTTTGGAGGTCCCTTGGAGTGTGGTGGGAACTCTCTGGAGGGCTTTCAGCAGTGCAGTGGAAGGATCAGCTTTACATTTTGGCTGGCTGGTTAGGATGCTGTTGCGCAGAAATGACAGTGGCTTAAATGGCAGTGGTTGAGGTGGGAGTGGAGAGAAGTGGTGGAAATCAGGCTGTGTTGGAAGGCAGAGGTGCTGGATTGGCTGTGGGTGTCAGGCCAGAGTGGAATCCCAGACGACTCTGGGCTTTTTGGTGAGCCCCTGGGAGGACGACAGTACTATTAACAGATGCAGAAGTCCAGGGGAGAGGACGATTTGGGGTGAGAGTGTGTGTGTGTGGGGGGTGAAAACAAGATTTCTTTTGAATCTTGTTTGATATGAGCAGCTAACTGGACATCTAAGTGGAGATAGTGAATAAACAGTGAACAATGAGTGAAACAAAATGTTAGAGGTGTACTCTAGGAGGACATGTTAGGAGGACATACTTTTTGCTTTAGAAATTATGGCAATCTAAATGATGATGTCAATGTTGGGGAAGGAAAGAAACAATATCCACTGAGTGTTGACTATATCCCAAGCACTGTGCTAGCTGCTTCACATGTAATATTTTTCACTGGGCATAAGGCTTGAGAAGCCTACCCAGTATACTGTGTCAGATTACTCACTCTGCAGCCAGATTACTAGGTTCAAATCCCAGCCTAGTGGCGTGTTCTGTGCTTTGTTTGCATATCTGTAAAATGGAGTAATAATAGTATCTAGCTCACAAAGTTATTTCAACATTTAAACCACTTAGCACATGTAAAGTACTTGGAATGGTGCCTGGCGTATAATATGCAGGTAATAAATGAGCAATTTTAATGTTATTATACTATTATATTGATGCTGTATGTTGCACCTAAATAGATGGAAGTGTAAGGTGGGTTATAATAAGAGTGTTGCTTTAGAATCTTGTTTCAACTTGTTTATTAGTTATTTATAGGATGTTTGGGTTCTGTTTCTGGTTTTTGCCATGATTCAATTTTATTAGTAATTCCTCTATTACAATGTAGACTAAAGCCTGTTTCTGTTCCTATTGCTGTGTAACAAACCACCCCAAACTTACTGACATAAACAAGCATTTTATTATGCTCATGTAGATTCTGTGCTTCAGGAGTCCAGGCAGGACACAGAGGGGGTGACTTGTCTCTAGTCTATGATGTCTGGGGCCTCACCTGGGAAGCTTTGACAACTACAGTTGTTGATGGTGGGGGTTGGGGGTGGGGGCTGGATCAGCTGGAGGCATCTGGGCTCATGTGACTGGCAGTTGATGCTGGCATGAGCTGAGATCTCAGCTTGGATGTTGGCTGGAACATTACCCATGATCACTCCATGTAGGACTCCCCACATGGGCTAGCTTGGGCTTCTCCACAGCATGGCGGCTGGACTCCAAGAGTGAGTGTCCCGAGAGAACCAGACAGAAGTGGCATGGTCTTTTATGATTTAGCTTCACTTCTGCTTTAGTGACAAGCCTGTCCAGATTCAAGGAGAGAGAGCATAGATTCCACGTTCTCATGGGAGGAGTATTAAAGTTATATAGTGAGGAGAGCAGGTGGGATGGGAAATGTTGTGGTCAGTTTTGGAAAATACAGTCTGCCGGGAAACTTTAACCAGGAGGCCACTTATAAGGCTGTCTGGCTTAAAGAATTCGACACCTTCTAAATTTTGAGAGGGTCTCTTCTATTTGTTAAACGATCTGAGTGCTCTTAAGTTGTATTAGAATACAATGATTGACTTGTCATAACTGGTAGGCTTTCATTCATTTAATGAACACTGATTGAATCTTGACTCTGTGCAAGATCCTGTGCTAATTGCTGTAGGGAAATATTGAGATGCCACAAGAAGTTGACATGCTAAAAGGTGAAGACAAGTACGGTTGGCGTTCAATTAACTAGTCTCTGGAGAGACAGAGGCCACTGAAAATCCCTAATGATAGTTAAAATAAAACTAGTCAAAACAAGACATAAAATGAGTAATGCAAACGTATTTAGTTGGCATTGCATTTAATGCTCAGGAACGCATTTCCCTTTTTGTAGACTTTATCTATTAATTAATAAGTATTACAACTAGCAATTATTAAGTACTTACAATAGTCATTTACTATATTATGCACCCTATGAGTATTATGTATTTAATTTGCACAATCCAGTGAGGCAGATACTTTATTGTATCCATTTTATAGATGAGGGAGTGAGTAGTAGAGAGGTTGAGTTATGTAGGCCTGCATTTGTACCCTGTTCTCCTGGGCCCATGGTGCATGCTCAAGGTGGCAGTGCTAGTCCGTACAAAGCTGGGACTAGAATCCAAGTTTTGAATTTTCTTGTTGGTGTTCTTTCCTCCAGACTTGAGGATTCCAGCTGTGTTCGACGAATCTTCTGGGTCCCAAAAAAGTCTTAGGATCTGATGCTGGGGTTGAGAGGGAGGCAAAGCTCGGATGACTCTGGGACCCTACTCCAAATTCCAACCATGTATCCTGCTTTGAGATAAATTATATTTTACTTAATATGTGATGCATAATATAATAAAATATACAACAGAGAAATATATTCAATATATTATATTTGTAATATATAACATACAATATCCAAGAGCAGTGTGGAACGCCAAAGGGTGTTCAGACTTTTAGAACAAAACTCTTCCTTCAAGTGGAATTTTATGTCTATACCTAGGATTTCCACTTAAAGTTTGAATTTTGTTCAATTCAGTTGAATTTCCACTTAAAATTCAAAATTTGAACACCTCTGATCTATTCTACACTGCTCTTGGATATTTTTAGTTTAAAGATTTGGTCTCTAGACAGTATTGGTGTCATTATTCTAACTTCAGGCTGAAGGTCTCCATTACTAGCTAATTGCCAGTCTTTTCTAGTGGCAAAATCTACGTTACTATCTACTGCAGAAAATAACCTTTAAGGTGCCCAATGCAAGCACAAATCTATAAAACTAAAATTCTAGAAAAGGGACAGTTTATTCTGTTTTCTAAAAGTTCAGTTTGATTTAAATTTTATGTCTGTTAGGTTTTCTTGACTAACTTTGTACATAAGTATGTTACAGAAAGAGTGATTATATTGTGATCCTTATTTTCAGTTTTCCTTTTTCACATCAAGTTTTCTTGATGGAAAGTGATTAAAAAATAACCTTAAAGTGTGAGAATCACTGTCTTGTTTAGCAGACAGTAGATTTTGATAGATGCGTACAGCAGTTGTTTATTGTGAATTTTCTGGCACAAGGACATTTCTAGCTCATACCCAAACTTCAAAGAGATCACAAGTGTGACATAGAGCGGGAGCAGACTTTAAGAGGCAGGGATGCCATGTCTGGCTGTGCAGGTTGAACACTGTGCAACTGTGAATGGTATCTTCTGGAGTTGTGCAATACAGCAGCACTGTCAGGAGGTCACAGATTTCAGCTTCTGTTGATTGTTAAGCATGTGAGAACTTGATACCAAGCTGCAAGGTAGTAAGAATAAGAATGTATTACATGCTGTAATTTCCAAGGTAGTACCTTTATCTACCTATGTTGGTTTTGGTTTAGGGCATTTCTTCTGGAATCTTTGGTGGGTGCCTAGGAATAAAAAAGTAGTTGGCTTGAGACAATGTGCAATTGTGCTGAAATGGAGGATCCTGGGAATAGATGTCGTTCTCCTCATGCCAGTAGCTCACTGGTTTAGCTTGCTGATTTGTTCCAGGATATTTTTGAAAAGTAGATATGTTCCAAACCTCAGCTTTTGGGCTTTGAGATGTGGCATGACTATCTGCTGTCCACTCCCACTGAGCCAAATACAGTCTTGAATGCCAAAGATTGAGATTTGGGATTATTGAAGGACTATTAGCACCAAATCGAGACACTCAAGCTAAATCTGCAAATTTATACTAAATCATGGTTTGAACCGCTCTTTTAGAGAATGTCTTGTAACAGAACTTAAAGGTGGCAGGGTGTGTGGATAGAGCAGGGACTCTAGGGTTGGATGGACTCTGGGCTTGTATCCTGGTTCCAGCATTTGCCTTGAGCAAGTTACTTACAACCTCTAGTCCAGGTAGTTGGACTAGTCCATATCCAGGACCCCTTTTAAGGTAATAATTATATTTGGTTTTTTTGGTATAATATAATTACTATATAACAAACTTCTTTGGTGTCATTCATTCATTCAAAGTATTTATTAAATGCTTGCCATATGCCAGATGCCGTGCTAGGCACTGGGTGTTATAGAATAAACCAAAGGAGCAAGGTCTCTGCCCTTGAGGAGTTGACAGTCTAGTGGGGAAGGTATTGGAAAGGATGGCTCAGCAGCAGCAAACAGCAAATGACATAATTACAATCAGGATACCTGCTTTGGTAAAGAATAATGCGGAGGACAGATGTATTAGCCAGGGTACTCTAAAGAAACAGAACCATAGGAGACACACACACACACACACACATACACATACATCCCCTATAATAAATTTTATTACTATTTATTTATATGTTATATAATAAAACTTATTTATAAATAAAGAGACTTATTATAAGGCATTGGCTCACACAATCATGGACAGGTCCCAAGATCTGCAGGGTGAGCCAGCAAGCTGGAGACCCAGAAGAGCCGGCGGTTCAGTTCCAGTTCCAGTTGGAAAGCCAATGGTGTAATTCCCATTGGAAGGCCAGCGGGCTTGAGGCCCATGAAGAGCCAATGTTTCAGTCCGGAGGCAGGAAAAGGGGGCAGGAAGAATTCTTTCTTTCCCAGGGGAGGGCCAGCCTTTTTTGTCCTGTTCAGGCCTCCAACTGATTGGAAGTGGGTCACCCACACCAGGGAGGGAGGGCGACCTGCTTTGCTCAATCTACTGATTTCAATGTGTATCTCATCCAAAAGCACCCTCACAGAAATACCCCGAGTAATATTTGACCAGATATCTGGGCAACCTGTGGCCCAGTCAAGTGGACACATGCAATTAACCATCCTAGGTTGGTTGATTTAGAGAGGTCAAAAAAGACCTTGCTAAGGTGGTAACATTTAAACTGAGACCCAAAGGATGGGAAGGAGCCAGCCATGGGAAGAAGTGGGGCAGGGATTTTCTAGACAGTTGGAAACTGAATGGGAACTGACTGGGAGCTGGGATAGGGAAGGCGAGGGGCGTGTCGTGAGACGAAATTAGAGAGGAGGGCAGAGGCCCTGCTCTCAGACCCTGGGAGCACGGTAAGGGGCTTGGGTTTTAGTCCAGATGCAATGGTGGGAGGCTCTGAACGGTCTGAGCAGGGAGGGGTTTGAGATGACTTATGTTCTGAAAGGTCTTTCTGACTGCTGTGTGGAAGTGGATGGGGAGGGGGTGAGAGTGGAAGTGAGGAGACCCCAGAAGAGGCTGTGGCTGAAGCCCAGGAGAGAGAAGGGTTGCATGGGGAGACAGAGGGCAGCGGGTTGATTCTAGGTCGATTTTGGAGGTAGAGATGACAGAACTATTGGGAGGAGAGGGAGAGCAGAGCATAAGCATGTCTCAGGATCTTGCCTTTTTGTGTTGAGCATCATTTTGACAGATGCGCCATCTTTCTCGGTTGGGCTGGCCATCGAGTATGACTTATACTTACTAAGTGTGACATACGATTGGGTGTATACAGTTAGAGTTCCGAGAACATTTTAGGTCTGGCCGTATGGATCTAGGAATCACCAGTAAGTGAGCAGAGATTACACAGGGAGAGGATATAGATCAAAAGGGATCTGGGAAGGGACCCGTGAAAGCCCAATGTTTAGGTAGAAGAGGAGTCTGCAGAGTGGATTTAAAAGGCCCACCCAGGGAGGTGGAGGAACACCTTGAGAGTGTGCTGCTGTCAGTGGGGGCATTGCCAGTATTCAATATCTAATTTGTTTTAGATTCCCAGTGTCCTGTGGCTCTTCTGACTGGAGAGTCCCTTCCTTGAAAGGAAGCATGTTTGCAATGGCTGCTTAATTGTGAGTAACCCGTCACATAGAGATTTGCCTGGGTAAATGATTTGGTTCTGAGGGTCTAGGGAGAAGGGTCCGTTCTCATAGTGTGGAAGAGGGGCTTAATTCTTGAAAATGTTGTGGAGCAAAAGTCTGTACACCCTTGCTTTATGACCTGCTACTTGGGGGAACAGCTTGGGGACCTGCGTAGCGGCTTGGCAGACTTCCAGATGATCCATGCCAGGGTCTGTTTGCTCTCTGAGATTTTGGATGCCTTTTCTAGACCTTGAGTGCTGGGCCTCTTCTGGATTACCTGAGGGTGGAGGTGAAGGGACTGCCCCTCTCCATCACACCCAATTCATTGGCTCTTTCACCTTGGTTGGCTTCCGGACAGCAGGGATGCTGCACATCACCTTGCTGCCCCCTGGTGCTCGAAGCACAGTAGGCTCTCGGCAAACAATTGCTGAATTCATTCCATGAACATTAATTGAACTGTTACCATCTGCTGTGCCCTGGGATGGAGAGTATGGAAGATTCAGAGTTAAAAGGTCCACCTTCACAGGGCGTCTAGAGAGGAACTTACTCTCTAGCAGGAGAAATTGCCAGTGAGAAAAGATATTTTTGGGGTTGGAGTGAGACCTTGGTCTGGCTGGCAGGTCCAGCCTATGCCCAGCAGCGCCCTGGTGTGGAAAATTCCCCAGAAAGCTGGGCCAGCTCTAAGATTTCTCTGACAGCGTTGAGTCTTGACCCATTTTATCCTCTAAGCCTAGGTGTTCCTGGGAGTACACTGAGCTGTTTTATTGAAGGGAATCCACTTCCCCAATTTTTTAGTAAGTCTGTTGATTCCTTGAAGACTTCACTAATCGGAACTATGAATATTTCATAACACTTCCCTGTCTTCCAATGAATGGATCTGTTCGTTTTCTACGCTGCTGCCTCCCTAGTCTCACGAGGAATAATGTGGGTATTCTTCTCCCTGTTTGGTTTCTCTCTTTCTCTAACCTGCACCCACTCCCAGCCTCCGATAGCTGCATTTGCAGTAAATCACAGAAATGTTGCTGATGTCAGCAGCACCGATGTGCATTAGAGGAACCACGTTAGAGGAAATTACCCGGAGGGCGATGCTGAAATGCAAAGCTGTTTTGTAGAAATTGTTTTCTCCCTTTGATGGATCTTGTTTAGTGTTGCGACTTATTAGGCACAGTGAAGGAAGAACCATTTTAATTTTTTTTCCATTTAACTTTTTTTGTGGGAGGTTTTAGTGACTATGAAATGAGCTAGGGGCACCGAGCAGCTACGTTGGCAGGTAGAGACGGCCGAGGCTGCTTACGAAGCAGAACGTGCTGGGGTGTTGAGCCTCCGTCTCGGTGACCGGGGAGAAGGGCAGGCGGGTGCACACTTCACTCTGCATAAATGGGCTGTTAAAAAATATGTACGTAGATACCTACGTAAAGTTCATTTTAGATGCACACAGAGCGTGCTGTTTAAATGCTTTCTGCAGAGTATACTTTTGTAAAGTAAACATCTGTCTTGCAGATCAGATAGATATTGCAGTGACGTGCACCTTGATGTCTTCGTGATATTTATCGAGACAGCTGTCTCTGAGCAGGGAAACAGCGCAAGACTGCTGTGGGGCATCACGGGCCCACTGAGGAAGGAAGCTGTGGATTTGGAGTGATCGCCATCTGTGAGGGTTTAGTTAGATTTTTCTAGCAGTGTTCAGCAGCCCTGCATGTGGACTCTGAGCAGAGAGAAGGGCTAACAGAGGGGTATTTCCAGGTAGCCACAGGAAAACACAAAAGGAGAGGGAGTTGAGTCTGTTAGCTGAAATGAAGTGTTGAACGTGGGGTCTAAGCTGAGTGGAGAAGAGAAAGGGGACACAAGGAGGGCAGGACAGAGAGAAGGTAGAGGCAGGAAGTGATGTGGGAGTAATTAGCGGAATGAGCTGGAAGAGCAGCATGGGCAAGTCAGTGTCTCAGTCTTGTGGCCTGCTGTAACAAAATACCATGGAGTGGGCAGCTTTTGAACAGCAGAAATGTATTTCTCACCGTTCGGGAGGCTGGGAAGTCCAAGGTGCCTCGGCAGATTTAGTGTCTGGTGAGGATCCATTGCCTCTTTTATGGACAGCTGCCTTCCTGCTGTGTGCTCACGTGGCGGTGGTGGTGGGCGGGGAGGGGGGTGTGGGGGATCTCTCTGGGGTCTCCTTTATAAGGGCAATAATACTGTTCATGAGGATTCTGCCCCCATGGCCTAATCACCTCCCAAAGGCTCCATCTCCTAGTACCCTCACCCTGGAGGTCAGGCTTCAACATATGAATTTGGGGGGAACACAAACATTCAGACCGTAGCAGTCATAGGTTCTTTATTTGAGTATTCCTGAGACAGGGACAGTTCTCCCGATGACAAGGTCCAGGATGTGGCCATGGAGAGGGAGCATGTGTAGTGGACACCATTGGTGCCCTGCTGAGGTCACCCAGCTCTGTTTTGTCCTATGCACACATCCTCCAGCTTCTGTGGGCTTCTCCCTTCCTGGCTTGTCCCTACAGCCTTTTTCAGAGGACTTTCCTTGGTCTACCAGAGCCTCTTCTCAGGATATTCCCGGGAGCTTATAGCCTCCAGGTGTTTTCAGTAGCCAATGGCCAATTGGCAGGAGTATAAAAGCCACACTCAGAGCTTTCAGATTTCAGGGGAAGAGGTGCGGGAAGGTGCCCTGAAGAGGCTCAGGAAGCAGGGGAGGTCTTCGATTCTGCAGCAGGGGTTCCTCGGGCATCTTTGGAATGGCTTGGGGTTGGGGGTGAGGGGACGTTGGGTCAGAGGAGAGGAAGCTGAGAACAGAACAGAGCTACAAAGCTACACAGAGTGGCTTCGCTAGCTTTGCACTTCTCAGAAGAATTGGTCTGTTCAGTCTTCTGGTGGGTGGCAGCTTGGCAGCTCAGACACGGGTGTGCAGTTTGGTATGATTCCGAGCACACAGTAGGCAGCCATTGGTGGAATAAGTGCATGAATGACACATCAAGTTTCTAGATGCTTCTCCTTTTCTTCATTGTAAACCGTTAGTGCACTTGTCACTTTGGTGCATTTTACACTCTGATATATATAGAATTTATTGAAATACCTCTAGCTACTTGTATCACCATTGTTGGGTGGGATGTAATGAACAGATTTCCTAAGGTTAGGGAATTAGGCAGTAGGGTGGGTCGTGGACTTAAGTCATAGGCTTTTTCTCCCTAATAGGTTAAAAAATATTTTTCAGTTTTACTTTCAACTATGCATCTGTAGGAAGACTTGGTGGGATCAGTACAACTACTGATGCTCTATTTGTTTGTGATTGCAGATGCTGAAGGTAGTTAGCTGGGCTGGGAGAACAGCCCGCGGGGGGTTGGGGGGGCCAGGGCTGGAGAAGTGAGACAGACCCCGAGCACATGGGACGCTGAAGGCCACAGAAAGAGCCGAGAGACTGGTTATGGGTTTCAAGCTGGAGCAAGTTGGGAATTTTAGAAGGATCATCTGTCTGCTAAGTGGAGCCTGGTGTGGAGCCTGGTGCAGGAGCCCAGTGAGGAGGGGTAACTGCTTTTGACAAGACACCTGGGAAAGGCAAACCTCGATCTTGAAGGATGGCCCTGACAATAGGATTTAAAATACCTGGCCCCAAGGGAAAGGAGATATTTTGGGAACTGCAATTGCTTATATTATTTTTAACCCCAAGAAGAGGAAGAGATCTTTCCTTTTAAAACCGATTTAGTTCATTTAAATGGTGGAGGAAAGAACTTAGGGCCGGAGGCAAAATGTGATATTCAGGAAACATTTTGGAACAGGGCACATGAACCCCAGCTGTGGCCGTGCACCTTTAGGGCCTTGACCATGGAGTCAGGACAGATGAGTCCATCTCGTCAGCATGGCAGAGTTGGGGTCTATTGGGAGAACCATGAGGTGGGCAACTCCAGAGTCTGAAAGATGAACGGTCCAGTGGGAAATGCCTGGGCTGTTCTGCCAAGCTCAGCACACGCAAGGAATAGCTCTGGTCCCAGGCTCTTTGTGTCTTGGGTGGGTGGGTGAGGGTTCATTTCACTGGAGCAATAAAGGCATCCCACCTGCTACCAGGAGTTATGTATAATGCCCAGAAATTCTGGAACAGGGGTTCTATTGAAGAGGGTTTCCTGGCAGCCAGAGAGAGAAAGGGGTGAAAGCAGCAGAGTGATACTATAGGACAGTAATTGAGTCATCAGACACCCTGAGACCTCTTGGGGCCAGGCCTTATGAACGCTGCTGGAGGCAGAGACTGGGATAAGATCTACCATCTCTGACGCTGCTGCCCAGGAAGCCACATCCTACTGTCCGCTTTTCCTCTCTTGCTCTTTCTCTTTCTTCTTTGTGCGTGTCCCTCCGTTGTCCCTGAAATGTTGCTCCCTTGAGCACCATTTTCTACTCTCTTCTCATTTTACATCTCCGTCTGGGCCAGTTCATCCTGTCCTGTTGCTTTAATAGCACTTATGTACGTACCACTCTCAAACCCAGGGATCCAGCTAGTTTTCTCCCCTGAGTTCCAGTCCCTTGTGCCTAATGTCTACTGGGTAGCTCCGCCTGGATGAGCCACAGGGACTGCAAACCTAAGTCTCCTGCATTGTCTGTCTTGGAGGACACCATGTTCTTACAAGCCGGATACCCGGGAGTCATGCCAGACCCCTCCCACGCCACACTTACGCCTTTCTATCCAACACAGGACCTGTAGACTTACTTCCTTAACACCCCTAGTCTCTAACCCCTCCCCTGCTCTGGCCTGAATTGAAGCCTCATAATCCACTGCAGCAAACTCCCACCCACACTCCCTGCTGTCGGTCTCTCGCTTGTTCGATGTTATCTTTCGCGGTGCTGCTGGAGTCAGTTTGCTAAACCTGAGTCTGATCCCATGGGTCTTCCCCCTGCGTTAGCCTTGATGCTGTCCCACACGCATTAATAAGACTAACAAGACCCCCATGCTCTCCCCTGCCTGCCTCTCCAGCTTTATTTTGGTGTAGCTGTCTTCATACCCTCGAGTCCTGACACACAGACTCAGTGTGATTTCCTAAATGTCCCAGGTTGATTCATGGCTGAGAGTGTCATTGTACTCGTTGCTCCCTCTTGCTGGTCTGCCTCCCTCTCTGCATCCCCTCGCCCTCTGGCAGATGCTTAACCCTCTCTCCACACCAGTCTTCAGTCTTCTGGTCTCCTCTCTGGTGGGGTTGATCACTCCCTCTTCATGCCTCTCCGTGCCCCATGCCTGTGTCTAGCATAGTCTGCACTCTCTGCTGCAGTTGTTTGCATAGATCACATAGCTCTCTCCACCTCCTAATAATGGGGCAGCTCACATTGATTGAGGACTTGCTTTGAACAAGGCATCGAGCAACATTATTGTGTTGAATAGTCCTCGTAGTGCTACTACTTCTGTACCTCTCCCGGTAGGAAGGAGGGAAGCCTGGAGAGAGGACTCTTGCTCTTAGGAGCCCTGCTTACTGTTTCCTGGGAGGGTGGGTCTCTCAACCTGGGGTGGGGGCAGACTGGATGGCTACTGAAGTCCCACCTTCCCCTGTTCCCCCAGTCCTGACAGCCTCATTCTCTGGGTCATATCTGCTGGTGGAAAGGCCCCTGACTTTGTGTCATGCCCTTGGTTTATAAATACAAGAAGAGATTTGGGGGAAGATCAGGAGAAATCATTTGCTTACTCGTCCCGAGAAGGAAGTCACTGGTCCTTTGAGCCCCAGATGAACTCAGCTCCCCGTTTACTCTCCCCAGGCTGGAGGGTGCAAGAATGGGATGGGGCAAGAAAGCCCTTCAGTCTTTGGGGTCCTCCAATCCAAGTTCATGCAGTTTGGTCCTGGTCTGAAGGACCCCAAGAAGGCAGACTAGAGGGAATTTCTGCCTGCCTGCGACCAGAGAGGTGACTCACCAAGGATGATTTGTCATTCCATAGATTTTTTTTAACCTACCAAGTATTTTGTACCCATGAGTAAAAGAGAACATTCTAGCCCTTCATGAGAGAACAAGAAGGGCCAGAACTGAGCGTTAGGAGCACAGTGAAGTGAGTTTCTGATCTTGTCTAGCAGCTGTAGAAGCTGTGAAGAGCTCTCCATGGACTGTTTGCCTTCCGAGAACTTTAACACCTTGACTCTGGCTGTCTGTCTGTGGTAAAAAACACAACTTCCAGGGTTGCTTCTAACTGCTAGATTAACTGTGCAGTCAAATTTTCTTTCGGGCAGATGTATGAACTTGATATCATAACTGTCGTCCCAAGACAAATTTACGGATGGATGAATGAACAAATTCAGGAATGGAACAAACTGTAATTAGGAGCCTCCTAGCTGTACATACTCCACTAAACTCCACACTGAGACGTAGAGGAGGGGCATCTGATCACACTGGGGGAGGGGTGGGCAGTCAGGGGGGACTTCTTGGCGGTGGTGACACACAAGGGGAGTTTTGGAGTCAGTCAAAAAAAGAGTTGAGAGGAGAAAGGAATCTGGGAATTAAGACCTACTTCTCTGGGACAGGCAGGAGCAGGCCTGGGTGCTGCTGGGTTTGGCTGGGGCAAAGGTTGCTCGTGGGGGCGTGGCGGCGGCGGGTGCCACTGGGGAGATAGGCGGTGCCAGGTCCTGGAAGGGAGTCTTGGAGCAAACCATGAGATTGCACTTTATTCTGAATCTTTGTGGGCCTTCAGAGGATCTTAAGCAGGGGTGGATGTGACCAGATTCACACCTGAGAGGGCGCGGCGAGGTGGGATGTGGAGGATGGATTGGAGAGGGACAGGACTGGAGGCTGTCGCAGCGATTCAGGTGAGAGAGGGGATGAGGGTCCTGGCCAGGGGGAGAGGAGCAGACAGATGTGACACCAGGCAGCAGCCAGTCTGGCTCCCTCTTCCTCCGCTGTCAGTCAGCCTTGTTTCCCCTTTTCCTGGCTCCACAGGGTCCCAGGACTTCGTGATACCTCGGTCTCTTCCATCGGGGAGCCTGGGCTGGAGTTTTAAGGAGGGCCAGAAGGAGGGGGCAGTGCTTCACCCAGAGGGAGAGCCTCTCCGGGGTGGTATTTTGGGAACACGGCTTGCTCATTTAGTATGTATAGACTGAGCGTTATTGCCATTCTCACCAGGACCAGCTTGGTCACCTGTAAGGTACAGCTGTCACATGGCAACAGGAAAAACAAGAATTTGGCTGTTGGAGTGCCAGGAATAAGAGGGAGCACACACATCTCTCTGCTGTAAGAGCTGCGGTGACAGCTGTGGACAGGTGGAATTGCCCACTCCTCATCTCTCCTGCCCTCTTCCTAACACCCTCCCTCCCCTCCAGTCTCAAATCTGCTGCCAACGCCCCTGAGCAGCCTTTTGGGGACTGCAGGCTGAGCTGTAACCTGCGGCTCTTCGGAAGCTCTGAGCATCAGTGCAGGTGGCCCCGGACCAATTCCAGACCTGGGGGTGGTGTGGTGGGGTGTGGTGGGGTGGGGTGTTCTTTTCCTCTCGCCAGGGAGTCTGCAGTCACAGTTGTACTTTGCCTGGGTCGATAAGCAAAGTCATGTTGCTGTGTGACAGTGGCACCTCCGAGGTGGCATTTCAGGTTTCCAAGGGACTCTGAATCCTTTGGATGCCATTTATTTCAGGTGGTATGGAGGCACTTGGGGTTAGGTGTCTGAGGACGGATTCGAGGATGCCACTGCTTGTAGCTTGTGATGGGCTACTCAATGTCACCCCTCTGGGCCTCAGTTTCCTCATCTGTCAATGGGGGCAGAAAATGATCATTGCCTTCCACAGAAGGTTTGGTGACGATAAAATAGGTTCATGCATGCATGAGATCTTTGTCAGTTCTCCCACTGACTCTGAAGAAAGCGATGTGTCTTTGTCATTTTTGTGGCCCCAGAGTGCCGGGCAATCTCAGATGTTTGTTGATAGAATGCGTGAATGGATGATGCAGTGAAATCTATGAGGCCTGAGAAAGCCTGAATAATACAAAACCATTTAGAACTTGTTCAACCACGAAAAAGCAGGTTTCCACGCCTGCCCCCACCCCAACATCCACCCACATTTAGGTAAAAATGAAACGTGTCAACATCTGAGAGGAAACATTTTAAAATGAAAATTGGCTGAAGACAGAAGTGTTCCAACATTTCCTTTCTCATCAATTCTTGGCAGCGCTTTTGCTGCCAAATACTTTTTCTGTTGGACTTTAAAGGATCTATCCATTATTGATACACTGTATGGGAAAGAACTCCGTTGCCGCTCGGAGACTGAAGTAGTCAATCTCATAGACGGGGAAATATTTTTATGCCCGTGTGAAACAAATGCCTTTCTCACTTTTTGAGAAAAGGCTGTTTCCACCTGGAATTGCTTTGTTTCCTATTTTCCTGCTCCGATGCTCCAAGGAACAGACTTTGAAGTCAGATTATGCTAGTTTTAATACTGGCTTCTCCACTTTCTGGCCTCTTGACCTGGGTTTAGCCATTTAATCTGTCTGGGTCTCAGTTTTTTTAAATCTGTGAAGTGGGGCTGTGTGGTGAGCGTGCGCTTGCAGGTCTACAGCTGGAGGGCGTGTTGCTCACCAGGGTCCCTGCGGCTGCCATGAAATCGTTGCTGGGTTCGCATCTCAGGTTCCTTTCCCACGGGCTGCTCCCAGCCGGTGACAGAGCGCAGCAAGGATGCCATGGCACGATTCTTCCTGGGAGGCACAGGACCCCTCAGACAGTTCATTTTGACTCAAGAACTCCTTGAAGGTCTTGCCGAACCTCCTCAGTCTGCAGGCGGTCTAGAACGCTTATGCCATCCCTCCTTCCCTCTCTCCTTCACGTGTGCTCGGACTTACATAGTGTCTGACAGCTGTCCTAGCCTCCCTGACTCTCTCATTGTCTCTCACACATGCGTTTCCCCTAATAAAATTTATGTACATTTAATCCCCTCTTGGCATCTGCTTCTGGGAGGACATGGGCTCCCACAGTGTGATAATGCCCCGTAGTGAGGACCAAATGCAACTGTGCAAGCAGAGTGTTTATCAGAGGGACAGGCACAGGGACGTGCTCGGTAGGTGAGCAGTTGGGGCTCCCGTCACCTTCATCGCCATCGCCACCAACATCCTCTTCACCATCTGGCCGGTTGTGCTGCTTTGCTGCCTCCAGGCGCATGGATGTCCAGTGGCTCGGCCCCGTCACAGGGCAATTTTGTATTAGAGCGGGAGCAACCATGGCATCTGGGGAGAAGAAATGGATTAAAACACCCTTGGAAAATTTATCCAATGTAAGCACAATCCAAATCCTTTTCCAGCCATCAAAATGTACAGTCACATTTGCCAAAGCGACCGACTCAAATGCACAAAAGGTTTTTTTTTTTTTTTTTTTTGAGACAGAGTCTCACTTTGTTGCCCGGGCTAGAGTGAGTGCCGTGGCATCAGCCTAGCTCACAGCAACCTCAAACTCCTGGGCTCAAGCGATCCTACTGCCTCAGCCTCCCGAGTGGCTGGGACTACAGACATGCACCACCATGCCCGGCTAATTTTTTCTCTATATGTTTTTAATTGGCCATATAATTTCTTTCTATTTTTAGTAGAGACGGGGTCTCGCTCTTGCTCAGGCTGGTCTCGAACTCCTGACCTCGAGCGATCCACCCACCTCGGCCTCCCAGAGTGCTAGGATTACAGGCGTGAGCCACCGCGCCTGGCCCACAAAAGGTTTTGTAACGTTCTGAGGTCCCTGCCTGGACTCCTGACATCTACAGATATGCTCCAGTCAGTAAACCAGGGCGGCTTTTTTGCTGTTTCTGAGAACCCTGTGCAGGGTTTTTTTTTTTTGTTTGTTTTTTAAAGCATTTGTTATTATTCATATTTCACAGATAAACAAACAGAAAAACTAAGTGACAGTTTCAAGGTCATCCAGGCACTGTCGGGTTTGGGACCGAAACTCTGGTTTTTTCCCTGGTGCTTTAGAAGCTCAGGAGTTGGTGGATTCTGTTCATACTCTGCTCCCAGAGACAGTCTCTTTAGCAAACTGGTGCCTGAAAAGACCTTTCTCAAGTCTGATTCTGCCCAGCCTCAGGGATGCTAGAAGCTCTGGAACCTTCCATGATGCAGGTCAACGAAGAAGACCTGGCTCCAACTGGTCTCCATGCTCAGGCCATTGTCTGTCATGTGAGGAGGCTTTAAGCTCATTTAGTCACCTGGCTCTGTGGGGTGTTCCTTACGTCTACTGGCAGCCCTGTGAAGCTGGGGGGGGGGGACCATGGCTTATCCCCACTGTGGCACAGCCCCTTGTGCCCTTTCGGGGTTAAATAAACGCTTGTTATTGAGGATGGTGGTGATTCTGATGGGGCTTTTGTGTGTAATCTGAAGGAATTATCAAGAACAACAGCAAGAACAGCAAAATAACAATCACAGAAAGCAAACGTTTACTGTATGCAGGGCACTGTGCCAAGAAATGGAGCCCCAGCGGTTAAAAGATGAGCTTTCTGACTCCAAGAGGTTTACAGGCTAGTGGAGGGTATTGGCACACTGAGTCTGCCTGGAAGAAGAATCCAGGATGACTTCATGGAGGAAGTGGCTTTAGGCTGAAACTGAGGAGGGTGGGAGTTTGCCAGGCAAACGTCGGTGGGAAGGGGATTACTGGCCGAGACAACAAAGTCTGCCAAGGTGTGGTGGTGTGAACAGAGCGCCGCTGTGTTCGAGGCCCTGCTGTGCAGGATTGCTGGGGTGTCTAGTCATTTTCTATTTATGCTGCTCATCCACACCTGTGTGGTTCGGATGTGCCAACATTCCTTCTTTCCATACTCCATTCACATACTCAGCCATCATTGACTGGCTGCCCACTGTGTGCCCGGCACTGTGCAGAACCGAGGGGACACAGAGGTGAGGGGTGAACAGGGCACCTGCCCTCATGAGTCTCATGGGAGAGCTGGACGAGGGCACAGGCCCAGTCAGCTGCACAGTGCAGCGAGTGCAAGGCAAGGGAGTCCTAGTCTAGTGCAGGGTGTGTTAGTTTCCTGCTGTGACAGTTGCCACAAATGTAGTAGCATAAAACAACACTAATCTGTTATCGTGTGGTTCTGGTGGCCAGAAGTTCAAAATCAGTCTCATTTGGCCAAAATCAAAGCATAAGTAAGGCTGGTTCATCAAGAGGTGCCAATGGAGAATCCTTCTCTTTCCTTTTCCAGCTTCTAGAGGGACCATATCCCATGGTGCAGGGCTGCTTTGCTCCAGCCTCTGCTCCTGTCCTTGCATCCCTTCTCTCTCTGACCCTCCTGCCACCTTCTTACAAGGATGCTTGTGATTACACTGGGTCCACCCAGATAACCTGGGATCACCTCTCCTTGCAACATCATTAACTTAATCACATCTGCAAAGTTTCTTTTGCCATGTAGGGTAACATAGTGGTAGGTCCTGGGGATTAGGGTGTGGACATCTTTGCAGGCCTTTTCTCTGCCCGCCACAGAGGGGGTGAGGGAGAAGGGGAGGAGGTGCTCCCAGAAGTGGAGTTTAACCTGAAATTTACGGGTCAGAAGCTAGGTGCAAATGGAAGCAGGAAGGTCACTTTTAGGAGGCTGCTGGATTGGTCCCAGCAGGATGTGGTTGGTGGCCTGGGTGAGGCTGCTGACTGTGGGGATGGGGAAAAAACCCAAGAGATGAGATACACGAGGAGGTGGAAGAATGGGAAATGCGGGCAATGTTGAAAGAAAGCCACCCCGGACAGGCTCACCTTCTCAGCATCAACAAGGGCAAATAGGAACCCCAGGGCAGCGTCTTCAGGGAAAGATTAGCCAGACAATAAAGCCCAGGTTGCTGATTCTAATTTATAGGTCTTTCAATCAAAGTTTCCAGACAATTTTGTTTTCATATAAGTCTGAAGGAAATTTAACATTGAATGGTTTTATTGGACAGAATAATATACCATAAAAGACTGATGTTCAGCTTGCTTCTCAAAGAGAAAAGCTGATTTCTAGGGTCTAGAAGGAGAGGCAGATATTTATTGACTTAGATTCTTTTAAGTGGCCACCCCTATGGCCAGATGTTGTCAGGATCATGGGTGTTTTGAACGAGGAGTGACATTCCTTGGCTTTCCCAACAGAGATTGGGCAGTTTAGCCCCCATTGGTGTGGACTGTTCGTCCCACTTAGGTAGTTTGGTTTATTATCTCCTAATATCTTATTTACACAACAGCTGGGCTGCACCACTGCAGAGGCCACAATAAGGATTAGAACAAGAAAGAGAGAACAAAACTGAAGTGCAATGGCCATTCGTTATGCGCAAGACAGATTTCTATAATGCATGATAGCATTATGTGTGTGACACTGCCCTGAACTTCCTGCCATCGCAGAAAAGCCTCCAGCTTAACCTATTTATTTCTAAGGTAATAAAATTGCTCGTTCAGAGAACAGGGACCTTAGAGAAATCTTTGTGTTCTGAAAACCATGAGAAATTTCCTTTCCAATGGCATTGTATTGGAAAACAATAGAGGAAAAATTCTATTGCTAATAGATTAGGAGTGGTTACATCTAAGTCATCACATTTTCTATTAGGAAATACAGTTAGGTAGGATCTAATTTTATTATTCTTTTTCAGAAGAAGGTTAATTGACATAAAACATCACTCATTGTTTCCTTCCCTTATTAGCTCCGTGTTTCTTTGTCTTTGTCTTTACTGCTAATGGTCTTCAGAGACCCAAACCACCTGTACTGTGTCTGATTTTTGGTTCTTCTCCCTTACAGCAAACTCATCCTTCTTTCCTTTGCTTTGTGATAAGAGGGACTCTTAAAGTTGCTAGATGTTCATCTCTTCCCTGCTGTTGGTATTCCTTAGCCCTTGGTGCTCGGGTAGAGTAGCTGGGTATCCTTGTCCTATTTATTTCTTCTCCAAGCTGAACAATATATCTGTTTTAAAATATGGTGATTTGTCATGTTTCTTACACATTGTTTAAAGAAGGAAACCAAGGGAGAAGATGAATTATAAATAACAGAGAGATGGCTTTCCAATTTGGACCTCTGTAGGAAAATATAAGCATTTCAAACTCAATTGATACTTTTTCCTTTTTTTAAAAAAATCTAGGATTCTTGGTGCTCATTTTTTTAGAGCTCAAATGGGCATCTAGCAGCTGATCAAATTTCCTAACTGCAGGCTTGGTGAACCAATTTGTAATCCTCACATTTGAAAGCTGGCTGAAGGAAGACATCTGTGCTTTGTTTCTGACAAGTTTTGTGCTTTGTATTTATGAACAAACTCTCTTCTCCCCTCTCCCCACCCCGACTCCGCAGTGGCCGTGCCTGCAGCAGCGCCGCCGGTGTGTCAGCCCAAGAGCGCCACTAACGGGCAGCCTGCGGCTCCGCGCCTCTCCATTTCCTCCCGAGCCACGGTGGTAGCCAGGATGGAAGGTGCCTCCCAGGGGGGCCTGCAGACCGTCATGAAGTGGAAGACAGTGGTTGCCATCTTCGTGGTCGTGGTGGTCTACCTCGTCACCGGCGGTCTCGTCTTCCGGGCGTTAGAGCAGCCCTTTGAGAGCAGCCAGAAGAATACCATCGCCTTGGAGAAGGCGGAATTCCTGCGGGATCACGTGTGTGTGAGCCCCCAGGAGCTGGAGACCCTCATCCAGGTGAGCAGGGAGTGAGTCGACCGTAGAGCAACCTGGGGGGACGGTGGGCACGACAGCTTTGCTTTTGTCTTTCTGGGTCACTGAGTTTTGCCTTTGGTTCAGACACTCCTGGTGGTCAGGGAAGTCTTCTCTGGCGAGGTGACATTTGAGCTGAGACCGTGAAGAAGCCAGAGAGTGAGGCATGTGACAGTGCAGGGGGAAGAGGGGTCCCAAAGGCAAGGGCCCCGATGCAGGAGCAGGCTGTGTTCCGTGTCACCTGGTTTTGGATGAGTGGCCAGAGGCAGCAGCAGGCCAACGGGCTTTGGATTTTCAAATTCAAGTCCACCTGTATGTGCTGATTAACTTCCTGGTTTTGAACTCTCTGTGGGATGCTGGGATAAGAGGGTGTCCTAGGAGCCAAAGAAAAGAGGAATTTTAAACAAGCAGGGATGCATTAACTTGTGCAAGATCCATGAGGGTGGGGTAGAGAAAAGACCACCGGGTGTGTGGCCCGAGAGAGCCACTTTAGCAGCTTTATGGTGATGAAATAATAAGGATGACAGTAATAGGAATCATCAGGCTTTCTGGCACTGAATACTTACTATGTATCAGGCAATGTGCTAAGGTCTTTACATCCCTTGGATATTAAGGGATAAAACATCCATGAAAAAAATGGAGGCAGAGAACGTGGGATGCAGCCTAAATAAGCAAGGCAGTGCAAGCAGGAGGGTGGGAGTGGGCCTGGCAGGGGTAGGATGTGGTGGAGCAGGACTGCAGGAAAGCCGGACAGTCATCTAAGCTGGTGTGACGGGAGAGAATGGAACATGGCCCTTGAGCAGTCTGGGACGCTCGAGACAGAACCAGTTCCCACAAGGAAGAACAGGAAATGGTAGAGAGCCCCGGTGGAGGGCTTCACCTTGCAGGTAAAGAAGAAACTGCCTCTGAGGCGGAAGTTTGATTTCCTGGGCTAGACACCCTCCTGCACTGCAAAGAGCAGGTTTTGGTGGAAGGTGATGACATTTTTGGTGGCAGGGAGAGTCTCATCTTTCTGAAGGTTCTGCAGTTTGGAAGGCAGAGGGATGGAAAAGACGGCTTCCACAATTCCTTCTGGCTCTGGGAGGATGCGCATTGAATCCTAACGGCTACCACCAGCCAGGATTGAGCAGGAGTCACAAGTCTGGGCTGGCTTGTTATTAGTATTTATTTATTTCAAACTACACTGATTTATTTCTGATGCTACTTATGATATGGCATCTTCGCAGTAATGATATTCTTTTCAGTTAGTTTTAACAATCTGCCTCGACTCTTAAATACATAGAAATATAATACAAATCACCCCCAGGAATAAATACAATTTCATAACTACGTCCTATATTTTTATTAAAAAAGTTAAACTTTTAAATGCTAAAATCCAAGGGCAGCGTTTCACATAACTGTTTCATAAGAAGTCATTTCTTTGGCTGGCCTTGTCTTTTTTTTTTCTTTTGTGGGAAAACACTGCCAAATATGTGGTGATGGGAATGTTGTCCTAGTGCAGCTTGGAGGTCTCACGTGCCATGGAGAATGGAGGAAACAATTCTGGAGTAGTTTTAAGTAGGAGTCTAATTGCATTTATACATGTGGTGAAATGTGTTGGGATCCTTTTTATTTAGTTGTAATATGTATAGTAACCTAATAGGTGGTCTGAATTGAATCTAGTATCACACTTGAATTTTCCTTCCTTAGACAGTGAGATCTCGAGGAGAAGAGACCATGTCTTCTTATCTCCACATCCATGTGTGGTCCCTGCATTGCTTTGCATCCAGTTATTGCCCAATAGATAGATGCTTTTGGGATGAGATATGAAAGTAAATCTAGAACACTGGTGATGTCCCGAGATATCTGAGCTTATTCATGCATTTGTTGATTAAATTCAGTATTTCCGTATTGCCCATTCTTTGACCCTCTCCTTTATGAAAGAGCTTAGAGGTCAGAATGGACAGGGTAGGGGAGTGTGGATATCCTAATTCTGGTGCTGCCATTAAGAGCTGCACCCTGTTTTGACCTCAGAGATTCTCTGTGAAATGAGGGGTGTGTGTGTGTGTGTGTGTGTGTGCGCACATGGGTGTGTATACACCTGAGATAATTTTATAACAATTAAAAAAGCTACGCTTTATTAGGCATCTATTATGAGCCGGGCACCTTATACCCATTGTCTCATTTAATCTTTCCGACAACACTCTAAGTTGGTATCATTATCCCCATTTCACAGGTGAGGAAATTCATGCTAAAAGAGTCCGAATAACTTTCCAGCCACCCAAGTGGCAGAGCTGGGATTCAAAGTGAGGTCTGTCTGGCTCGACACTGCCTCGCCCAATGAGTCTACAAGCCCTTTAAGTAGGTCTTGCTTTATAATAAGCTCCACTCTCTCCTGAACATTTGCTTTATGTTCAACACTCTCCCGAATTTTAGCAGACAAGTATCACTGGACTCCCTAACGGAAGCATTTCTCTGTTTTTTTCCTCCTATACCTTCGAGTATCAGTGCTGGACCTGGGATACTTCTTGATCAATCTACTATGATTTAAGGATTTATACTGGTGCTTATCTGTGGTCTTTCTCACTATATAGGTTAAACAGGCTTCATTGCTGAATCTCTGTCAATCAAGAACAAAATCTGTATGTTCTGCCCTTCAGTTCCCTGATAGCTTCATGAGGATGAAAGTGTCCACACGTAGGGCCCAGGGAAGTGTTCTCACACTGTGTGCCTCTGAGCAGCACTATCCAGTGCTCATGGGAAACACAGCATTTAAAAGTAATTTGTCTTCACGTTCAGAAGGGTTTTCAGTGCTCTGGGTTCTAAGCGGGAGAAATAGTATTCCTATATCTCACCCAAGTCTGAAAGGAGGGACTGGGGGGTAGAAAATAGACTGATGGCATTTATGTGGCCATGTCTCTTGGCTGGATTGAGTGAACTTCTCATAAAGCTAAGCTGGAAGGTGTGATTCATATTATTAATAACATAAACAGAGTACCCGGAATAACATGACCCCCGTAAAATGCCTGGATGGCATAGAAGAACCATAGCTAGGGATGGATTTCTGACAAGTTAAACCACTTTATGGAGTACTGTGGGGCTCTGGAGGAGGCTGTTGGGCCACTGTCCCTGAAAGGTGAGGAAAGATGGAGGGGACTGTCTCATCCGTTCATCCATCCATCCATCCACTCATTCTCCGAATTGCTACTGAACTGCTGTACCAGGTAATATGCCAGGTGTTGGGGATAGAAAAGATGACATACCTTGAGCAAGTTCCTAACCTCTCTGCTCTCCGGTTTCATTACCAATGAAATGTGGCTAAAATCCTCTGCCCTTAGGGTGTGGAGAGGATTAAGTGCAGTAATTCATGAGCAAGGCTTTAAACTGTGCTTGCCACAGAGTGAATGTTCACAATAGGGTAGTTATCACTGCTGCTGCTGCTGTTAGTATTATTCAGGGAGCTCAGCGTTTCCAGCAGTGGTTCTTAATGTGGCGGGGTAGCGTGGAGAAGGTCGCCTCCAGGGGGCATTTGGCAATGTCCGGAGAGCTTGTTGGTTGCCACAGCTGGACAGGTGCTGCAGTGGGCAGAGGCCAGAGATGCTGCTCAACTTCCTGCAGTGCACAGCATAACCCCCCATCATGAAGAGTTGTCTATTCCCCCATGTCAATAGGTTGAGAAGCCCTGGAGGAAGAGGCAAATAAACCAATAATTAGAATTCGTTGGAATAGAGCTATTTGAAAGATATGAAAAAATGGGAGCCCCAGTGGGGCAAACAGAGCTCAGGGAATATTTTGTAGCTATTTATCTCCTTTTTAGTCCACAGCTATTCCACAAGGAATAGAGAAGAAATTGGGAGAAGGAAGACAAGTTAGAATATTGCAACATCATAGGTGACAGATGCTAAGAGATAGAGAAAAGGCTGCATTTAAGAGAGTTGACACAGAAAACTTGAAAATTACTCATTTGCCATTCATCCAAGATTTCTGGAGTGCCAGCTATGTGCTCCGTTTGCCTGCCTGTTCAAACAGAGGCCACACAGGCCCCGCCTGGCCTGGAGCCCTCAGACTCTGGAGTTAACCTTCCCGTGTTAAATCCTTTATCACTTACGGGTTGTGGGACATGGGCAAATATCACAGTCATCCCTGGTCTCAGCTTCCCTTCCGCAAAATGGAGATTGTGATGATAGTGTCCACTTGTTAGGGTGGTTGGAGGATGGAACAAAAAAGCTCCGTAACTTTTAGCTGTTGTTAGTGCTGCAGCTTATTTGTTAGGGAGGGAAGAAAAACAGAAAAGAGAAAGCTCCTACGTTATGTGCATCCTGGAGTTGTGCTCAAGGGAAAAAAGAAGCTTCTGAAATGCCCTTCAGGGCTTCAAATCCTAAGCTTTCTAGTTGACAAATTTTGCTTCTGCTGTTCGAGTGCCAAGTACCCTTCACAGAAATTGCTCCCCCATGGATGGGCTGAGCTGCTGCTACCGTAATATTCTGTCTTCGTGGCTTGAGCTCAGGGGAGCAGCATAGCAGTTTTCTATTTCATTTAGAGGGCCTACCCAGCTACCTAGGTAATCGTCTTTATCCTGAGCTTTGGGGGAGACTCAACCTCACATTTATTAACACTAGGGCTGGCTTCATTGATCTCTGTCTCCCCTGCTTGTTCTCTAAGTGGTTAGAGACACGGTTCCAGAGAACCTCAGGGACCCAGCTGGACTCAGGCAACCCTGAAGGAGCAGATTATCTGACCGCTGGGGTGACCATTGATTCCAAGGTATGACTGAGTGAAAGGGCTTATGTCCCCAGTGCCTGATTGCTGTTTAAGCCCCATTCAGAAAGAAGGGTCAGGTCCCTTTAATAATATAGACCCTTCTGGAAAAAGAAGACAATGACACTAACCCCAGTTCCACTAGGACTGAGTTTGGTGTGCTAGGGCGAGCCACTTAACCCGAGCTGGGGCTCAGCCGTTCCGCTCACAGAGGACACGTGAGATCCATCCATCGCTGGAATCTTACCCCTGAGATATGAGTGTGCAGATGATTGTCACAGGGAGGCTTTCTGCAGAGCTGGTGTAATCATAAAAAATATCAGTTACCATTTATTGGTTGTTTACTTTCCTGTTTCTGCTCTAAGTGCTTCAGTCCTTGCTCATTTAACTGTTGCAATAAGCCTATGACTATCTTTCTATCATCACCACCCCATTTTATGGATGAGCAAATACATTCCAAGAAGTTAAGTGACTTATCCAAGTCCACACAGCCAATAAGTGGTTAGAGTGGGATCTGAGTCCTGGGAAGCCAGACCCCAGAGCCCACCCTTCTCCCCACTGTGCTGTACTGCTCACTGTGTCAACCACGAGTACCCCCCAACTATGCTTGGGCCTCTTCTTGAGGTTTTTACTCCAAAGACTGGAGGGAGAAGTTGAAATGAGCTGGGAAAACTGGGCTGTCTGCCATGGAGCTGTAGCACTCCAAATGGGGAATTTCACAGAGGGGGTGTCAGGAGGAGAAGGTGCACATGCATTTGGTCAGATAGACTTGGTCCCTTAACCCTACTGAGCCTAAGGCTTCTCCTCATATTAAAAGGATCAGACGGTCCTTCTCATTCGGATTATTGGGAAGAGTGGAGGAGATGACCCACATACAGTGCCTGGCAGGGTGCCTCGCCTGTCACCGGCATTCAGGAAATGCTATTTCCTTCCACCATCCGTCTTTCTTCTCCAAAGTGAACTGAATAGACAAAGATAAGCATACCTGGAGTACTTACATTCCTTCAGCCATGGAACAGAGTAAATTAAATGTGTTTTTGAAGGTAGGGTTTCTATGAACTTGATTTGACAGTCACTCTGTCCCAAGAACTTCCCTGATCCTCTCACTTACCACAGTTGCTTACCTCCCTGTTCCCAGTGCAATTGTGTCAAAGCTTCTGCCCTGACTAGTCTTGGGGAAAGCCATAAAACATTCATCTTCTGTGATCCGCAAAGAATGAAATCGTGAGTGGCTTTACTGACTGACGGGGAAGGGAAGGATGAGAGCTTCAGCCTGCAGGGATGATGATTTGCAGTGGTCGTGTTGCAGGATGTGCATTCTTGGGCGTTCTAAGGCACAGTGCCTTCGGTGGAGCCTGTGGGGTCACATGGCTGTCGTTTCTCCTGGTCATAGCCACGTTGAAGGGAGGGTGTTTCAGGGGAGTGGGTTAAGTGTTGGATGAGGTGCCCACCAGGGAGGATGTGGGATTTTCCATTCTAAGTGCCCAGCCGAAAAGCAAACAACAAGGATTTATTCCTCTCTCACTGGATGGCATTTTTGGGGGCAGGTTGGTCTGTCCCCTCAGATTGAGCAGGTAGGTTCCTTCACTGCCTAGCAGGCTGACTCTTCCCAGGCATACTTCAGTCCCTGCCTCAAGCAAATGACTTAATAACTTCTCCAGACCTCGAAATGGGCACTTTCTGTTCGTGGTAGTCTCTGTCTGAAGAAAGTCCCGAAGCTTTCATCTGCCTAGCGTGGGCTAGATCTGGAATCTCCTGGAGTGTGAGCCTTGGGAGATGTCTCTTCTCATCCTGCTACGTCTCCTCCTCCCTCACAGGTTCTGTGACTTTTTATGTTGGCGAATAGGGACTTTGCCGTTGGTTTTCACTTTATGACCTCTTAGGGATTTTTATCGTTTCCAGATAGAGTCTCCAGTGCTTTGCTCAGTACTTGGACTTTAAACGATGTTTGATGAGTAATATTTGGCACCATTTATTATTATTATTTTTGGTTTTTAAAAAAATTAATTTTCACTCTCTAGGGGATGGACATGCTTGAAGCTCTGATGGGGGGAGAGGGGAGCAAGGACAATATACATAATCTAAACTTTTGTACCCCCATAATATGCTGAAGTAAAAAAAATTAATTTTTTAACCAACATATTTAACATAACAGTTGTAACAATTGTAGTATTTATGAGGTACATAGTGATGCTTCAATACATATAATGTATAGTGATCAGTTCAGGGTAATTAGCATCTCCATCATCTCAAATATTTATTTTTTCTTTGTGTTAAGAATATTTGATATCCTCCTTCTAGCTATTTGAAACTATGTATTAATAATATTGTATTAACTATAGTCATCCTACGGTGGTATAGAACACTAGAACTTATTCCTCCCATCTAATTGTAACTTCACATCCTTTAACAAATCTCTTCCTATCCCTCCTTCCCCCTTCCCTTTCCAGTTGACATCATTTCTTTCTTTTCTTTTCTTGTTTTGAGACAGAGTGTTGCTAGAATGCAGTGGCGTCACTGTAGCTCGCTGCAACCTCAAACTCCTGGGCTCAAGTGATCCTCCTGCCTCAGCCTCCTGAGTAGCTAGGACCACAGGCACATGCCACCATGTCTGGCTAATTTTTCTTTTCTTTCCTTTTTTTTTTTGTAGAGATGGGGTCTCCTCACTCTTGCTCAGGCTGTCCTCAAACTCCTGAGCTCAAACAATCCTCCTGCTTCGGCCTCCCAGAGTGTCAGGTTTATAGGCATGAGCCACTTTGGCCCAGTTGACACCATTTTTTAAATACTGACTCTGTGCAGGCTAGGTGCTAGGGAGTGTGCATATATTACTGAGCCTCCTTTGACTCTCCCACGATACCAAGAGGTGGCCACTGCTACTCCCCCATTTTACAGAGGGTAAAGCTCTTGTGCAGCCAGTGGCAAAAGTAGGACTTGAATCTAGCTAGATCTCTCCAACTCCAGAGCCCACGCTCTCTACATCATACTCTGTCCTTGGCTTGACACAGTGGGGTTAGAGACTACGTAACTGGATCAAGACAAATTTCTGCTGACTAAGGGAGAATCCACTCAAAGGATATAATGAGAAAGCCCCTCTGTGAGAGTCAGTGCTTGCCTTCTGACACAGAGCCCCCATCCCTGCCCCCTCCCTGTATTTGTGACCTTCCCAACACACAGAGAGAGTCCATGACGAGGTCCGGGTGCTGGACTGATGGCCTCTGGCTTGCTGACTCACTTCATTGGCTGTGCTCATTGGGTCTGACGCCACTCTGCTTTGATTGAGGAGGATTTAATCTAAGACACAGGCAGCTGAGTGTGAGGACAGGGTACCATGCTGTGGTCTTGGGTATGGACCTTTGATGTTGTCATGGCAACCAAAGCTGCTCTACTGCAGATAATGGAGAGGACTAGAGGTCATGAGCTGCCAAACCATTCTCTCCAGAAGCAGATGTTGGGTAATTTGCATGACCCGTGAACATTTCCCAAGGCTGCGGCATTGCCCTTCTGCCAAGACTCAAATCACTCACTTGCTCACTCACTCACTTACTTTGCTCACTAACTCACTCATTCATTCATTCCATAAATTCATTGATTGCCTACTGTGCTAGGTGCCGAGGGGGAAATAATGAAGAAAAGAGAGACATGGTCCCTGCCCTCTTGGAGCTTATAGCTAGGATGACTGAACAGCCCAGCTTTCATGGTTCTGGGGAATAATTGTTAAGAGTGCTCCTTTCTCTCTCAAAAGTGCCCTGGTTTGAAAGATAAAAATGTATGGTGACCCTACTTCTAGGCAGTGGGAGAGACAAACCTTATGCATGCAACCACACAAGTGTAAATAAAACCCAGATGAAAGCTGCAGAGGAGAGGGAGCTAGAGCCATGGGACACCTGGGCAGGAGAGCTGACGGGGGGGGGGGGGGGGGCCAAGACTCCAGCAGAGGAGGCTGAGCCAAGGCCTGGGCAGGGGGAAGCAACATGCGATGTCTCAGGATTTGAGAGAAATAAGCAGATGTGGCCAGAGAGCATTTAGCAAAGGGAAGTCTGCAGGCAGTTTGGCTGCAGACAAGCAGGGGTCAAACTATGTAGGGGCTGATTTTCGATTTTACCCTAAGTGCATCGTGAAGCTGCAGTTAGGTTTAAGCAGCAGGGGGGCATGATTTGGTCAATCAGTGCATTGCCATTTTGGTCCCTCATAGACACCTAAAGAGTTTTAACGTATTCATTTGTTCATTCAACTAAACATTCATGGAGTGACAAGTGGAGCACTCTGCTAAGTGTTTTGTTCTGGATCTCTGAACTGATTTATCCTCAGTGGTGCCAAAACTCAACTCTTGGGGAAGGTGTCACGGGCCCTTCATGTTGGGTCACGCCCTTCTTGGCTCCATGGCATCAAGCACTCACGTTATTAGACTGTATTGAGTGACTGTCACTTTCTCATGTGTCCCCTTCCCATGGCTGTGAGGTCTTTGAGGTTGAGTCTGTGTCTTTTATCCATATATCCCTTGTGCCTGGTGGCTAGCCAATAAAAGATGCTTAAGATTCGAGGAAGGAAGGAATGGTGCTTTCTTTTTTATCTGTTTTGGAGACTATGAGCCCTGCATGTAGTACTTTCACAGAAGTGAAGCAGAAAATTCTTTTGTTTCTGTGTAATACAAGTCCTTTCTTTGTGGCTGGGTTGTCCGTAGTCCTTCTCTCAACTCATCTTTTTGTCTTTTTCATGTGTGAGCAGATTCCCTGGGTATCTGTAGAGATCAGAGCTTTATGTATTTAGGAATGTAAGCATTTTCAGGAAAGCAGTTTGCTGGGAAGCGTGGCACCTGAGACATTCATGGAAATCCTTGCTGTGACTTCAGAGGGCAGAGCCAGGTCAGTCTTCTCTTTCCCTGCCCTGGGCCATTCCCTATTCCAAGTAGCATTTAGTCCAGGAAGTTTAGGTGGCAGCCCAGGCAGCAGGTGACCTCTGGTGAGTGCAGCTTTGAATTCTTTGTGCCCAAGGACACAGGTCTGAGGTGTTGAAGCGACGTCTCCTGGCTGTTGCCTTGAACTCAGAGGAGCTGCCCTTTCACCAGCAAAATGATCACGCAAAAGATTGTGCAGTGCGTGCGAGATCGAGCCCACAGCCCCTGGCCTGTCTCTACAGGCCTCCACTTCATTATTATTTTTGTTTTTAATCCCTGGGGTTATTGATTCCATTCACTGGTGAAGAAGATCTGAAGCTTTTAAGCTAGAAATTAAAGAGCTAATGGAAGCTGGCATGTCAGTGGAAAATAAATTTGCAAATTGAGAATTCAGTGTTTCAAAAATAAAACAACACCTCCCATAAAAATAAAACCAAAACTCAGAAATGAATGCTGCTGTGTCTACATTTCCATGCAAATGCACATGTGTTTGTCCACATTTAAAGTGTTGCTGTATACATTATGGAATAATGAGATTTTGGTGGTGTGCAGCTTGTACAATTATTCTCATTACTTATAATCAAATGTACTCATTTAGATAACTGACATTTATTGACTACCTGTCATGAAGCAGGTGCTGTTAGGCTCTAGTGAGTGATTAAAAAATAAAAAAAATTTTAAAAAATTTAAAAATTAAAAAAAAATGTAAGATGCCAACACCTTGTCCTCAAGGAGTTTGTAGTCCAGTATTAATTATATCTCTGGCTAACACTGGCATAGTGCTTACTATGACCAGGGACTGCTCTAAATGCTTTGTATGTACTAACTCATTTAATATCTTTACAATGATCCTTTGAGGTGGGTTAAGTAACTGAGGAACAGAGAAGTTAAATAGCTTGCCCAAGCTTAAGTGGGAGGTGGAACTGAGTTCCGGACAAGGCAGTCTGGCTCTAGAATCTATGCTTTTTGACTATGATCTCTATTCCTGGGTCGGGTGGGGGGGGCAACTTGTCTTGAATACTTAGGGTCTAGTGCGATTGGTTCTAGAAGACAAAGAAGCACTCAGGTCACAGAACAGGAGTCTCTGACTCAACCTATGGGACCCCTAAGAGGACCTTCATTCACCTGCGAATAGACTACAGAGTAACAATTACCTCCTGGTTGTCCTCTAGAGGGACAGGGCTTTGTGTCTTAACATCAGGTGTTGGGGCTGGGTCGATATGTTCTATTTAAAATCGAAGTACTTGAGTTACCATCCAGGTCTGCAATTAAGAGTAGCTTATCGGTTTATATGAGAACATTTATTTTTCCTTCCTTCTCGATGGGGATGGACAGAAGAGATGAAAAGCTTGCTGGTGCAGGTTAACTTTACTGAGGAAGTGAGGGTTTAACTTTTTGTTCTTTTAAAAATGGGGATGAGAAATTCAAATTCTGACTTTTCAATACTGCCCTCTTTTGGGTAGAAGAAGGTGACACAACAGATGAGCTTTAGAAAGATGGAGAGCCACTTGTAGGAGATAGGTGGAGGCTAGAATTAAAAGAGAGGACTTTTAACCAGCCTCAGCCACGCCGCTTACTAACTACTGTAATTGCGGACAAGTCACTTCTGTTTTCCACTGTCTCATTTATAAAATGGGAGTAGTAATAGGATCTACTATTGCAGGGTTTCGTGAGGACTGAATAAGATAAGAAGGCAGAGTTTGGCACATTGCAAACGCTGGCAACTATGATTGTTTTTATGAGTATTCTAGAACTTTCCTTGAAGTCTCCACTTCCTTGTCTGCCCCCTTATCAAACTGTGCTCATCAGAGATGTGCTGGTAGTAGGTGCTGACTCATTCTCTAGGGGGCCACAGGAAATGAAATATTAATTTGGGATTCATATTGAGCACTCGAAAGCAATAAGGAGTCCTAAGTAAATAGCTGCAACAAAGAGAAGATAGCAGAAGCATCTCTTTTTCATGATGTTATTAATCATCTATTAAATTTCAGGCTTTCTCCAAGGCAGCGACAATGGAAGGGATAGTAATCTTTCATTTAGGTCACACTGCAATGAATCAGAACTCCTGTAGCTACTTTTGTAGCCCAGTAAATTTTTTTTATAGAAATTGGATAGACTCATCTTTAATGGGAATAATCTCAAGTGCAGAGATAGTGGGGCATAGATCAAGCATTCTCCTCAGGACCAGGGTGATTTTTCAACATCATCTGGCAAATTTGTTATTTGGCCTGTGGAGGTTGAGTCCAAACTGAGATGAAAGGGTGGCAGTTAGTTCGTTTGAAAGTTTATTGATCATATTGAAGTATACACATATATCCCTGCTTCCTTAGTGGAGTTGGTGCTTTCCTTGCAGTTTAAAATGTCTCTTATTTCATCCTTCCGTGGAGTCAAAGACAGAGAGGGAATTAATTATACATCATAAGGCACAATTTGGAAGGTTGAAAGAGCTCCCCCAGATATGTCTGGGTCCTACTTGACAATAGTTAGATAGATTAGTCATTTAGTGTATACCCCAGGTGCTAATGAATTGAGTTTTAGAACATTCTCGCTGCAAAGGATTCACTTGTGGTAGCCAGGACAGCTAGTTTGTCTGAGACCACAGGCCGTGGACATGCAGGGTAGCTCATCCTGGGAGCAAGAGAACTCACAGTCTCCGGACGGATTCTCTGCTCACCCTGCCCACACTGTAGGTGGCCTCCACTTTAGACTTATAACCAGGCCGTCAAGTTCCGGTTATAAGCCTGCTGCCTGGTTCCCCAAGGGCCCGAGGAAAGGCTAATATTTGCACATAACTGGATACTTAGGGCAGCAGGAAAATAAACACCATTATAATATTCACCCCTGCACTGAAGGTGCCTCTCTCTTTGCCTTTTTACGGTCTGACCTGCTTTTGGTGGGAGGCTCTGGGGTGGTGTGGCCGTGAGGATGGTTGCTCGATTGTGGCAGGTCCGCTCAGGCCAGCACGGGCCTGACTGCCACATCAGCTGTCTGCCAGGGTGGGAGGTCTTCACATCAGCCCCCTTTTCCGTCCCCTCGCCCTCTCGCGGACAGTCGAGGTGTCCCAGCCCGGGTGTGAGCCAGCCTGTCCTCCCCGGAGCAGGGAAGCTGTGCATCTGAGATGGAGAAACAAAAGAACACAGACGGAAAAGCAGCTGCCTTTCTAGAGTTTGGGACGGCGATCTTCCTGTTAACAATTCGAATAGCATCGCTCGCTAGCTTTACTGTGCGCCTGTGGACGCGGTCTGTCACCATTCTCGGTCTCCTGTGTCCCGTGGGGATGGTAGCGATGCCCATCATACAGGGTCTTCGTAAGGGCTGAGTTAAATCTGTGCTCTAGGAAGTGCCAAGAAAGGATTCCTGTTGTTATTAACGTTACTAGCTAAGAAATAACAAGTCAGTGCCTGAAGTCCTAAGTACATTTTTAAACAACCCTACAAGAAATGTATTAGCCTCTCATTTTGTAGATGAGGAAACCGAGGGTCAGAGAAGCTGAGTAACTTGTACAGGCTGAACATTTGCAGCTTTATCCAAGAACTTTCTCCGTTGTAGGAGTAATATAGGAGGTTTTACACTCTCTACCTCTCCGTATGGAAGCAAGACTTCCTCGAATGGGCCACAGACGTGCCTTGCTGGGTGTGGCCTCAGACTTCCTCCCTGACACCCTCCCATAGTCTGAGGTACTAGGATATGACCTTGCACTTGGACATAAAGTTGCCCTTCCCCCAGCCACAGCACATTCACTTCTGGGGCTGTGAAATATTTATATGTGAAGTACTTCTGAAGCCGGAGAAAGGAAAAAGCAATTGTGGTAAACAAATTAAATATGGTCTTTCCACTTCAAACCTGAGGCTCTTCCGCCACGACTGTGTGAGGAGGTGGAGAGGTGTCGCTGCCCTGCTGCTGGGGTTTTGAATCATTAGAGGCATTTCTGAGCGGTAATGAACGTGGTCCGCCAATCACCCTTCTCACAGGGGTTGTGGTTTTCCTTCTGCCTGTTAATGGCTGGAATATGCTCACTTTCAATACACTTAAGAAGCCACTTTTCACAATCACGCCCTCACCCTGCCTCAATCCCTGGCTGAAGATCTAATTCATAAATCCCTTTGCTGACCGTGGCCTCTAGGGCGTAAGAACGTTTTGGACACACGCAGAGCCACTATTGCACTCTCAGATGAGGTCCCTTCCTTTTGTCCCAGGGGTATAATCTATTAGTAAAATGACCATATGTCCTGGGTTACACCTCTGCTGTGGTCTTGGCATAATTGTTAACAGAGCCCTGGTTTGCACCATAAATCAAATGGTCACCTAGCTATTAATGTCTGTGCATACGGCACGAAGCAGTTGTGTTCTTCAGCCAGTCTGAGACAAGCCGAGTGATTACTGCTCCACCTTTGTTTGTCTCTCTTTTTGGTGCCACACAAGGGAACAGAGAAACAGATGATCTCACCGAGTGCACAGATCATAGGAGAAAAGCCGCAGACAGTTAGTGGTCCCCTGTGGGTCGTCATTCATCCTGGTGTAGCACTGACACTCATGATGGTATCACACACTGTCTGGAGCAGTGATTCATGTGGCCTGGCGTTGCCGTCTGGGTGGAACCTGGTGGGGGGAACGTGGTGGGGGTCCTGTGAGGGGCAGAGTTACCTCCCCCTCCTCCATCCCTTCCCATCAGCTACAGACCCGCCTCGCCTTGTCATAGGTTGCACTTTCTCTCTTACACCTTTCAGGTGGTCCTAATGCGTGGTGTGAGGGAGTGAGGAGGAGGGAGAGAGAGGGGTATGGGTTCTTTTAGATCTTGCCCTTTCAAGTCAGCTCCCTAACTCTTTTTTTTTTAAATATATAAATGATTATAGTTTTCTTTGTTGGGTTACTTTTGTGTCTGTCTGATTTTTGCAAAAAAGTAAAATGTTTTCCTCTTTCACCTCTGGGAAGATTATATGTCTAAATTTATTATTTCAGTTTGTTCATTCCTTTATTGTTGGCTTAAGAATTTGCTCCTGAGTCATTTACTGGGTAGCTGGGTTGGTGCTGGAAATTCCAAATTAGAGGCTACAAAGGAAATTCAAGAAGGGATGAAATTAAAATTTAAAGTAATGCCCTCTTATCTATAGTATATTATCTCTCTCTCTCTCTCTCCAATTATCTGACTGTTTGTATTTTTTGATCCTTATAAGACCTCTCTGAACTTGATAATGATTAAATTTTTAATTGAACAGATGATGCTCATCGTGTCTGAGATTGTGGCTTAAAATGATGCTGACACTGGTTGAACCTCTACCCTGCAACATCTTTTGAGCGAAACTGCACACAGCTCAGTTGTGCCATTTCATTATCTATGTACCCAGACATTCCTAATGGACTGGCTTATATTTACTTGGGCAGCTTGAATGCAGAGGAAAAACTTAAAAGCAAATGCATTTAATTTGACAATGTTTTGAGCTCAAACAATTTAGATAATTAAAAAATACTTAAGTAAATTAATAAGAGTTAGAACTATGAACTCAATTAGAATTATTGTTATTGAGTTAAAAATGATGCTACTTATTTAAGTGGTAATAGTCTGTTATAACCTGAGTTTGCTGATTGATTTAAATTCTGTTTTTTTTGTTTTGTTTTGTTTTTTTCTTGGCAGAGTTTTCTGACCCATAAGGTCTAGATAGAATCAAACTCAATCCCAGCACTGAGGTTTCTCTAAAGCCTTTCCAGGAGTTTGGTCACTTGTTGGAAAGCTAATTTTTCTCCTTCTCACTTCTAGTTCTAAGTCTTGCTCTCAATGAGTTAGTTCAGATCATCAGTGGTGGCTCCACTGTGCCTGTAACAACCTTTATATATAATTTCCACACAATTCCTTCCCCAAGGCATTTGAGTGTGTTGTCCACTTTACTGAAGATTTGCTGGGGTGAGGGGTGCAGGGGGAGGAATTGACATCACAGATATAAAACGGTTGAAACTGGCTACTAGACTGAGCTGCTCTTCAAAGCCCTGGTCATTGCTGCTACTGAACGTGCACCTCCCATCTGTCAGTTGACAATCCTTTTTCTCTTTTCCTTTCTTCTCTTCTTCCTTTTTCAACCCTTTCTCTGTCTTTTCTCTGCTCCCCTGCTCTCACCATATAAAATCAACCTTTTTCCATTTTAATTAATTTATTTTTAAATTTTATTTTTAATGCAGAGCAGTTAGTTTCTCACCAGCTCCAATAGCCACATGAAGTTTGGTGTCTATACTTGCATCTTCAAGGAAGTAGTCTATTTAGAAATGATCCCTTGTAAGACCCCTTCTGCCTAAATTCTTGGACCATGGCTGTCCTCCTCCCTCATCTGTCTGGAGGTGAGGACTGGGGCAGGGGAGGTAGAGTGTGTTCTGGGTACCACATGTAGAGGAAAGGCAAAACCACCTGCTTTGGGCCAGGCAGGGTTTGAATCCTAGCCTCTCCTTGTCCTGGCTGTGTGACCTGGGACAGGTTACTGAACTTCCCTGAGCCTGTTTCCTCATCTCTGAAGTGAAGATAATGTTACTTTCTTGCAAAGGATAGAATGGAATAATACACCAGTTGTGAAAATGATAAAACGGAATAACATTTCTAACGCACCTGGCGAAATGCAGGCACTTAGCAAATGTTCGTTTCCTTTTCCTTTCCACGGATAAACACTTTCCTTGAGGATTACATATGTAAACATTAAATATTTATAAATTGCATAATTTAAGAAAAATGAAACTTGAAAAGGAATCATACTTAGGATTTTTTGATGAAACAAGTGATCAGCCTCGTTTATCTTTCGTGCCACTGTGTATTTTTTCTGTGCTGTGCTGGGTCTGCTCATGGTGTTTACCTGTAGTTCTCAGCACTGTGACACTTGAGTAGACCTGAACTCTTTGCAGTTCACAGGAGTCATAAATATTAGGTGTTGATGGTGTGATTTGGGGCAACCTAAGTGACTGAGGCCTAAAGCTGTCCCTGAGGCATTATTTCCAGGTGAGCCCATCAGAACTGAATAGGTAATGAAGGTACGAACACTGGAGAAGGCTTTGTGGTTTGGTCTGGTGGCGCTCAAACAGCACAGTGCAAGGACTCACCATCTGTCTCTCTCTAAAGCAGAGCAGAGCATAGTCCTGGATGAATATCTGACTGGTGTCAGTTAGGCCAGTTGAAACCACTGGCAAAGCCAGCTGTACACATCCCAGGCACCAGATTTTAACACATTGACTGCCATGTGAGTTGTATTTAACTCAGGCTAGTTTTGAACCTGGGGCCATGTGAAGCAAAACCCTGCAGTTGGTTCATGAAAATCTTACTTGTTGAGGTTCTTATTGCTACAATTAATATTGACAATTTAATTCTGAAAATGTGGATTGTATTGCACGTAACTCAGGCACAGAAAACCATAAAAACTAACGAATTACAAAGGATCGTTTTGTTTTAATAAAACACCATGGCCCCAGGGAAAAAATTTTTTTTTCTAGTGTGGCAGTCAATGTGTTAAATTCTGGGGTGCCAGGGATTGTTAGGAATAGCAGCCAGCTATAGCCGTGCATATTTCATATTTTCTTAGAGGCAGAAAACAGTAGGCTAAGAACTTGACGAAAGGTGTTTTGTTTTTCCTATCATCCAGTCGATTTATCTATGGATCTGCCAAATCTAGCCCACAGCCTATTTTTGTACAACCCCTGAGCTAAAAATGGCTTTTGCATATTTAAAGGGTTATTAAAAAAGGCTTGAAAAATATTCAACAGAGACCACTGCTGCCCATCAAGACTAAAATATTTAATATCCGGCCCTTTATGGAAAAAGTTGTTGATCCCTGGTCTAGAGGATTTGAAATATTTCAGATTAATGAAGGCAAAATGTAACAATGATTGATTTTTTTCCATTGTAATCTGATTTTTGATAACCACTATATGCCTGCTTTAACAAAAGTAGGCATTACTTAGGATAAATATAATTACATTTTAATATTTGTGCCTTACTCTCTCTACATAGGGTTATTCCAACTTAGCCCAGGGAATGGAGTCCCTATTTATTGTTCTAGAAGTAGCTCTATGTCTGTCGCCTCCTCTCTGAAGCCCCCACCTGTCGCTCTCTGACCAGCTCACAGCTGTGGACAGCGTGTGTTTGAGCTGCCGTGACAGCTCTTCCTCCCTTGTGCCCAGGCCTGAAAGAGGATGGCAGGGGCCAGTGCGGGAAGAGCTGCGGAGGAGTTTCTCACCTCATTCTGCTCATGATGAAGCTGGGGAAGAATTTTTAGCAGTATACTTAATTGCAAAAGTATGAGCACAGGGAAGGGGCAGTTGTGTGGCTGCAATGCCCAGACTGAATGCCGGAAGAAGCAGGGCCTGAGTGAGATCCTGACAGATGGGCATGGTTTGCAGAAGGGCATAAGCACAGCTACAGAGGTATAATGTAAGGAGACATCTCATGGAGTGTCCTGCCCACAGTGGAGACTTTCATAGCAGGCTGAGAGGAAAATAGGTCAGCATTGTGGCCAATGTATTGGGGATTTTAAGGTGTATGGAATTCCAAATCTAGGAGTCATTGAAGCTTATTTTTAAAGAGAGCAATATGTGTGTGAGGGTAGGGGAGTGAATTGACAGTCATGAAATGGGCAACTATTTGTTAAACCCTACATGGTGCCTGGCATTGGGCTAAGGGCATGACATGGACCATCCCATTTAATCTTAATAACCATTGTGGGAGAAGGTATTATCCCCACTTTGCAAATGAGGAAACCAGGCTTAGAGAGGCTCAAATACCTTGCCCAAGGTTCTGAAGTTAAGAACGAGCAGAGCCAGGACGGCCTTACCTGGGAGCCCAAACTCTTAATTCCTGCGCTGTCAAAACAAGCTCAATGTAAAACACTCTCACGAGATAGGAAAGAGAAGAGCAAAAAAGCAACCAAAATCTTATCTTCCAGAAATGACCACTTTGAGTGAACATTCTTCTAGACATCTTTTTATGTACATACACATATGTATGCATTTTGCATAACCTAGGCTTTCAAACTATATAAATGGTACCATATTCTATATCCTAGTTTTATCCCCTCACTTAAAACTAATTTGGTAATTTTCATAAATGGGTGCATAGTATTAATATTTCACTTTAGGATGGTACCCTCATCCACTTAACCGTTTCATTCTAGATCGCTGCAGGTTCTTGAGCAGGGGAATAATTCATTGGAAACTTTCTTTTTCTTTTTATAAAAAAAAACCTTTTTAACTGAGTCTTATGTTTTTCCCCTTTCTTTGCAGCATGCCCTAGATGCTGACAATGCGGGAGTCAGTCCCATAGGAAACTCTTCCAACAACAGCAGTCACTGGGACCTTGGCAGTGCCTTTTTCTTTGCTGGAACCGTCATCACCACCATAGGTACCCATTTCTTTGCTGGTATCTTTTTCTCTGCAGGTCATCCTGAGTAATGGCCCTTGGTCAGTGTTGTGGTCCTCATAGAATACACCATAGTTTGAGGTCCAAAAGAGGCTTATGAAATACTCTCAAATGAGTGCAGTAGTTGTGGTGGCTTTTGGTAAAAAGGCAAAGCAGCATGAAGTATCTCTTTTTTTCAGAATGGAAGGCTAGCGAGCCTTTAGTTTGAAAGAACCTGATGAAAAGTTTAGTGTAGAAAATATGAATTGGTCTGTTGAACTCGTATTGCTTATTTGAGCTCAATTTCCTTTTTAAAGATTGCACTTCTTATTGAAGTTGTATAGGAAAGAACCAAAATATTCTACCAAGTTTGCTGAGAAAAACAGCAGCAGTGTCTGTCTCTCTCCCTGTTTTTCTCCCTTCCTTGAGACAACCACTTTCATCTCTTTAGATTGATGATTTTGATATTCATCCCCATGTCTTTAAATATCACATGTGTATTACCACTTATGGACTTTTCAGTTTGGGGGATTATTTCTTGACTTGCCATCGTGGAAGATGAGGAGTTAGTTCTCTTTTCCTCCCTGCCCCACTGCAGAAAGGCTCTCTTCTGGTCCTCTGTCTTCCCAATACAGTTTAATTAGATAAAAGCCGAACATTTGCATTATTTTGACTAGGTAAATGCTCTTTGCAACTGATCATATGTTGAACTATGGTTACTTCTTTCCTGCACTAATTTTTGTCCTATTTTATTTGTGTGTGCCTTTGTTTCTGATACTTGGCGAGTTTTGTATTTTAGTCTTAGGGGTTAAGTTTATAATTATAATAGCATAAAATAACCTTAGTGTTCTATTTGTTAACCAGGATGTATTAGGTCCCTATTATAGGTGATGACATCTCTTCTCCCTTTCGTTCTCCACCATACAATTTTAGTTGACATCATCTTTTGAATGTTTACTTTTAAGTGATTAAATATGCTTGTGCTTCTCTTATGTGATTTGTCAGCTTTAAATAACTCTCGGCTCTCAGCTATTACATATAATGCAATCAGTGAGCTTAGCGTCTCAACTTCTTTTCCCTCTCCCGCTATTTTTCATTGTATCATTCTATATATAGGCATACGTAGTTTTATTGCATTTTATTGTGCTTTGCAGATATTGCATTTTTTTTTTTTTTTTTTTTTTTTTGCAGATTGAAGGTTTGTGGTAACCCTTCACTGAGAAAGTCTATTGGTGTCATTTTTCCAACAGCATGTGCTCACTTTGTGTCTCTGTGTCATATTTTGGTGATTCTCTCAATATTTCAAACTTTTTCATATTATTATAACAGGTAAACTGTGATCAGTGATCTTGGATAGTACTATTGTAATTGTTTTGGGGCACCACAGGTGCCCCGGATCAAGGAGTAATTTCAACTTTCAACTACATAATATGTACAAATACATTTTGTAAGGCTATAGCTACCATACTGATTCCTGTGTTGGATCTGGGTACCTTCTGGAAAGGATTTGCCATTCTCGATGCCATTAAGAACATTAGTGATTCATGGGGGAAGGTCAAAATATAAATATTAACAAGAGTTTGGAAGAAGTTAGTTCCTAATCTCATGGATGACTTTGAGAGGTTCAAGACTTCAGGGGAGGAAGAAACTGCAGATGTGGTAGAAATAGCAAGAGAATTATTAACAGAAGTGGAGCCTGCAGGTGTGACTGAATTGTACATCTCATGATAAAATTTGAACAGATGAGGAGTTGCTTCTCATGGTTGAGCAAAGAAAATGATTTCTTCAGATGGAATCTACTCCTGGTGAAGATGCTATGTACATTGTTGAAGTGACCACAAAGGATTTAGAATATTCCATAAACTTAGGTGATAAGCAGCAGAGTTTGAGAGGATTGACTCCAATTTTGAAAGAAGTTCCACGGTGGGCAAAATGCTGTTAAGCAGCATCATATGCTACAGTGAAATCCTTCGTTAAAGCAAGAGACAATCGATGCAGCAAACTTCATTATCTTATTTTAAGAAATTGCCACAGCCACCCCAACCTGCAGCAACCACCACTCTGATTAGTTGGCAGCCATCAACATCGAGACAAAACTCCCCACCAGCAAAAGATTACCACTTGCTGAAAGCTCAAATGATTATTAGCATTTTTTAGCAATAAAGTGTTTCAATCAAGATACATTTTTGGGCATAATGCTCTTGTACATTGAATGGACTACAGTATAGTGTGAACATAACTTTATATTCACGGGGGGACCAGTGTACGTCTCTGTACAGCCCTGCTTCTTCTGTTTTCTGAACTTCTGATCGAGTTCAGGGTGGCTTCTGTTGCTCACCCTCTTCACCCTATATTCCACACTTGGTGCAGACAAAGATATCTCTTCTGAAGTTCAAAATGAGAGACCCTCACATTCATACTTGGACACTTGCTTACACTTTCTGGGATTTGCCACTTATGGTTCCTGTTACCATTCTCTGGGCTACTTCTCTTTATTTTTTCCCATATGGCTTCTGCACAAATATCAGCTTCTTTTGGTACTTCTTGCACATATCCTGGAATCTATAGATTGTATCCCATTTCCAGATCTGCTGAAAATGAGCTTGAGGGTTTTCCGCACCCGACAGTAGTGAAGTGGCACTGCATTAAAAATTCTCATTCTGCAGCACGAGAGACACACAGCAGTCACCCGTCCATTGCAATGATGGATGGCCATGGAGAGGCCCCTCTGCTCTCCCCTGAGGGCAGCGTTCCCCAACCTTTTTGGCACCAGGGACTGTTTTCATGTAAGACAAATTTTCCACGGATGGGGGCAGGGGATGGTTTTGGGGTGATTCAAGCACATTACATTTATTGTGCACTTTATTTCTATTATCATACATTGTAATATATAATGAAATAATTATACAACTCACCATAGGTTGGGGACCCCTGCCTTAGGGGATTCCTTCATTAAAATCTGTTTATACTCTCTGGGAGGAGCTCCCTGCTCTACTGCTCTCTAAGGCCCAGCCACGCCTACTGAGAGCTTCTTTCCTCTGATGCACAACTTTGACGATCAACTTCCTCTTGGTACAAGTTTCAGAGGCTAAGGGCTGTTTTAGGCGCAAAGGTTTTTGTTTTTGTTTTTAGGCTTAGCCTTCAGGGCCTGTGTTGTTTCTAAATTGGTGAAATCAAGAAAGTTATCAAGTTATCAACAAAGACATTTGGTATGAAAGAGAATTGTCATTCTTATTTAGGAAGCCCCTTAACCTCATCATTTGACATACTAGGCTTGGGCTTGTGAATTTGCAAGTATATTAACGTCAGCTACTGCAAGTATTCAAGGTGTCCATTACACTAATGGGTCTGGGGTCTAGAAACCTTTCTGGACACTCCAGGCCAGGGTAGGTCAGCTTAGTCCACAGACTCATAGCACCCAATGAAGGGAGCAGAGTGGCTTGGCACCATTTGGTATAAGGGCAAAAAGTGTTATAAACCTCAGCAGAACCTGAGGGCATTGCTATAGTATATCAGAGAAGACCAGTATCAAGTTAAATTGTGTTCAGCAGTCTGCTTATCGAACTGGAGAAAAGTGTCATGCATTTTAGCAGGACTTAGTGTAAAACAATTAAAATTGAGAAAGTCTGGGCCACTTCAAAAAGCACATTTTGGAAAATTCTCTCCAGTACCCAGTATTGGATCTGTAAGATATTAGTGTAGATTAAATATGACAGAAAAAGGAAACTCCTGATTTTCTTGTTTTATGACATGGCTTAGTTAATGGTCTGTCTGATGCATTGAAAAACATAATAGTTACATTGGAATGCACAGGAATGGTATTTCTTGTGTTACCTTGTTAGGAAACCAGGAACTTGGTTCATTGAATAACTAGTGTTCATTGACCCACATAACATTATGTGATTGAGGAATGGTGGCTCCATTTACCTAATGAAGAGTACTTGATATGTAATATTAATATTTTTTGCCTTTCTTTGTGTGCTTACATTGGAATTTTTGAGTTTGTGCAAATGACTCTTAGTCCTTGGTTTCTTCTACTTGGTCTCCATTCACTTATTCACCCCTGTCCTGATAACCATATCCCCAACTGTCCACTTCCCCACTCTTGGCCCCCAGGCCTCAGGGGAAGAATCACCTTGTCTACACTAAGAAGCCCAGTGCCTGGCCACAGTCATCAGTTCAAAAATGGACATATGATCTGGGTTAGGCGCTTTTGCTTGAGCTTTGGGGGAAATGACTTCCTCTTTTTCCTACTGGAGGTAAATCTGGAAAGAGATAGGCTCAGAGCACTGCCAGTCATTTTCTTCCCTTGATGGATTTCTCTGCCCAGAATTCACCTAGCAACAAAATGGCAGAGTAAAAAAAGGGAGTGGTAAATAGGGTCTTGCCCACATCCTTTGACCTCTGGATGGAGCTACCTGTGAAGTGTTAAGAAGTAAATGTTAAATCTCCTTTCATTTATTGGGGTCAGTGTGTTTTCTTTTGTTGCTTAAGCCGCTCTGTATTGGATTTTCTATTACCTGCAATAGAAAAGGATCCTAACTAATACACATGGGTCAGAGCTCATGGAGGGCCAGTAAATATCCTTTGCCCTCCATTGCCAGGGCCTGACCCTGCTGGCCACTGCAGCTGCCGTCTCCCACCATCTTTGGGCCATGGCTCTTGATTTAAAGTCTTGGGCAGAGCCATCCTATTGGATGAGGCTCTCATTTCATATGCCCATGTCCTGGCTGCCTGGGATGCTGTTTCCTCTATCCTGGGAGGTAGGATGCTTTGTCACACCAATAATGTACAGGATGGGGACCTTTCCCCAAAATCAGAAGGAAGGTTGATACTGAACAGGAAACTACTACAAAACAAGCATGCAAACGAAAAACAAAAAGAAATTCTAACTGAAGAAAAGTCCACTTTAATGTCGTGGTGCTGTGTTAGCACTAGAGATTGGATCCCTGCTCTATTCAATTTAAAAAAAGCTATTTTTCTCTCTTGCTCTCTCTCTCTCTCTTAATTGAAAAATAATGCAGTGTAAGTTGAACGCTATTTAGTTGGCTAAATTTTAACTACAGAGTGGAGGGTCTTTATAAAGTCATACAGTTAGAGAATTCCAAAGAAAACCTTAGAACTACATAAGCAATAATAATGAGATGCAGAAATAATTGTTTTGCCAGTTACTTAGTGGTACATTCATTCATTGCACGTGGTAGCAAGGCTTATAAGAAAACTCAGAGCCCAGTAATTCATCCAGTTCTTCCCAAGGAGTTTTCCGCTATTTAGAAGTCAGGAAAGTGGAGCTGCTACGGCCGAGGAGCTGTGTTTTCATTAGTTGTGAAATACACAAAAATTAGCCTGTTTGCTCACATTCATAAAATTTACAACATAACATTGTAAACATTTCCTCATATTACCAAAATTCTTCGAGAAACATAATCTTTACCATTGGATCTGCTATCTGTGCTATAATCACATGCTATTGGGGGCTTAAGCTGTTTCTACTTCTGAATAATGTGGTCTTCTCTGGTTGTTTCTTTGGAAGAATTCCCAAGGGATTGCTTTGTCAAAGGGCATGGACCTTTTAAGGGTTCACCAGATTTCTTTTCAGAAAGATTCTCATGAGAAGCTTGAGGTTATGTACTTTTCAGACACAAAAAATGTGTTCATTATTTAGAATGTGTATAGCGAGATCTTAGAAATAATAGTTTTTTTCTGAAAAGTAGCAATACTCCTTAGTATCAGAGGTCCCTTTTATCTGAGGATATCAAAGCACTTCTTTTTACAAAAGCTTTCTTGTGCTGAGATACACAGAAAGATTTACACATAAATAGCAAGGGGAATACATTCAGGCACTTCTCCAGACCAGTAGCCACAGCAGAAGGAGGACCAGCCTCTGCTTGGTTTTTATCAGGGATGCACTGCACCTTGTCCCCTTTCTCAGTAACTAATTCTGATGTGAGAAAGTCCCCCTCCCCACCTGCCTCTCATTATTGACTCTGCTGGTGGGTCCCCAGCAACTAGCTTTCCTAAGCTGGAGGTATGATGCTCACTCTTTCCAGATGCTCCACAAACCATCATTTGTAGAAGGGCAGCAAATGATCATGTTCTTACCAACACCTGTGAAATGCAATTAGCTTTTAGTCTTTCAGGCATTTGCAGATGGAGTCACCTGGCTCTACTCACATCAGAATGAGCCCTCGGTTAGGTCTCAGGTGGCAGCCAGTGGCTGTGTCACTTGCCTGGCAATCTCCATTAAGGGTGTACCTGCCACGGTGTTGAGGCGGCCGTTTGTACTTACCCAGCACTTGGATTGGATATTTAACCCATGGCTTTGGAAATAGCAATCATTGTGGCTAACATTTACTGAGATCTTACTAGTAGCAGGCATTGTGCTCCACATACATTATCTCCTTTAATCCTGCATAATCACATGAGGTAGGTACTGTTATTAGCCTCATTTTATCTACGAGAACACTGAGGTTCGGAGAAGTTAAGGAACTTGCCCAATATTTCACGTTTAGTAAGCAGTGGAGTCTAGCTCATTCTCCAGGACAAGCTACATAATTGGTGGGGCCCACTGGAAAATAAAAATATGGTCCCTTGTTAAAAAATGATTAAGAACATCAAAACGGCAACCACAGAACATTAAATATCAAGCATGGGACCCTTCTATGTGCGGGGCCCTGTGTGACTGCACAGGCTACACATCCGTAATGCAACCCTGCATGCACACAGTCTGGTTCTAGAAAGCACACTCTCAACAAAACAAGCAGCTGAACGACACACAGTTTGGCAAAGATTTGACTTTGGCAGGTAGATAGAAAATGGAAGCTTATACATGTGCTCTGCAAGCATAAGTCCTCCTTAAATGCCAGCTTTCTCTTTATAAAGGACTTGAAACTGTTTTCTAGCTGGGGCAAACAGAGCTGGCCCTGTCTTGGTCCTGCTCATTCATCTTTTTATTTTTATTTTTTTTGAGATGGGGGTAGGGTGGTCTCACTATGTTGCCCAGGCTGGCTTCGAACTCGTGGGCTCGAGGGATCCTCCCTACCTCAGCCTCCCGAGTATTTGGGACTACAGGTGTGCACCACCACGCCCAGCTGACCCTGCGCATGCGTGACGGCTTCCTCTTGGTTTCTGTGTTTGTCCTTGCTGGGCCGGTCGTCTTCTGTTGAAAGGCACCAGATGCCAGTTGGTGGAGATGCTCCTTAGATTCCTTGTGCTTTACTTAAATCCAGTTCTAATGTTCGTGCTAGTTCTGATGGACAATTTCCCCTCTAGCAGCCGTGTCATCCCCCCCACTTCCCGGCTTCCATTGTCCCTAGCTGCCCTAGGAGACGCCCACACCTCAAACCCAGCCGTGGGCCCGCCCGAATCACTGAGCCAATCCAGCTCAAGGTGTCGACATTTTCTCCTCTGTCCTGGTGTTGTGGGAGAACAGCGAAGTTTCTGAGGGGAAAATAGGAACCAGCCATCTGTTTTCTCCTGGGGCTTAGTTTTCCTGGAGACATATTGCTCAGAAACGTTTCCCTCCCACAGAAAGCACAGGGCAGGATGGTAATTGCTAATACTTACTGAGTGCTTGCTTTGAGTCATGCTTCACGTGTATTTAACCTTCACATGTAGCTCATGTTTCACATGCAACTCATTTAATCTTTAATAGCTATAAGGTAGGTGCTTTAATAGCCCCATCTTTTGGAGGAAGAAAGTGAGGCAGAGAGGTTAAGTGACATGTCAAGATCGGAGAGTTTGTCAACAGAAGAATTAGGACAGGAATTTTCGTAGTCTCTAGTTCTAGAGCCTACAGACAACCATCACACCTTACTTCAAAGTTCTACCGAGCATTCTCCAAGGATAGGCAGAGCAGCCTCACAGGCCAGGTATAACTAGAGCCAAAAATCCAGGAATGTGGCCTTCCCATTGCCTCAGAGCAAAGCTCCAAAGTGTATAAGTGCTAGAATTTTCCCAGAGTGACATGGTTAAATGGTTAAATGGTCTCTTCTTTCAGTTCCCCAGAGGCATGGGACACAAATACACACACACATGCCCTTGCCTGAGATACAGAGTTATTCAAGAATGGTGATCCTTTATCTCTACCAGGAAGGGTGTCCCCAAAGAAAGATGGGCTTAAATATAAAGACTTACTTGAATATTATATCACTTGTGCCATTACCCAAGAACTTTCCTTTAATTTTAATGTTCTAGTCAGCAAAACACTGAACAAATTAGAAGCCAACTGTAATAATAATAATACTTTGCACTGGTACAGTACTTTATAGTACACTGAATTTTTTCACATTTTCCTTGAATCCCTCAAACCCTGGGATTTGGAGAGGTGATATGGGTCTAAGAACAACCAGTTAGTGTGCGGTGGAATTGAATCTGGAGCCTGCATCTTTTTACTTCTCTCTGATGCTCTTTGGATGACAGAGGGGATGTTCTATGGCGCAGTACCCTGCCCAGGAGGTGGGGGCAGTCCTCTCTGCAAGCTGGAGGAAGGGTGTGTGGCACTTGTCAGGATTAATAAGATGCCAACTCAGCAGGTTCAAAGCCTCGGTTTGTTTGCCTGTGTCTGCAATATATTTCTTTCTGAGCCATTTAGACTAAAAGACGACCTCTATTCCCAAAGTTAGGCAATTGTGGGACAGTCAACCTAGAGTCTTCAATGTTTCCACAAGTTGCTAGAATATTTCCAAGCATCACCATAAACTTGCATAAAATGCAGCTGTAGAGGCACATTAATTTCCTTTTCAACAGAGCTAGCTTAATGTAAATCAGATTGTTCTGGAGAGCAATGCTTGGGAAAATGATTTTGTCCAAGTTCCTGAAAGTACCTGAGAAAAGTTCTGAGAGCTTTCTTGCACATTTAAATCAAACTCGTGGTGAGTAAAAGATTGAGAGGCAAGATTAGGAAGGCTGGCTCAAACACTCATTTAAGAAATGGAAACTGTAATTTAGATAATGTGTGATAAGAGGTTTGAATGATTCAGAACAGAAAATTGAAAAGGAAAATAGCCAAGTGACTCATCCCCAAAGGCAGAGACGAACAGTGAGTTCTCCAGGCCCACAGGTGGATGAATGATGGACGAACCATCAACATTATTCTGTACTCTGTTGCAGTCCCAACGTGCCTATAACCATGGACCCGATGACTCACCCATTGCATGGATTCAGAAACAGGCCCCACATAAGTTAATCAAATTTGGGAGAATGATTAGATGACTGTCTAGATGTTAGTTAGCATAACATTATAATACCAATAGGTATGAAAATGAATATCAATTAATTTAGACTGTCGTCTCTACATAAATTGTGCTGATGTTACAAGCCTTTTCCTTCTAGCAATACTTCTTTAGCCCCGTCCATATAGAGTGGGCTCAATATTCCCTATACATAAGTTACTTGTGTAATTGCAAAACTCTTAAGAATGCAGAAGTTGGTGTTATCAAAGCACATTTGAAATACATACTAATAGACCTGACTATAAAAAGACTCTCTTGTATTCAAACATTTATTCCACCAGCAAACATTTATTTTTAGCACCTGTCCTCAGTGCAAAAGGTGGGCAGGAGGTGAGGCGGGACTCAGAGATGGTGTGGAGTTCCCAGTAAAGAGGCAAAGAGAACCAGGCAGAGCTAAACTTCAGTGTCAGTGGGAGAAGAAGCACAAAGTCTTTTCCGACTCTACCCTGGTTTTAGGCTTCCCCACGTAGGGCTGTACAATCTATGGATCCTCTCTGAATTTGTGCTAGACCACATGACCTCTTTAAAGTGGAGCAGCCGTCACCTTTGAAGGCAGCCACAGTCTGTCTAGCTGGAGAGGAGGCCGACAGATAACACTGTAGAGGAGAAGTCTTGTCAAATCTAAACAAGGCAATGGTAACTCCTTCCCAGATGTTCGGGTATCCTTAAACCAGACGTACCCATGAAGTCTATTTCTGAAAAAGACAGTACCATTTTCCATCAGAAATGCAGTTCTGGGTGACTGCAAATTTCCTAAAAAGTTTTAAGATCTGGGAAACCTTAAAAACTCTTTACAAGGAGAAAAGGAAGAGAAACAATGGAGCAATGTTCTGAATTGTGTAAGGCCTTTGAAATGAACTTCTACTCCCTAAAGCCCGTGAAGGGGAGGGGGAATGTACAAACCTTTTAAAAAGTCTGTGGATTTTTTGGTCAATACTCTAATTTCTCTGCCACTCTTCCTCTCTCTTTTTAATATTTCTCACCAGGGTATGGGAATATTGCTCCAAGCACTGAAGGAGGCAAAATCTTTTGTATTTTATATGCCATCTTTGGAATTCCACTCTTTGGTTTCTTATTGGCTGGAATTGGAGACCAACTTGGAACCATCTTTGGGAAAAGCATTGCAAGAGTGGAGAAGGTCTTTCGAGTGAGTATTGCTGCATATTTAAACCCTAACCGCTGTGATCTAGTAGCCGGACAGGATCCTGAAGGTGGTAGCAGGACCATCGTCTGCTTTTAATGGAATAGTTTGATGTCACGATTGTGTTTTCCATTTTGGCCAATTGCAGTCAGAGATGCTGTGCCTAAACTCTCTTCTCTTGCACAGCTTCCTATTTTAGAGGGGTTTTTTGGAATCACAACAGAAGAGGGTTAAGTTTGGATTTGCCAACACAGATTTTCTGAAGAGGTGAGACAAACTCAGTTTCTCCTTAAAGACTGAAGATGGATTTCTTATTGTGTTTGCAATGAAGTAGAGAATTGTAAATCAATCCATTTTGTTATTGGAGCTCCTTTACTCTATCTGATTTCCAAGCACAGTGTCTTCAGGCTAATCCTGGCTTCTCCCAGAAGCCTGCCTTCTCCAGACACTGCGCTGTGCATTGCATCTGTCTCCCACTGGCCTCTCTCCCTTCTCCCACTGCTGAATGCCCCCTCAGCAATAGTATCCTGATATACTATTTTATACTAAGGTGTTGATGATTGCTACTGCCTTAGTGGTTTTTTGCCCCCTCCCTCTTGGGAATATTTATCTTTAAACAGGGGACAAAAATCTCAACTCAAGGAATTTATTTACGAAAGATGGCATTCCTGGCATCAGTGACAAGCATGTGGAGTGGATGAGTGATTAAACTGGGGTTCCTGGAGCCCTTTAACTCACACTCATGCTGATGATTTCACAGAACACTTGTTTTGCTTAGGTGAAACGTCTCTTTTCTCTTGAGAATGAGTATCGACCTCATTCTCAAGTCTTTCGAAGCTTCTTCAGGGAATTCTTTCTTATGATGACAATATTTAAAATATTGACATTGACATTGTGAGGTCTTTTCCAGAATCTAGCAGTGGTGGGCAAAGGTAGATCAGTAGTAAGCTCCAAAGCTGCTTTTGCAGTTTTCCCCTCTGAGATAAGAGCTCTCAAACTTTTAAGTTCAAGACTGTGTCTGAAATCCTGGATTATCCTTCTCTTTATAATGCAAGAGAGCCTCCCAGTTGAGAAGTTTCAGAGGGTTTTTTTTTTTGTTTGCATGTGTGTGTGTGTGTGTGTGTGTGTGTGTTTAAGAGTAGAAGGGGAGGAATAGGACTCTATAGCTGGGTGAGAGCCACCATTTATAAACTCAGTGGTCCTGGGAAAGTAAACTGTCTTAGTTTACTCATCTGCAAGGGGGATAGAATTTGAATCTACTTTATAAGGCTTTGGTGATGATTAAATGAATCAATGTGTGGAAAAGAGCTTGGCGCAGGGCCAGACACATAGAGCCCAGAGCTGCAGTCTGTCTCCAGGAGAAGCCGTCGTGGGCAGGCTAGCCACTCATTCAGGTTTCATTTGAGTAGCTCTGTGGTGTGTGAGTTTTACTGGAATGTCCCACAGCCTTTGCTCCGTAAGTGCTGGCTGGCCAGCTGGCCTCATTAGGGTGTATGCCTGGGCTTGTCAGTGGTCACCATGGAAACCGTCAGCGCTCAGCCTCTCTGCTTCTCAGATGTTTTGGTCTCTCTACACCAGACACGGCAGCCCTGTCTCAAGAGCTATTTTGAACTTTTCAGAGGCACCCTCTTAGCTGCCACCTTATGGCCTTCTGAGTTTGGACTAAAAGCTTTTGAAGTCTCCCTTTAGCCCCCCAAAATTCTACCATATTCCAAATGAGGGATGAGGTTGCAATTGTTTGGACTGCATCTGCTACTGAATTTGGGGACTTAGTTTCTCCTAATTTGAATTTCAGACAAATAGAGTGTACTGTTCTCCTTCCCCTTAAAGCTGCCTCTCAAATGAGTCATTCAGCAGATTCTGGGGCAGAGCCTTAAAAACCTCACATTTCATCTCTGTGCTGATTGCCCACTCAGTTAGTTTCCTTGTAGTGCCGTCAAAGACCCGGAGTCTTTTAGGAAGGCGAGACAGATGTACATTATTGAATTGGCAGCACACAATGAATGCATTTGCCAAATGTTGCAGGATGGCTATGGGAAGGGGTGACTGAATTCCAGGAGGAATAGAAGCATATTTCCTGAATATACAAACAGCTGATCCTGCACCGGTCTGCTTTCTGTATGTAAAGTTTTGGTAGAAAATCTCAAAGCTCTTTGATATTCATTTAAACTACATTTAAAAGGCCAGTTACTTTTAGGTGATCATTTGGGAAGTGAACATCATATAAACTAAGAAAGCTTGGGTTTGTGAATTCTTAGTTCTCATGGGGAAGGTTTATTTATTTACTGTTTTTATCTGCTCAATGATTGTTAAGCCTTTCTCTTCATCCGTTATGTTTTCTCTCAGCTCTTGGGAAGAGAGGATTTATTGTGGAGTTAAAATAAAATATAAAGTCAGCCTTCTAGGTGCCTATAACCCTGAGGTGACTCTGTTTTGGGTCCTTCCAACACATCAGGTCTGATCTTCATTTTAAAGAATTGCGAAGGGGTATTGCATTACTTAGGAATGCTTTTGGTTGCAGAATGATAAAATGCCTAACTGTTGGGGTTTTTTATGGGGTGAATAAATAAAAACTCTTTCTTCTCCTCTGCTGTTCAGAACTAATTGAGAAATAGACAGAGGAGTCCGATGGGGATCAGAATGTTGGCTTTATTGCTGATAAGCTGATCTAGAGAATGTTGCATTAGCTCTGTTGCCAAAAGGACCACTTTATTGTAAATTAAGACTTCTCCGCTGTATTGGTTTTCTGTTGCTGTGTAACAAATGACCCCAAATGTAGAAGCTTAAAACATAAATGGCCATCTAGTGCCACCATTTAGAATGTTTAATTTTGCTTTCAGAAGATGTTCAAAAACAAGGGAAAAATAAGAGTAAAAATGCGGAATTATTTACAAATAATGTGTAACCCAAACCAAAATGAAAGAAAAATAAGAGTTCTCACAGAATGTTTAATCCAGGCATGCAGATCAAGCAGAATGTTAAACTAGATGTGCAGAAAGGACCAAAAGTGATTTCACCAGAAAAGACATGCATCACAGACAAAACGTAAATTCTGTAGAAACTAGAGGACTCCAACCAGAAGGACACTTGTCTTTATACCCAAAAGGGATTGACAGAAACAGAAACAAAAACAAAACATATCCCTTTTATAGTCCCAAGAGAGATACATGAGTTCCTTTATTTGAGGTGGCCTTAAAACCAAGTCAGATTCTGCATAAAGTCAAACAACAACAGCAAACCTCACCAAAGGGAAGGAGCCCAAGAATCTGAGAGATTCCCTAGGGCAGAAAAGGCAGCTCACAGTAGTGAAGAGCACAAAGGACTTGGTCAGTATCGCACTCGATTCCAGGGGCCGCCGATTCCTCTGAGGTGAGCTCACTCCCATCCCACTTCTGACACCATTTATGTCACTCTCTATAACAGACAGAGAGAGGCTCATTAAAAGAAAATGATATAATAAATATTCAAGAATGGGCATTGCAGTGGTAATACATGTACCATAGTAAACTATACATGTGTTCAGGGAGGTAAAGGAAGATAAAGATTTTTAAAGGAAAAATGAGAAGGATTACATAATTGTTTTGAGATAATTATTGTTGGTTACAGGGATCAATAACAAGGGTAGTACCAGTCCATGGTTGGACAGGCAGTTGCTGGGCAGATGTCCTTGCAGAAGTATTTTTTTGGTGTGTGTAAGATTGTACTGGCCTTTATGCAAGGTTGTGGATTTTGCAGAGTCCTTTGTGATAGTTTTTATTATCAGGAATTTGTGCATAAGAATCCTCCCTTTCTGGCCTTCCCTGGCTTTGTTTGTCAGCATTTTTTAACACAAGTAACCCATTTTGATTCTGACAACTTGCATACCCCCAACACTGATTAATAATGGGTTAGAATTTGGACCCTTACCTCACATAGCAAGAAGACTGGAGGAAGGTTGATCAGGTTTGGTGCATCAGCCTCACAATGTCAGTTACACCAAGACTTTTTCTCTCTTTCTGTTCTGCTCTCCTTGGCATGTTGGCAGTTTGTGCTCAGGCTTGTCAACTCCTGGTGGCAGGATGTCTGCCTCATGACCAAATATCATGTTTTCACCCACCCTCATTTAAAGCAAGATAAAAAGAACCCCTTAAAAAAAAACTTTTTCAGAGAAGTTTTATATTCACAGCAAAATTGAGAGGTAAGTACGGATATCCTGTATATTCCTTGCCCCTACACATGCATAGACTTCCCCATTATCAACTTCCCTCACCAGAGTGGGACATTTGTTACAATTAATGAACCTACATTGACAGATCATTATCACCCAGAGTCAATAATTTACATCAGGGTTTACTTTTGGTGTTGTGCAGTCTATGGATTTGGACAAAATGTATAATGACATGTATCTACCATTTTAGTATCATGCAAAGTATTTCACTCTCCTAAAAACCCTCTTTGCTCTGCCTGTTCATCTCTGCCTCTCCGCTAACCCCTGACAACTACTCATCTTTTTGCTGTCTCTGTAGTTTTGTCTTTTCCAGAATGTCAATAGTTGGAATCGTACTGTACGTAGACTCTTCAGATTGGCTTTTTTCACTTAGTAATGTGCATTTAAGTTTCTTACATGTATTTTCATGGCTTGATAGCTCATTTTTTTGTAGTGCTGAATAGTATTCCATTTTCTGGATATACCACAGTTAATTTATCCATTTCTCTACTGAAGGACATCTTGGTTGCTTCCAAGTTTTGGCAATTATAAATAAAGCCGCTGTAAACATGTGTGTGCAGGTTTTTTGTATGGACATAAGTTTTCAATGTCTTCAGTTAAATATTAATGCAAAGGAATGTGATTGCCAAATCATGTGGTAAGACTTTGTTTAGTTTTGTAAGAAACTACCAAACTGTCTTCCAAGGTGGCTGTACAGTTGTGTATTCCCACTAGTGGTGAGTCAGAGTTCCTGTTGCTCCACATCCTCATCAGCATTTGCTCTTGTCAATGTTCTGATTTTTGCAATTTTAAGTGTGTAGTGGTATCTTGCTTTAATTTGCATTTCCCTAATGACATGTGATGTGGAGTATCTTTTCATATGCTTATTTGCTATCTGTATATCTTCTTTGGTGAAGTGTCTGTTAAGGTTTTTGGCCTATTTTTAAATTGGGTTGTTTGTTTCCTTATTGTTGAGTTTTAGGAGTTCTGTGTATATTTTGAATTACAGTCCTTTATCAGATATATTCTTTGCAAATATTTTCTACCAGTCTGTGAGTTTTCTTTTCATTCTCTTGATAGTGTCTGTAACAGAGCAGAAGTTTTTAATTTTAATGAAGTCCAGTTTATCAGTTATTTCTTTCATGGATTATGCCTTTGTTGTCATATCTAAAAAGTCATTTCTAAACCCAAAGTCATCTAGATTTTTTCCTATGTTATCTTCTAGGATTTTCATAGTTTTGCATTTTACGTTTAGGTATGTTGTCCATTTTACGTTAATCTTTGTGAAGGGCATAAGGTCTGTGTTTGCAGCCATACTTTTTGTGTGTGGATGTTTGATTGTTCCAGCACCATTTGTTGAAAAGACTATCTTTTCTCCATTATGTTTCCTGTGCTCCTTTGTCAAAGATAAGTTGTTTCTATTTATGTGGCTCTATTTTTTCACTCTCTATTCCATTCCATTGATCTATTTGTCTATCTTTCCCTAATACCACACTATCTTGATTACTGTAGCTTTCTAGTAAGTTTTGAAGTTGGTAGTGTCAGTCCTCCAATTTCCTTCTTCTCTTTCAACGTTGTGTTGGCAGGGACTGCTTTTAAGGGAGAAAAATCTTTCCCAGAAATTACCCTGCAGACTTCCCCTTCTGTCTCATCACCAGAACTTGGTCACATGTCCATTTCCACCTGCAAGGGAGGATACGAAAGCAAGTATCTGACAAAGGACAATCATATTGCCACGACTTAGACCAGTGATTCTGAAAGTGTGGTCCCTCAGACATCAACATCAGCATCCCCTGGACCAGGAGCATCACCATCCACTGGAAACTTGTTAGAACTGAAAATTCTTGGAGGGGTTGGAGCTGAGCAATCTGTGTTTACCAAGCTCTCCAGGTGATTCTGATTCCTGCAAGGTTTGAGAACCCCTGGAATAGAGGAATCGTGTTTCATCTTTTGGAGCTGGACACATTGCTGTGATGAACAAAATTAGAATTCTGTAAGCAAAGAAAAAAATTGTGGTAAGCAGATGACAGTATCTTCCACAGGTGTCAGTTAACTACTAGCTACAGAGACCACTCATAGGGAAGCTGTCTTCTTTCTCTCTTGTCGTTAATTAGGTGGCGTTGGGATCCTTGAATCAGGAGAGTCTAGCTTATGCTATGCTAACACACAAACAGCTTAGTCTCTCTCCTGCCAGGTCCTCTGCAGCTCAGGCAACTCTTCCGTCTCTGGGGTTTGCTATGGCAGGGGAGAGAGCTGGGCATTACATGCTGGTTCCTAAGAGCTGTGGCCCCAGTCGGAGACCACTGGCCTGCACTAGTTACAGGGCCCCAACCATAAGCAAAGAGGCCCTGGAATGCGTTGTTTTATCTCCAGGAATGGGAGGGGATGGGAAAATTGGTGAGAACTAGTATCGTAGTGTGCACATTCCCTGGGATGTACCTTTGGGCCCCACTCTAGGGTGACAAGGATCCTGGCATTTAGATGCAGATGGCTTGTGCCTTACTCTTTGGGAAATACTGCTACTGTGAGATTCATAATTTCATCTGAGAAAAAGGAGCCCATGATTTGTTAAGCAACTTGCCTGGAGTCACTGAGTAAGTTGGTGTCAGGACCTGGGTTCAATCGGTAATCCTGCCTTAGCCTCTTCTGGGTAGGCTGAAAATATTAATGTCAGATATGTTAATCCACAGCATGAAACCAATGTGGAGTTTAGAATTTTTAGTATACCCTGCTAATTAAATAAAAACAATTCTTCTTAGGTTTCCAGGGGGAAATCTGGGCAGTTATCTAGGAAGGATAATCATTTGGGATTGAGCAGGCTGACACCGGATTCCGAAGCAGGTTTTGGAAGCGGGAAGCCTCTCTCTCCCCCGCTGTGGGCTGGCTGTCTTGCTGGGCCGGGCTGACTCACCTGATAGGATGCTGTAGGAGAATGGGTCAAATTTGGGACTGGATCCCATTTTCTTGCTCCAAATTGGACTTTGGCCTCTGGTAGGAAGCAGCTGCCTCTGTTTATCAGGCTAATCAGCAGGCTTTCTGATATTTCCTCTAAAACCAAGGGACACTTTTTTTTTTTTTTTGGCCTTTTTCCCCAAGGGTGTGACAGAAATGTTTATTTGCCTTTGGATTTGAAGGATTCTGGGTGTAGCTGACAAATAATAAAATATTACCCTGGATTTATCAGTGTCATGATTACTTGGAGACCTTAGAGCCTGCCACATGTTTAAGACAGGGTGGTGACAATCTCAATGTGCTAATGATGTTCAATTAGTGTGCTAATCAATCACTTTGGGTTACAGGAAAGGGCAGGTGGTGCAAGCCAAAGACGCTTGCATGCCTCTGCCACGTGCCTGGCATGGATCAAGGAGAGACTTTAAAGAACACACTTGGCTTCTGTTTCTTATAAGGTGTCTTTGAGCTAGCACCTAGCAGCAAAGGGATTAACTTAAAATAATTATTATTTCAAGCAGACAAAAATCCCTGTTTTGGAAACTGGGTGTTATTTTCAGCTTCATGGGTTCAACTACAGCTTCTGATTCCTATTAGTAGTGAAGGTGTTCATTGGGTATTAGCTGTGCACACCAGCGTCACACCCAACTAGGCAGAGGAGGAGGGCGCAGGGGTGGGCTGAGTTTTCAGTCTAAGAAGTGCTTGCCTTTTAGCAGTGTAGAAAAGATGTAATATTGGTGACATTCAGTTTACAACATCGGGAGAGTGCCTGTGTGTCTGTGTGTGTGTGTACTTGTGTCTGTCTGCCTTTATAACATGTCTGCACTAGGGCAGACCATACTATAAATCTCTGACAAATAACTCAGTCGGATTAATGTTACATGGATAATGTGAATTTATTTTTATCAGTGAGAAGACCCAGATCTTAATGTAAACAATTACCTTCTTACTTTCCCTATGGGACTAAGAGGAGCTGGGAGGTAATTATTGTAAAATGCAAAAGAGGCAAATAATTTTAAAGCTTTATCAACCAGATCTTTTCCAGATTAGTTTAAGGATATTACCTAGCTTTAACGGTGGGCCCAGCATGTACATTTGGGATAAGCTACATAAATGACATCCACAAAACACACGACATGGCATCTCTTAATGACAGCCCATGACACAGTTTTTTCGTGGGTGGTCCTTCTTTTCTCCCTTCCTGTAATGTAGGGTTGCTCAGCCTCAGTACTACTGATATTTTGGTCTGAATGATTCTTCATCATAGGGGCTGTCCTGTCATTGTAGGAAGTTTAGCAGCATCCGTGGCCTCTATTCACTAGATACCAGCATCATCACTGCCTGTAGTTATGATAGCCAAAATGGCTCCAGATATTACCAAATGTCCCTTTAGGGGCAAAATTGCCTCAGTTAAAAACCACACCACTACTGGGAGGTAAAGGGTCAATTGCCCCACTGGCCCCAAGGTGCATCTTCTACACAAGCCCTATGGTCTCCACCAGTGGTCCTAACCAGTTCCTCAGTGCCAGCGCCATTTCTACCCAGCACTCCCGCTCTCAGATGGGTCCTTAAGGAGAGCATTGGACATTTGATACTCTGGGAATAAGATCATTTCTCATCAATAAGGGAAAATACTGGGAGACTTGACTGTGGTGTGTGTACATAATGATAAGTCGTCCTGCTGTTATTCTTCAGCAGGCAAACCGTCTCAGCACTCACTTCCACTGACCCTGTAGGGACTAATCTAATGAATGATTCTTCTTTCTTGGCTTATCTTTAATAAATGGCCAATGTCCTGTTGGTGTTTCCTGTTGCCTTCTGAGATTACTGTAGGAGGTCTCAATGGCCTTTAAAGTGCATCTTCACTCTTTGCTATAAACAGTAAAACTATCAAACTCTGCTTAAAGTATAATTACTTAAAATACTGCCTTGATGGTGTTTAATGTTCAAATGTTTTTCGGGTAGCTTTAACAGAATTTCTGTCTTTTCTTCCTTTTTTTCTGGCAACCTTTTATCACTGGTAACTTCTGGGAATCTGATTGTTACTTTGGAGTGGGAAATACTCATGAACTTCTGTATGTAGGGATCTTTTTAGGGAGCCTTGGATTTGTCATTTGCCCAACAAGATTTGGTTGAGATCAGACTGAGTATTATGGCACCTCAGTGTCAAAGCCTAGAGATAAGTTACTAATGTGTTCTCAGTTCTGAGGGTTTATTGTGTCAGGTACTATGAGCTATGAGCTTTATCTAGAGTAAACTGTGGAGCAACTCCTCAAAGAGAGCATTACTGTTTCTTAATTTTATGAGATTGGAATGCTTAGACTGGTTCTGTGACATGTCCAAGGTCACCCAGCCCATAAGTGACAGAGCCAAGACCCCAAACTGGGTCTCTCTGCCCCAGTGTGCATGGATAGACCAGTCATTCCACTATGTTAGCCTCCTTCTTGCTCTTGTAAACTAGAGTTGGCGTCTGATGGTTCAGAGGGTTTTCATGAAAAGTTTAGTAAGACCCGGGGACAGGTAAAGACGACCAACTGAGAGACGGTTAATACTGGCTCTATCTGCTTTCAAAGGGTTTTAGTTTCCCAACTTTATCCTATCAGCGTATTGATTGGATCATAGCCTCTGATTCTTTATGCACCTGCTCTATCTCCCTAAGGCCAATTCATTATTAACAAACAATTCTTCTTGGTGCTGTCTGTTCTCGGAGATTAATCTTAGATTTAGATGCCCTCTTGCTCATGTCACTATAGTACAACTAATACAAAGGTGGGTTTATAAAAGAGGGGCCTACACTGTCCTGGTAGCTGAGTTATTTTGGCCCTCTTCCACAAGAGCAGCTGCTGGGCAGAAACATTCTCCGCTCTCTGTCCTTCCACACCATTGCTTCGCCGTGTAAAACTCCCCAGTGTCGAAAACAAGACAAAACACACAGCTCAAAGCCAAGCTCCTTGTTGAGCGGAGATAGCTGGCTTTGCCCTCCAAAAGCATTCTCCTTTTTCTGGATTAATCCGATTGCCTCAATGCTCTGCTTTGATGGCTTTGAGAACATAGAGTTTGAAGGCAGCAACATCAAGTTTTTAGTTCCCAATGGGGATTGAACTCAGCCCCAAACTCAAGGTGTGCTTTGGCAATAGTCTTAAATATCTCTTCCTTTTAAGAACGATTTAGCTATTTCCTCTTGTCTTCCAGATTCTACTGGTTTTCCCTAAGCTTCCGAAATTCTTTAAACATCTCCAATAGAGGAAACTAGAAAATTTTATGGGTGTTCATTATCTTGCTAGGTCTTGCCCATTGAAGAGATAATCACTGCCTAGAATCCCAGGGGTTTTATTAACCAAAGTGTTTTATCTCTTTGCATTTTCGGGCCATTGAAAGTCCAGTGATACTTTAGGTCTACAATGTGGTATCTAAAACTTCCAGGTAATTTTGAGTTATGAATTTAATGCAAGAGTTTTACTGGTGCTCGCATTTTATTAGTATCATAAAATCAGCTAAATAGGTGAATGATTTCCCAGGTTCATTCATCCTTTATCACCAATTTTCACAGGTTAGTTTGGTTCCTCTGGAAGGCACTGATTTAACAGAGTAATAATCCTTTGTTCTTTTACAGAACTTTTTGAAAATTATATTCATCGATGTGAAAAATTCTTTTCTTTCCTTTTCTCTTTCTTTTCTTTTCTTGTTTTATGTTAGCTTCATACTACTTCAGTGAGGCAAGCAAGCAATAACCCACTGTGATATGGCTTCCAAAACATTAGGTTCCTGAAGATTGAGAAATGCCCTTGTTGAGTAGGGTCTGCCCGTCCCAGAGCTGGGCATATGATCTGTGTGTTTGTGCTAGGGTGGCACTGAGGATGATTTCTAAATGACAGGCATGCCAGTAGTCATTAATAAATTCCAGATAGCTTGAGGACTTTTTGCTTTAGGGAAGGGGAAATGTTTAGAACACACATCATTATTGAGAGGTGTGCCAGTGTCCTGAACCATCACCCCAAAGGGGCAGCTCCCTTGGGAGGTGATGTGCAGTCCCACGCAGAGCAGGCTCTGATGGCTTTGCGCAGGGGAGGGCTGCCAACAAGCTGCACTCTCCTGAACTGGATCCAGCCTAGGAAGCGTGCATTCCTGCTAGAGGAAATGCACTTTGTGTTTCTGGGGGAGAATACACCGCTTTTTTCTTTTCTGAGAGGAGCTGCATTTGTACATAATGGCATTTTCGACTTAATAGTTTTGTGCTATGTCTTGGAGGCATACTGCCGAGTTTCAGGCTCTTGTTAGTATAGATTCGTGGCTCTCACGCTGTGGGTGGTGGGCGTCCAGGGGCCTGGAGTGCTATTTCAAAGGATCAGAGAATCCTTTTGTGCTTCAAGCATTGCTGGTGGGCAGAGTAAACAGTATGTCTCCCTCATATGTGTACTGCCCTTTTCCAAATATGTGTAGAGGTTTGTTGTCAATAATTCATTTTAAAGGTGATTCCTGAGTTCATAGTCTCTCTTTTTATATCTATGTTTTCACAATCAGTTGATACCAAAAGTTCTATTGTTACGTGGGGATTGAGGAATTTTTTTTAATCTTCAAAAGGGATTCCCATACTCACAAAAGTTGAGTACACTGGCTTTTCAAATCAGCACTGTTTTCATGCCTTTCTGGGTTTTCTTTTTTCCAGGTAATTAACATTTTTGTCTTGGCCGTAGTCACTGTTACGAAGAGGTTCTCTTTTCTTATAAGATAACCCAGAAGTTGGTTGGATACTTTAGAGCCTCCTTCAGTTTTTCCTATGCCAATTTTTTTTTTATTGTGGCAAAATATACACAACGTAAAATTTGCCATCTTAACCATTTTTAAGTGTACAATTAAGTTGCATTAAATACATTCACGATGTTTTGCAACCATCACTACTATCATCTCCAGAACTTTTTCATCTTCTCAAACTGAAACTCTGTGCCCAATAACTCCCCATTTCCCCTCCCCCCAGCCCCTGCCATTCTGCTGTCTGTCTCCATGAATTTGACTATGCTAGGAGACTCATGTGTGATCAGACAGTATTTGTCTTTTTGTGTGTGGCTTATTTCACTGAGGACAGTGTCTTTAAGGATTCATGCATGTTGTACATGTGTCAGAATCTCCTTCCTTTTTAATGCTGAATATTATTCTCCTGTGTGTATGTACCGTATTTTGTTTATCCCTTTCTCTGTTGAGGAACTTGTTTCCACCTTTTGGCTATTATGCTTAGTGCTGCTGTGAACTGGGGTGTGTAAGTATCTGCCCACGCTCCTGCTTCCTGTTATTTTGGATGTAGACCCAGAAGTGGGATTGCTGGATCGTATGGTAATTACGTGCTTAGTATTTTGAGGAACTGCCACGCCGTTTTCCACAGTGGCTGCACCATCTCACATTCCCGCCAGCAATGCACAGGGGTCCTATTCCTCCACTTCCTCACCAACACTTATTTTCTCTTTTTTTCAATGTAACTTTTATAAGACACAAAGACAGTGTTTGGTAAGTTGCTGTCTGGCTGCCCCTAATGCCTAGCTGCTCCAGCAGCTGCTGTCAGTCACGTCATCACATCAAGGGCAGAGTGGGGGGGAGGGAGGCGCTTGCCTCCCTCTTGCACCTGACCTTGCCCAGCTGTGTCCCCAGGCAGGTATATTCTCATCCCTGCAGGGAGCCCTGCAGCAGGGCTGGGGGGAGGGAGGGTGGCTCTGTGCCAGGCAGACTGGGTCCTCTGCATGTGGGTGACATCCACTTTCCACCAGGCCTTTTCTCTACTCCGAAATCCTTTTATTCACCTCATAAGGGTTCACTCTCCAGTCCTGGATTGTGCTGCTCCCTTGTGCCCCTTCCCAGGTCAATTTAATAAACAACGATTGATAATACCTTTTGTGCTCTCAACACTGTGCTGGCACGTGGCAATAAACAGGAGACAGTCCTTTCTCCCAAGGAGAAAGCAGCCGTGGGTAAAGGCCACTGTCTGTAATACTGTGCAGAATGATGCTGGGGCTGGGCGGCAGGCTCTGGAGTCACGCTGCCTCGTGCATAAGCCCTTACCAGCCACATGACCTCGGGCTGTGCCTCAGTGTCCTTACGTAAGAAAAGGGATAATAGTACCCATCTCTTCGGGTACTTAGATGATGCATGAGAGCATGCCTGCCACATAGCACTCAATAAATGTTATTTAGTATTAATATTATTACAGCACACTGTTTGCTATGGGAACCCAGAGGAGGGACTTGTGAATTCTAGCTTGTATATTTGACGTCACGCAAGCACCTGTCTTATCTTGCCAATGGATTGTTCTCCTCAAGTAAAGCATAAGTGCTTTGAAGCTAAGTGCTACTGTGCCATTCTTGTCCAATACCCCTGCAGAACCTGCTCAGGCTAAGCGCTTTGGAGGTGTTCAGTAAATACTGATTGTGAATTGATTAGAGAGGAGAGAGACACGAACTAGGTTCCTTTCCATGCACCCAGGGGTGTGTAGGCTATATAGACCCAAATGAGGAAGAGATGCTTGCCGAGGCCTCCCTCTGTCCTACCCTCCCTGGGAATGGGCGTGGAGATGGGTGGGGGTGGAGAAGTGGGGGCAAGAGGGGTGCAGAAAGGGCAGTGGCAGAGAGAGGGACACCTGTGGGCTTCAGGGCTTAGGCCTGGGACAAACCCCAGCCATAGCCATTGCCCTAGGAGGAGAGGATGCATTGGCTGAGACTCAGTGAGCCCTTCTGGAAGGCAAATGACAAAAGGAGGAGTGCAGACAGCGGGCTGGTCTGCTTCTCTGGGGCTCCACCGAGTGTGCCTCTGACGTTCTGTCTGCACCAAGGGGGAAGGCTGTGTGCTTCGTCCTCAGCTGCACTGCACTGGCTGCAACTGTTTACCTAGATCTGTACATAATATTCTACTGCACATATAGATTCTAGTTAAAAAGAGGGAAAAAAAAAATCAAAGAATATGAAAGAATTTATTTTAGCTACATGCTGATTGCCTTTTGGTTTGCCTGTGCTCTTACTAAATCTTGAACACCTGGGCCAGTTTATGTTTTTAATAAAGCATCAAAATGTTACTGAAAGATACTAAAGGAAGAGACTGAAGTTTCCTGCTCAAAGATTACTGGCCTTTCAAGTATGAACCAGGGACCCTTGGAAGATGGGTCTTGCTGAGTCCAAGTGCTGTCTCTCCTGTTTAGACACTGTATTGTTACACCATTTCTCCACTTAGACTGAGCAGCGTTCCCTCTGTTAGCTTTTTCCATTCCTTGGCAGAAATGAATTTTACTGTTAACATCAACAATCTTTCTACATGAGCCCGGGGAATGGTTGAAAGGACTAATTCTTATTTATTCATTTATTATCGACTGATTGATTGAGATGAGGCCTCGGTCTTTCACCCAGGCTGGAGTGCAGTGGCACGATCATAACTCACGGCAGCCTCTAACTCCTGGGCTCAAGGGATCCTTCTGCCTTAGCCTTCTGAGCAGCTGGGACTTTTTATAGAGACAGGGTCTCACTATGTTGCCCAGGCTGGTCTCAAACCCTGGCCTCAAGCAATCCTCCCTTCTTAGCCTCCCAGAGTGCTGAGATTACAGTTGTGAACTGCCACACTCAGCGTTAAATTATTATTAATATTTGGTTGCATACCAGTCCATACACCTGCCCCCCAGGTCCCCTCTTACTGCAGAGTAAATGCATTGGGCATCTTGTGTCAGTAGTGAGGACCTTCCCTTCTAAAACTGCTTTGCAGATCGGTTTACACAATTAGAAACAGGAATATATATGATGCAGTTAAAAAAAGGAAAGGAATTTATGTATTCTTTTAAGGATAGAGTATAGAGAACCTCTGTGATTTTTTAAAAATGAATTTTACTAAGTACGGTAACAGCGTTGGCACCAGAGCTAACAAGAAAGCAAATATCAACATTTAAAATGAAGTGCATGACATCTAAATGCCAGATGGTGTTCTCACAGTGTTATTACCACTTTCTTTCTGGCTTTCATCCTTTTCCTCACATCGCTGTTTGCTTCTTGACTCTGCTGCTCTTTAAAAAAAGTCTCAATTGTCCTTCGCCCTTTGAGTCTGTATTTATATTAGGTGTTTCTCTCTCTTACCTACCCTTTGGAGGCTTGTCAACCTTTTCCCCAAGGAGGAAGGGGACCTGTGCAGATGGTCATATAAATATGTGACACCTGCTTCCGTGAGCCACTGTTAGAGGAATTTGAGAGTTGAAGGGATTGCCCCCTGCCTAGAAAATGGGCACACACTGCTTTCCATCTCCCTGCCATTTTTAAAGAGGTCGCATGCCTTTAGTTTTAATGATATTTCTAGAAATGTCTTGAATTCAATTTCTTTTCTGTTATTAGGGGAGGAACAACAACAACAAAAGAACCCACTAACTAAATTTTATGAGAAGTTTATATTAATCAAAAATTTAAATGTTTTTCACAGTTAAAGTTCTTTCCTGGAGTGAGAGCCTTGGTGATCGTGTTTGGGCAGAAATCGCTGCTTCCCCATGGGAAATGCAAGGGCCTGCGCATTTGCACCGAATGCTCCACACTCCTTGTCTCCAGACTTTTGTGTGTGATATTTATGGTGCTTCAAACAGTGTACCTCCCACCCTCTCAACCCCCCCACCCCGTCTCCTGGTCTTAGTGCAAATGTCAGTTCCTCAGGGAGGTTTTGCTGACTTCTAAATGAAGTCAGCCCCCCCACCCCAGTAGCACCTTGTATACCCCTAGAATAACATGCATCTCACTGTACTGGAGTTCCGTGCTCGATGCCTGACATCCCCACTAGCTTGAGAGCTGAGTGAGGTCAGGTCCCACCTGTCCATTCACCACTGTGTCTCCAGGTGCTAGCACAGGGCCTGGCACTTAGTCCATACCTGATGAATGAGTGAATGAATATTGCTAGACATGACCTCGTACAGCTTGATAGAGAAAATGACCTTGAAGCTGGGCGTGGTGGTGCACACCTGTAGTCCCAGCTACTTGGGAGGCTGAGGTGGGAGGATGGCTTGAGCTCAGCCTTGGTGACTTCGCGAGACCCCTATTTCTAAAAAAAATGAGAAAGAAAGAAAATGCCCTTGGAAAAAAAGTAGTATTGTATGCAAATAAATGGCAATGGGGGAAAAAAAGGATTTAATCTTCGAAGGACAATTATTTTGATGAAAAGATGGATCAGGCGGGAATCTGCCCCCAGTAGTGCTTATTGCAAATGGTATTTATATGCACGGGGACTCTTATGTCGTCAGGCTACACCTGGAAGTGTAATTCTACAGACTTCTCAAGTCAACATTCTTAAATGTTTACTATTTCTTTTTACTCAGTGGTTCTTAACCCTGTAATATCCAATACCCTCTTTTATAGCAAATATTCATTGATGTTCCCTTACCACATTGACATGAAGTTCATAGATACTGCAACTTACCTATGCATGTAGTTTTGAAAGATGCACTAAATTTTTTCTAGCTACAATATGAAGGAGAAAGAAAAGGAAAGTAATTTATAATCCATACGTGTTTCAGTAATAGGTGCTTGGTCATGAAACCCTAGGAGACCTGCCCAAGCAGTGCGTCTTGGCATCTGTGTGTAGAATGCGGTAGCTCCAAATGCGGGTGGGTTCAAGTGTGTTGTGTCAGTGACTAAGATGCCACGAGGGACTTTTCCTCCAGTGATGTGCTTTTCCAAGATAGAGAACAACTCTCAGTAAGGTTCCAACTAATCAATTTACATTAGAGTCATATTCTTGTAAAATTTGGTCTATATCAAAGCAGTGCAAAAAAATTTTTTTGTGTGTTTTTATATGTAAAAGGGAGTTAGGTTCTCGGCTCAGATAGTTCTAAACGTGAATTTTTCTCAGTAGTGTGTTCAAAACTCATATTAAACGTAGGATAATTCTCTGCTTTGTGGCCCTGACTCTTGTATTGCAGGATGTCTGAATGCTTGACACCCTCCACTGGGTGCCAGGAGTGCCAGCCCCAGGTGTTGTGACAACCACAAACACCCTGACACATTTACAAATCACCTTTTAGGGTGTTTTGCTCTAAACAGGGTTATATAAAAACCTCTGGGAAGGTCCCTTGTAACTTTCAAGAATTCACATATATAATTTCTAGTCTCGTGTAAATGGCCATGTGCAAATAGGTAAGCCTCTTCATCTGATATAGTTGTATGCTATTAATATTCAATACTATTCAAAGAATATTTACTATATACATGTATGTGTATACATCCATCTGATTATGCCCCTCTATAATATATACTTTTACTAGCATTCTCTGTTACAAAATCCTGCCAGTTTCTCGCTTGCTGGACAAATGGTTTTATTCCTTGATAGAATAGTTTACCTTAAATGATCACTCTTCTATTTTCTCTAGGTGCTAAAATAGAGAGGGCAGGGGTAGAAAATGCACTGTGCCGGGCACTCAGGACACGGAGGTGAAGGAGCACACGGTGTAACAGGGACACAGACAGACGGTGACGGGAGGTGAGCAGCTCCAGGGACAGGAAGCAGTGGGCAAGGAACACGGACAGCAGGGAGGAAGAAATAGTAACTTTAACCAGAGGGCAGGGAGGGCTCTCTGCACAGGGTAATGTGGAATTGTGTTTTGAGGAAAGAACAGGAGTCTGACAAGCATTAACAAGGCAGGAAGAAAATCCCAGCAAGTGGAACCGCCTTTAATAGGGCACAGAAGCTGAAAAGAAGTGAGCCGTCAAGCCATGAAAAGACACCGAGGAGCGTTAAATGCATATCGCTAAGTGAAGGAAGCCAATCTGCAAAGGCTACACACTGTGTGATTCCAACTATGTGACATTCTGGAAAAGGCAAAGCTATGGCGACAGTAAAAAGATCAGTTGTTGCTAGGGACTGCGGGAAGGGAGGGATGAATAGGTGGACACAGAGGGTTTTCAGGGCAGTGAAACTCTTCTGTATGACACTGTAACGGTGGGCACATGTCACTGGACATTTGTCCAACCCACAGAATGTACAGCACCAAGAGTGAGCCCTGGTGTAAACTGCGGACTGTGGGTGAGGATCGTGAGTCACTGTAGGCTCACCGGCTGTAACCAATGTCCCACTCTGGTGCAGAATGTTGACATTGGAGGAGGCCGTGCATGTGTAGCGGTCTGGAGTATATGGGATGTTGCTGTACTTTTCTCTTAATTTTGCTGTGAGGCTAAAACAATTCTAAAAAATAAAATCTTAAAAAAAAAAAAAAGGCACAGAAACATAAAATGGTGCAGTATCTGGGCTCCAACAGTCCAGTTTCTCCAGACTGCAAGCCAACTGCAGTTATAGACAAGAGAGAGGGGGACAGAAAGTGCTGCCGACGGCAGGGATCCCCGACAGTTGTGCTCAGGAAGGGGGCTGCTGCACTCCTTGGGTAGAGGCAGTGGCACCGGCAGCAGGCAGGATGCAATTGCTGAACTGGGACAAGCCCAGGTCCTCACATGGCCCCCCGTCACCACCGTTGGCAAATGTTCCTGGATGCTGAAGGGTCAGACATGGCCTGTCTCTTACTTTACCATGGGGAGTACCTACTCCTCCTTCTCCTTTCAGTTTTTCCCCAAGGGAATGGTTGTCACCCCTTTCCTAAAAGAAAGGAAGGCAAAGTGAATGATTTTCAAGGGCATTGGGCTGTTATTTCTCGAGGGAACCGCTGCCGCATTCGTGAACATGTTCGTCGTTTTCTCTCGTTCCCTTTTCTCCTTATATCCTTCTCCCTCTTGCTGCCTCCCGCCCCTGCCCCTTTTCCTTTTCTTTTGTTATAAAGATTGCAGAGAGAATACATGGTCCCTGCAGAGACTCTGGCAAATGCAGAGGAGTACAAAGAGGAAAATAAAGACAGGTGAACATCCTTTGTCCAAAGAGATGCACCACTAACATGGCGATGAGATAATTGTACTTCTGAATCTTTTCTCTTTGCATCTACATTTGGACCAAATCTGGTGGTCCCCTGGCACCACAGCAGCACGCCTCCCCACCCCCCACACCCCCGGCTTCCCTTTCCATGTTTCCCTGCCCTGTGGCGCTGGCAGGGGTGGGCACCATGCCCTGGCCGTCCGCTTGTTACTCCGTCAGCTCCTTCTGGACTACCGGCCTCTGCGCTAACCCCTGGCGGTTCTCGGCGGTGTTGCTGGTCTCTTCTGCAGGGGCAGACCCTTCTGCCTCAGAAAGGGCAGGGGGTGCTCCTGCCCTCCTGGGGTTGGGGGTGCTGACACCAATCTCCCCTATAACGCTAGATTCCCAGGAATAGATATAACCCTTTCCACACTGCAGCTAAGACCAGCCGTATGTTTTAACCCGACTTTTTAAGATTTAGGAACGCCAGAGAAAGGCTATCTATGGTGGTTACATCACATTGGTTATAGTTCTGGTTGATCTTGGAGCCCAGAATTCCAGGCCTGTCATCTGGGGGTCCAGTAGGGCTGTGTCCTTGACCTGCCTCCAAGTGACTGAAGCCAACACACCCTGGCCCCCGGGAGTGGCTGCTGCAGGCAGGCAGCTCAGCTCAGAATGAGAGAAACCAACTATGGTTAATTTAAACAGAAAAGAAAAATGTTTTTAAAAAGGATACTGGGTAGCTACTGAATCCCTGGGATGGTCGGAAACCCAAACCGCTAAGAACAGTGACCCAAATCACGCCACAGAACCGGTCCCGGAAGAAGCCACTACTGTCTGCCTGGTACAGACAGTGCAGCTGGCCCTGGCTGCTGCTGCTGGAGCCATCCTTGTGACTGCCCCTGAAATGGGATATAAGGCCACCATTGCTGCCACCAGCCCTGGAATGGCTTCCACATGGTCCCTGTTTCTTTATAGAACATCAATGGTGGTCCACCCCTCCCCCTGCCACCACCCTGTGGAAGCTCCCAGCTGGTGGTGTGAATTCCACTTCGATCAAGGGCAAGGTTTGCCTACCATGTCCACTCACTTAGGGTTCAAGCCTCTCACCTTCTTTTGAGGGAATTAGGAGACTCCAGGACCCTTGAGAGGTGGGCTGCGCACAGGTGGGGAATCATTTGGTGCCCACACTGGAGGCGAGCTCTGCCTCTTAATGTCTTCCTCTTGGCCCTCTGGTTCTGCAGGCTGGAGGTTTTGCCAGTCCCCCTGGAAGACCCTAGGAAGACCTGTCTGTCCTACCGTCCTTTTGCTCCAGGCCGAGTGGTCATTCTGCCTTCTCTCTGCCTCTGTCCCTAGCCCTGTTTTACTTAGTGTCTGGGAGAGGAGAAAGTGGTTCTGCAAGCAGGCCTCTGAGAACCTTCCCCCCTTACTTAGGAGCAGTCTTTGGGGTGCCAGAGAGAGAAAAGGAAGGGGGGAGGAAAACACACAGAAAACCATCAGATTTGGCCCTGTCACATCTGCATGTGTGTGGCTCAAAGTCTGATTTACGTTTTTATGGTTGGGGGAGCCTGGGCCACGCTGCTCGTGTCCTGACGGCAAGAGAGGCTGGGCAAGTGGGCAGCGAGTACTTTTCAGCTTCTGTACTGGGAGGAAGTTTCCTGTCCTTTACCAGGCTAAAAAAGAGTGTTCAAATGATTGGCGGACAAAAAGAATGACCAGTCTCCTCTGCAGTGGTCATGCCCTGTGACCACGTCAGCTCTGTTCCATCACAACATGATAGTGGAGTGGCTTAGGTGACCAAGGACAGCATGGTCATTAACAGTGCATTCTGGGTTGAGCATCACGACGGTTGGTTCTAATCTTTCTTCCAATGTGAGGTGAACATCTGGAGGCCTGGGGTGGGGGGATGTTTTTTACTGTCTTTAGGGTCTCAGTTTCTGGTCCTCTATGAAGAACTGTTCAAATGAGAGCATGCATATCTCTGGTACACACTTTGCAGGAGCAATGTAATCTAAAACTGTGTTTTAAAGAGATTGCTTCTTTAAAGAAAATATGATCAGTGGAGACATAGCCCTGCCTAAGGGTGGAGCACTGTTTACTACTCCACCTTATGGAACATGGGTCCTCAGAGTTACAGCCCGGTGGCGCCCAGGCCTTCTTTCCTTTGCATAGCTAAGCAGTCACTTCACAAAAGGTAAATGGATGCTTTATTAATTACATTAAGCTCTGTTAGAGGGTTTGCATATACCTTAATTCTTTTAAGAGGAAGAAATGTATTAATTAAAAACAGGAATCTTTATTATGTGTGTTCAGCAATCCAAATAGGGTTCACCATAGTCATTCTAACCAAATCCATTCTAATCAAATTAAAGAGCAGTGCTACTCTTGAAAAATCACAGAAGAATCATGCATGAATAAACAAATGTATTAGGTATTCATTTATTGATCTAAAGTTCATGCACACTTGGAACCTGGAACTGCCTGCAGGCATTTGCATAAAACTTGGGTGAGACACAAAGAGGAAAAGTCTCTTCGTGTGTCAAGGTACCTGCCTTGTATGATTCTGCCATGAGGCTGTCAGTGGCAACTTTGCTGGGAGCAGAAAACAGCCAGTGTGTGTGAGGTCCAAGTTCATTGGCACCTCCTTGGGCCCCTTGCAGGGTTATTTCTCTCCAGCACCAATGCACTGTCTTGGATCATTTGCAACAACTCCCTTAACTACCAAGGGGAATCTTGAGGTATGGACAATATATATGGGGGACTGTGATAGGCAGGCCGTTCAACAGAGACATTAGGTCCCCTCTTACACTGTCTCACTCTGTGGATTCTTTTCCCTTTGTTACACATCTGACTTATCACAAGCTGTGATTATATATTTGCTTGTGATTATGTAGCGTTTGCCTCACCCCTCCTAGCTCTGTGACACTGGGGCCATTCTCTTCTACTCACCAGTGAAATTAGCTCAGTACCCGACAGAGCAGGTGCATGATAAATAGCAACTGAAGGAAAGGATAGAAATGTTCTATAGAGTTCAACTTTACTCATAGCTTGGAAAATATCCTGCTAAAGACATTTCCTCAATTCTGGGTGTTTCTGTTGAGTTCTCTTGATGCAGGGCTTTCTAGTTGAGGATTTATTTCTACATGACTTTCTATAAATTTGTGTTCCCTTCTTATTTATTTAACCTTTTTTTTGTTTTTAGTCTAACTAGAAAGTTCACACATAGCTCTTTCTCTTTTCTCTCCATTTTTTTCTATCTCTGAAACAATTAGGTCCAAGCCCAGCTGGGAAGGCTTCTTACACCTCCAGGAAAATTCTAGATCCTGCAAACTATTGTTCCATCTTTGCTTTCTATACCCGGAAGCCCCTTTCTCAATTATGCTCTTAAATTAATCTTTCTTAATGGTTTTCTAAGTTTTTCTTGCTTCGCATTGCCTTTTCTCTTCTAGTTCGCACATCTTTTCCCCGTAATAGTTCTTAATGCTTATTTCATTATTCTTCCCTCTGCACTTACATTAAAAAGTGTTTGCCTAAAAAAATAGAAAAAAGAAAGAAAAGAAAAGAAGAAATGAAGGAAGGAAAAAAGGAAGGAAGCAAAGAACTGTTGGGAAGGGGGTTGTTTAGCACTTATCCAATAACACCCAGGCATTTTCATAGGTATTGACTAAATCTGGCTGATCTTGGAGACTGTCTTCAAATCTTCTAACACGCAAGATAAATAAGGACCCAGAAACCGCATGTCTGTTTGTCACTTACCTTGATTTTTGGGCGGATAGTCATTCTACCTAGTAGCCTCTGAGCTACTCACTGGAGTGGGAATGGGGGGCGGTGGTGGCATATAAGAGCTTTCTTCTGTTTCCCACTTTCTGGGTACTTTTGGGCGCTGTTCCAGTGAACAGGCACATGGCTAAGAGATGTCTGGGAAGGACGAGAGAGGGGAAAGTGTTCTAGATGATCCAGCGGAGCAAGCGAGTGTTTTGTTTTACCTCTTCTGTTGGGCGGCTGCATTGTGACACCCTTAACCTCAGCCCCTGTGCGAGGTTCTTGTCCCTCCCAGACAGCTCCAGCCAGGGCTCAGGCTTCCTTATTGGCTTTCCCAATCCACTCTCCTTTTAGTAGAGCGCCCTCAGCAGGAGACCCACTGTCATCTCACTCTGACTTTTCTGCTTTGGTGCATATTTCTTCCTGGGGAACATTGACAGTCTAAAAAAGGGAACTCGCCTCCCCTTGAGGAGAGCTTACTCCACACCGGACAGTCGGACTGACAGCTTTTCACCTTCATAGTGAAATGATCATTGAGCTTTCTGAAAAAATAAAAATCATGATACCAGGAGGACTGCGGGGAGAGGGGAATTGAGATGATGGGGGTATTTGAAAGAGCCCAATAAGTCACATTCCCTCTTTATCATCTCAGATATGAACCACTTAGAAATAAGACAGAGGAGATGACAGATTGAAGCTTAACATCACTCTGTTCCCTTGACACTGGAGAACATGGCTTGTATCTGTGGGAAGACGGGTTTCCTAACACAACCCCAGGATTAGACAGGAGATCACAAGGAACGTGGGGTAGCTTGTTCCCCAAAGGAAGGGGAGAGAAAGAGGCCAAGTTCGCAGTTCCTGGGTCAGAGTAAGAGCCAGGGGGCCACGTGTGTTACAGCAGGTGGAGCTCGCTGTACAAGGAGAGAAGCATCGGGGTCAGAAATGAGCATTTATCCTGTTAGAGGGACCCGGTGCCTTAACCATAGTGCATGATGTAGCCAATGAACTATGACCTCAAGCTTTGTTAGTGGGAGGAGAAGGGTGAGTTTCCCTTTGACCTGCGTGTAGCATCATTACTGTAGTACTATTGTATGCTTCTTTGAGTGATGGTGGGAAGGGCATTTTGGGGTGAGGGCATGTTCATCACGCTGCTGAAATCTGGACAGGGGAGCAGCTGGGCAGGGCATCTGCCGGGCTTGCCAGGAGTTGATTATTTGGGTGACGTGGCTCCCGAGCAAGCGTCCCTGTCCTCTTTTCCTTTCCATGGGTCCTTTTTTCACACCTCAAGTGAAGAGAAGGACCATTCTTCAGCTCAGGTTTCATCTGGATGTTTCCTGTGTGTGGTGTGATTGCTCGTGGGGGGTTCGGGCCTCTGGGACATAGTTTCCAAATGCTTGGCTGACATGGATCAGCCATTATGGCTGGTGCACTTTTATATTCCACACACCAGAGCTACAAGAATATTATTTTTTCCTTTCTTCTCTCCCAGGTTATAGTTTGGATCACTGGGATGTCGTTAGGTACTAAACTTTATCTTCCATAGCTACCGGGATGGGGCACCATGGACAGCACCACAAAGAGGCTTCAGCAAGGGCTCAGATGTTCCCACTGGACTTCATGTGCAAGAGGAAGGAACTTTTTCTTTTCCTTTCCTTTCTTTTCCTTTCCATTCTTTCCTTCCTTTCTTCCTTCCTTCCTTCCCTCCTTCCTTCCTTCCTTCCATGTCTCTCTCTCTTTCGTTCTCTCTTTCTCCCTTTCTCCTTTCATCTCGTCTTTCCTTCTTCCTTCCTTTCTCTCTTTCTCTTTCTCTCTCTCTCTTTTTCTTCCTTTCTTCCCTCTCTCCCCCGTTTCTTCCTTCCTTCCAGCTGCCATGTTCCTTGCAACTAGAACAGTCCCTGATATGTAAAGGTTCTTAATAACTACGTGCAGAATGAATTAGCTTATTGAGTTCTGAATGCAAAATTTTGTGTTCCAATAGCTTACTATCTTCACGTTTTAACAGCCACCAACTTTCTAAAACAGAAAACTTTCAAAGATTTTAATTAAAGTCTTCTTGGAATGAAACAGATAAGGGTTTTTATTATTTGTGAAGTTTAATTTTTTTCTATGCCAGATGCACCTGTGTTGGCAGTCCTGTGATAAAAACAATTTAATTGCATGTACCAAAATATTTTTCAAGAACTTTGCATGGTGAAACCAGCATAGCACTGAATTGGCCAATCTGTTAAATGTTGCAACGTGACTCAGTGTCAGTTGGTGGATATAACTTTTTTGTACAGATATAATCCACTTGTGCATTCATTTTTTTGAATAGGACATTTTCAATGGGCTCTGTGTAGGTTCCACTACATTATTCTCACTCACATGTGATTAGAGTGTTTCTATCGTGGAGATTTTAGGCAAACAATGTTTAAAAGCTCTCTTCATATTTTATAGAATTGCCGGCACTACAAGGTTATTCATTGTGATGTTGAAATTATTAGTTACAAGTGGACCTTTTAAAAGAAATCTTTGAGGAAAACATAATAAGAAAATAAAGTCAATCCTTTTGTGAGGCAGTTCCTATTATCTTTCCATTTTGAGAGATTTTCCTCAGTTCAATTGCATTACCATGGTGACATGTTTGCATTTCAACAAAACCAAACTGAGCCTTAAACTGGAGCTCTGCACGCCTAGCTCCTGTTTTGGGACTTTTATTACAGTATCTTTATATTGAATAGAATCCCTCGTGTCCTGGCTCAAAATCACAACAAAGAAACAATTCTTCAGCTAGACAAAACAATCTGGATTGTTAATTTCAGGATTCTAAGAAAATCACATAAAGATGACAAGAAGAATGGTGATTGGAGGAGATAAAAATCAAATAATTAAAAAAGCCCAGGAATGAATAGAAATATGCAAATCTCTAAAATAACATTGTGGAAGTAAACAAAAACAGCCAGAGAATTATACTTAATGAGAACTGGACACGTAGCTTTAGCCCTTTGAGGTATGAAACAAGTAAACACTTCCAGAGTTGTCAGTACGTACACACCCCTCTGGAGGGAGAGCTCTTAAACCTGGCTCCCCCTCCTTTGGGAATAATTGCACACATCATGTTGACAACTAAATGAACTCCGCAGGAGATGGGGGTTGAGTTCTTCAAAAATTCCTCGGGAAAGGGGGGGTGGGGAAAAAAATATGAAACTATTGTTTTTAACTTGCACTGTTCACTTAATAATTTATCATGAATATTTCCCATATTATTTCATATCATTGTACAAGAAATAATGTATACATTATGAGGACATACTGTATCTAACAAGATACACTGTTAGACTCTTTGATTCTGTAAAATTAAATTAAAAAAAAAAAAAAATTCCTATAGTTAGTGCCAGTGGGACATGGGAGATAGTTTCATGTAATAGTGTTTGTGTAAGGAGAAGGGAGGAACACAACATCTATTCTAACCTGTCAGCAAAGTGTGAAAACAAGTCTGGGACAGAAAGACACAGCCATCCTATCACTTCTGCCCAAATATCATAGCAGGCCCTCTCTTCGCAGATAATTTTGTTAGCCTACGGACACATTACCTCGATTGGCGCTGGGCTCTCCCAGGGCTTTCTGCCAGCTGCTCTGCTTGCTGGTAAACAAGCAGTGTGAGTGTCCCTGGCAACCCCACCGTGGAAACGCGGCTTCACTCTGTAAGTGGCGGGGGACCTGGGGTGGGGAGGCGGGGAGAGTGAGGTTCGTGCCTCTCCGGGCCCCTCTGCAGCTGGCTCCTGACATCGCAAACATTAGCTGCCATTCTTGGCAGTTTCAGAAGGATGATGAGAAATGAGGGGAAAATTAATTGGGAGGCAAATGAAAAAGCTTCTGAGATGGTGAGCTGAGACCGTCTGAGAGCTCATTCCAGAGCCGGCACAGGAGAACCAAGGGAGAATGAGGACTTTTTTCTCATTGGAAATGAAGCACTTATGTGACATACTGTATCCAGGGAGGGGCAAGCAGCGGCGGCCTCTTGAAGCTGAACAATGATTATCTTAAGCCAGATATCTGGAAACTTTCTCAACAGCAAAGAGAAGCGTTCAATCTGGGACTGTCTAGATCTAAGGAAAGATTCAAACTTTTGCATTAAAAGTGCCTGTTAACAATCATTGAACACTTACCAGGCACTGTACTAAGCTTTTACACACTTATTTCATCTTCCAAACAATCCTATGAGGTGGGGTTTCTTATAGCTATTTTACGGAGGAAAAAACTAATGCACAGAGAGGTTGAGAAATTTGCCCGAGGTCACTCAGCTATTTGGTAGCTGTGATAGGATGTGTCTCAGGCAGCCTGGCTCCAGACTGTGTTCTTAAACACTACTACTATTTTACAGTCATAGTGAACAGTTGCAGGGCTAACGGGGACAAGAAACATGAAGGTCACCCACACTGCAGCACATGTGATGGTTTGTGGTTCCATCGTGAAAGCTACAGTTTAAAATGTTTAATTAAGGCAACTTTTTTTTTTGAAATGCCTAGAGGGCAGCAAAAACATGGGTATCCAGAATAACAGATATTGCTAAAATCTTACACCCACACCTCTTCTTTTTATAGTCAAGTATTGGTATACACACATTTTTAGACACCTACGCGCACACACATACACATGCAAGACACTTGTTTCTCAAGTCCCTAAAATACCCCAATAATTAAATGCTCTAGTCTCTGAGCATCACCCTCGGATGTCTGGGAGAAGCAGCCGGGGAACACACTGGTTGGTTTGGGCCATGGGCAGTGGTGAAATATTTACCTCGCTGAAAAGCTCTCCAGTAGATAATGCAATTAAGATGCCACAATCTACCCTTTGTCGTACACCTGCTCTGCCACCAAAGAAATCCACTCCTGTCCTTCCACCCCTTCCCTTCTGGCCACCTCCTCAAGCCCAGGAATGTCTCCAGCTTCCTAGGTACTTGCAGCCCTCCTTTGCCAACCTCAACCTATTTAGATGGCAATCATATTTGCCTCCCAATTTATGACTTAACAAGCATCTCACAAACATTTAATTCACTTTAATTTCATTATGCTTTGAGGAGGAGGATTTACAGGGGGGAGAAATGATGCTCCCACTGGCAGCAATTAGATCGACTTAATGATCTATGGTGAAATCTCCTTTTGGGCTTTGGACTTTTCATGCAAGTCTACAAACAAAACTGGGCTAATAGATAAGTTCCTGGATTCTCAAAGGGGCTCACCTGCCCCCACAAAGTCCTGCAATATCCAGCATGGAAATTCATGAAATGGACAAAACATTCCCTGTGGTCCTCAGGTAATTTATCTTGTCATGATACTTTCCTGTGTGGAAAAAATTGGTATTTTCATATGCAGTTTCAACAATATCAGTAAATTGTAATATTTTTCAGGTAGCTTTCCTGAGGAGATGGGGAGGAGACTGATTAAGAACATAGACCAGATTATTTCTCCCTGTTCCCACCTTATATACTGAGTTAGAGAAGTGACTCCTTTTTATGTGGAAGGATTGCATTTCTTTAGCTTTTCCTGGACAGATCACCCAGTGACTATTTTTCATTCTCAGTCTTCCTTCCCAGAAGGGACAGATGATGGCCTCTTTTCAGTGGAAATTAGTCTGATTTCTTTTGTTAGGGGAGAACAACTTTGTTTTGGCCACTTTATTTGAGCTGGTGAATTGTTGAATAACTTAAAAAGCTGTTTCCATCACTAAGCTGCGGACTGAGAGTTAATTACATCAGGATTCTAATCTCGGCTCTGCCCCTACTTAGCAGCATCATTTTATGCAAGTTCCTTAACTCCTCTTGGCTTCTGTTTCGCATCTGTAAAATGAGGCGCGTGAACGTAAAGGTCTCTCTGTGCTCTGAAAGTCCCTGCCTTCCCACTCACCAGAGGGCAAGGAGTAGGAGCAGATCGTGTAGTAAGGATTTCCGCTATCAGTTGCCCCAAATGCAGTGTAGTTTTGTAGCAAATCAACCGAGGCAATGCGGAAAAGCCATGCACTGTGGTGTTAAGCACATAGTTATCATATTTATGCTAGTTGAGGGTTCCGGAGTTCCCTGATGATAGTCTCCAGCACCAATTTTGGGAGTTTCAAGAGGACCTGGAGGGTTGGTTATCCAGCTTAGAGGCAATGCCAGTGTGGTCTTTAGTCATTAAAGGGGAAGGCTGATGATGCTATCGGTCCACCCCAGGACCCCAGTGGCATGATTCCTTTGCCCTGATATGAGTGTAATTCCCATTCTAAATGCACTTTTATTACCTAACGACTGACCCTTTCAGAGACTGGCATGAGATGAAGCTCCTGCTGCCCATTTAGGCAGTGACTCTGTCATACTGACTCTTGTCCTGTCTCTTGTGGGTAAAACAGTCAGCAAACACGACAGCCACAGCACCAGCTCAAACACCTACGTTTTAAAGCAAAAGTATGTTATAAATGTAAAGCCTCAGCAGGGGGAGGGAAGGGGAAGAAACACACAAATATTATTCTTAGGCAGAGTCTGTTACAAATGAGGATTGGGGTGGTTGTCTTTTCCTTTTCATCCAAACATCTTGGCCTGAGGCAGGTTATGTTTTTCCAGCATATTCTCTTTGACACAAGGGGAACTAGGTGCAAATCCAGCCCTGCCACTGGAGAAAGAGCTCCAAACCCATGGCTGTCTAGTGGAGGGTCAGTAGCACCACATGAAAAATGGCAGCAAGCTCTTCTTGGGACATAGTTACATTTGCACCAGTGAGGAAATTAGGATTGCTGTTTGGGCTGTAGTCTTGGTATCGTGCAAGAAACATTCAAAGCTTGAGCTGAGCAGGGATTCTAGATCTGCTTGTGTCCATGTCAGGCTTCAAAGGGCCTGAGAACCTCATAGACCACGTGAAAACTTCTGTATGTACCTTTTTCTGGGAGACAGTCCAGAGCTTTTATCAGATATTTGCAAGGTAGCCTGTGATCTAAGAAAGGTTAAAAGTCCCTGAGATAATGCCTTTTTTCGCACATCTGTATTCCAAATCCAGGGTGATGCCACTGACTTGCTGTCTGAGTGTGTTTGTGTTGCTATAAAGGAAACCCTGAGGCTGGGTAATTTATAAAGAAAAGAGGTTTATTGGGCTCACAGTACTATAGGCTGTATAAGAAGCATGGTGCCGGCCTCTGCTCCTGGTGAGGGCTTCAGGAAGCTTCCACTCATGGCAGAAAGGGAAGGGGGGCTGGTGTGTGCAGATCACGTGGCAAGAAAGAAGCAAGAGAGAGGGGAGGGGGTGCCGGGCTCTTTTTAACAATCAGTTCTTGGGGAACTAACAGAATGAGAGCTCGCTGGTGACCTGGGGGATGGCATCAAGCCGTTAATGACCAAGACACCTCCCACCAGGTCCCACCTCCAACACTGGGACCAAATTTCCAAGTGAGATTTGGAGGGGACGGATATCCAAGCTGTATCACTTGCCTGTCTTTCTCCTCTGCTCTTCCTAGAAAAAGCAAGTGAGTCAGACCAAGATCCGGGTCATCTCAACCATCCTGTTCATCTTGGCCGGCTGCGTCGTGTTTGTGACGATCCCTGCCGTCATTTTTAAATACATCGAGGGATGGACGGCCTTGGAGTCCATTTACTTTGTGGTGGTCACTCTGACCACGGTGGGCTTTGGTGATTTTGTGGCAGGTAAGCACTCTGGGCAGCCCAGTCGCCAGGGCCCTGCAGGCGAAGACAGTCTGTTGGCTGTGCTTTTAAAATCAAAGGATGCTTCGGGAGAAGCAGAAGAAAATGACTGGGTGTCACGGCTGCTGTGCACGGGCTCACTTCACACCCCTCGTCCTGGGTGATGTAAACACCTCGGGTTTTTTCTGTCATGAAAGGAAAGGCTTCCCCTTCCTTCTTGGGATGCTGTTTCCCTTAGCACCACATGAATTATGCAAGAGCAAAATGAATTTCTCATTGAATCTTGATCTTCTGAATTGGGTAGTAAGACTCCTTGAGTCAAATGATAAGGGCTGCGTATTAGCAGGTGGCAAATAGGAAACTCAGGCGGGTTAAGCTTCCTGACCCCTAGGTGAGAACTGTTGTCCCTGCAAAAGTCGTCCTGGGTGTGCCCAGACACATGACCTAGGACTTTGGGAACTGAGAGCTGCCCAGAGGGAATCTAATCTAATGGAGTCTGAAAGAGCGCACATAGAAGCAATCACCCCCATTGTAAAATAAATGTCAATGAGCTATGTTTAAGAAAGTGAAAGAAAATCACCATCAATTTCATCTGAGGACAGGGGGCTTGAAGATGAAATGAGATTTGGCTTCATACGTGTTCCCAAAGTGTGGTAGAAAGGTAGGAACAGCAGGAGGAGGCCACTGTCTTCTCTTAGTGGGATAGTTCTAGGTGTTCAGAGAAGCAATCATTTTCTACTCCAAGAAGTGAGCACTTCGATCATACAACTCTATTGTAAATGCAGATGTGTGGGTGGAGCCTGTGTGTTTGTGTGTGTTTCCTCAAGCAGCTCTTGGCTAAGCAGCAGCCTGGGCACTTACAAGCTGGGCTCCCAGGCAGACTGTTCTTGGCGTGTGATCCCAGCAGTGCCTTGGTTTCTCCAGGGAATAGGATACACATCAGAAGGAGAGGTATCTGGTCTATGGGAATCTGATAAATAGAAAATTCTAGAAGGGATGTAGAAGTCTGATTAATGGGAGGGAGCATGGCTCCCTCTGTTTTAATTTTATAATACAGACAACTGACAAAGTGGTTTTGTAGCTATTGCAGCTGGGCAGCTGAAGACTGAAGTCCACTTTGCAGAAATAGAAGGGTTTTTTTATTCCTTCCTTTTTATTGATTAAGGACTAAGAATTGCAAAGTCAAGTGATTAAAAATTGTTTACAGACAGCCTTGGGCTTGGGACCCCAGCAATCCTTCCTTGTGCTCAGGGCTCAGCCATTGGTGTCTGATTAGTGGCCCCAGACTCTGAAGAGAAACCGCGCAGAGAAACTGAGAGAAGTAAGAGGAACAGTTGCAGGTGTGTTCTGGTTAATTCCTTAGCACCATCCACAGCTGGTCTGTGGAAAATCTCAGTGGAGGTTCCGATCGAAGGTAAATACATGGAATGGCAGCTGGGGTTTGCACTGTTTCATAAACCCCAAAGCATAATCTGCAGTGGGTTGTGCTTCAGAGCTGTCTGTGCTGGCACTGGGCTGTCCCGAGGACTATCTGCCTGTAAGACACTTGTGCCACACACTGCTGTGTAACTGATTGCTTAGTTCAGTCTGTTAATCTGGGGCACAAAGAGCAGAGCCCTGGGAGTATGAGGTTTTTAAAAATGATTTATACTTTTAATTAATTATTTATTATTATTATCCACCATGGACCGAACGCTTAGTACAAACTGGCAGTTTACCTTATCTTTACTTACCCAATAAGGACGCAACCTACACATTCCCAGGCACCCACAGCTGTACTGTCCTTGTCGGTGATTACAGAGCCACATGTCCTTTGTCCTGAGGCTTCCACAGATCAGGGTCTCTTATAATTCACAGTGCTGACTACAGATAGACCAGGCTGTTCTAAAGCTCCAGTTTCCAGAGCTCACACAGACCATTCTGGAGAATACATGCCTTAAAAGATTGGAAGCTTGTCTTTTTGGTAAACTCTAAGGAGCCAAAGGGAAGCTTGCCCAATCATTAAAAAAAGATACACTGACAAGAATCGATGGTTGCTGTGATTTGACATGGTATCAACTCTATAAGAAATATAATCAGAACGTCAGTCATAAAGGATTGATTGCTGTTTTATTGTGTAGTTCACTCAGTTTGGGACAGCCCAGCAACATTACAGCATTTCACATCCCTGACAGGGAGAACAACAGAGCTCCAAATCCAGACAGGCAGCGGGTGAAGGGTGTTGACTGCCTTGTTGGCTGGCGCACCCTAGTGACAATCTTTGTTGGGTGACAGTGACTTGCAAAAGTTGAATATTTACCCCTAGGTAGCCCAGAGGAGAAAGCTACATACAGATTTCTCCAGCTTAGCACAGAAATGAAATGAACCTCAAAAACCACTTAATGTTGCAGGAACTCGAATTATTAATACATCCTAGAGAAAGCTGCAGGGGAGAGTTGCCTAAAGGAAAAACAAAACAAAGCAAAACAAAAAAAACCAGAGGCAGCTAAACCAAACTGAAGGGGGCTTGATGCAGAGAAGTTGGAATTCTAACATGCAGTGGCAGCAGCCATCAAGACCTTGTGGGCTGCTGGGTTTGGGCATGTTGACACAGAGGCCACAGTTTTTTCCCAGCTGCATTTGCAAAGTATCACTGATTTATAAGAGCTCAGTATGGACTCCATGGTGCTAGATGTAGTTACAACTATGACCCAGTGGGAAAGTCTAGTAATCGCTCATCAACTAATATCGCAGTTACCAATCATTGCTAATATTGATCGTCTTAGGAACAGCTACTGCCTGCTTTGTTAGGCAACGACGTCTCTCAGAGTGAGGACAGGGCTGATGTCCATTGTTTCCCGAAGCTTCCTCACTACTGCTTCAGGAGTGCGGGCTGGGCTGGGAACCTATTCTGCATGGCTGCCTTCAGCAGTGCCTATAGCAAGGCTCAAATAAATGAGTAATTATTTGGAATAAATGACTGGTCTTTTCAATGGAACAACCAATGTAATAAGGCAACTGGCCAATTTGGTTTGATGGATTTTTTTTTTTTACCGTAATCTTTATTTATTAAATAAAAGAATTGGACTAGCTGGCCTCAAAGGTCCCTTTCAGTTCTAGCTTATGGTGATTTAATTACTGGGCCTAATTGACCCTTTGGATTAGCAGGATGTAAACACCATCCCTCAGCGTTAAATCGCTGATACATGTATCAAAGTCTCGGTAATGCCATTAGGCCTCATTTTACTTCTCCGTGTCCACTTGTCTCTTGGCAAATGCATGTGTACTTTAGATGGAAATGGTTCCAAGAATTCCAAACCATATGGGATGATTTAATGATACTCAATTTTTATTAAAATAAATCTAGGGAAGTTTGAGGAAAGAAACGATGACAGCCGGGCCTGATCTGTTGTCCTGTAGCTCAAAGTCTTTCATTGTCAATGCTCAGGTTGAGCACAGGTGGGTCCGGTTGGCTGCTGACAATTTTTTGTTCCTGGTATTAAGGAAATAAAGCCACACCTCGGGCTCCTTTGGGGAAGGGACACATCTTTCTCTTGCCCTCTAACCCCCGTCCTCCTTGGTTACAGCAAGCCTAACAGCCAAGTGTCAGATGATGATGGAGTGACATCTTCATTACATGGACTGGAGTGTGTTTGCTCTGCAAAGACTATGTGCTAGATCACGGTTAAAGTAACATTTGGTTGTTTTCAGGGGGAAACGCTGGCATCAATTACCGGGAGTGGTATAAGCCCCTAGTGTGGTTTTGGATCCTCGTTGGCCTTGCCTACTTTGCAGCTGTCCTCAGTATGATCGGAGATTGGCTACGGGTTCTATCCAAAAAGACAAAAGAAGAGGTAGGAACCCTTCCCAACTCCATGAATGTTCCTGAGATCAGATGAGCTTGTTGACACAAGAATTGCCTGTCTCTGTTCTACGGGCTACAGAGTTTCTCACTCGGTGTGTGTGTGTGTAGGGGGGGGGCAGGGTGGGGGTGGGTAGCTCATGAGGCTTCCTCATTTGAATCATCACCTCAAAGCCAGGTTGAATGGAAGAGCAGTTATTTCTGGATCCCTTTCTGGCAGATGAGATAATATGGTAATTTGTTTACCAGTCCGCACATCCTGGAAAGACTAGTAAAAAACAAATAATTTTAAAAAATGACTAGAAATATAACAGCAAAGGTAGACTGTGGCTGAGGAGGGTGTGCAGTTGCCCCTTATCCGGTCTCAGGTCTGTGTGGAAATGCAGTTGAACACACGCATCCTTCTTGATTCCGTATGAGACTGAAATCATCAGACGGTGGCCAGCCGTCGGGGTCCCTTTCACCCATATCTCCTCCTGGTCCTCAGAGCTGTGGAGACAGGCCAGGGCTATGCATGTAAATTTACAGAAAAACCTACACAAAGGCAAGAAAAGGAAGATGTAAGAAGGAAAGATAGATTTTGCAATGGAAAAAAAATGTTCATGCAGTTCTTGTAGGAAGAGAGGAAAAGAAAGCAGGAAGTCAAGGGAAGGAGAAAGAAAGAGCTAAAGAAAGGAAGGGAGATAAGAAAACCCAAAGAACTAAGGAGAGGGCCAGCCTCTGTGCACTTCGTTCTGTATAAAAGGCCCCAGGAGAAAGTCGCCGAGTGGAGAAATTCCCCATATCATTTTGGGGGGCCCAAGTGTTACTTTTCCTGCTTACATAAGCACTGTCAACACAATTCCCAGTCTGATTCCCCAGAGAGCCCCCTGACCTGCTGAAAATCAGCTATGGCAAGAGGGAAAGGAACAACATAAATAGTGACTTTCCTGAGTGCAAACATTTGAGTCACTCATCTGCACAGGGAAGTGCGGGACGTACACTGCCTGCCTTAATTAAGAGCCAAGAACTCTGATGCTGGTCCTCAGTGAAGCGTCACTCTGAGGAAGTGTGCTCTGTGGGCTTTGGCAGAACATGCCCTTGTCCTGCACCCTGTCCAGGGAAATTTGGTTCCCAGGTGCTCTGGAGGGTCTTCTTAAACCAGGGCAAGCCCCATAGCACATGGTCCAGATACGGTGACCACCCATCCCCGTTTGCCCAGGACTGAGGGGATTCCTAGGACGAGGGACATTCTGTTTTGAAACTGGGACTATGCCAGGCAAACTGGGACAGGTTGGTCACCCTTCCCAGATGGAGCTATCAGAAAGACAGGGAGGGCCCGGGGCCTGCTGAGCGTCTGCTCTGTGCCCAGGGCTGAGCTAGCTGCATTTCCTTATCTCACAAAATAAAGCTAGAAACTCCGTGAGCTAGATGGGATTATCCCATTTTATGTCGGGACAGCGAGGCCATTCAATTAACAAGAGTGGGAGCACAACCGGAAGCCAGGCCTGTGCAACCCCAAGTTTTGGTCTCTCCCCCAGAACACTGCCTGCCCGTCATTCAGTCCCCACCTCCAAATCCCAGGCTTCCTTTGGGTCCTCTGCCATGTATGCTTCCTTGAGCCACAGGAGTCACTGGCCAGCTGGAGATGGGTGTTCAGGGGGTGAGAAGTACTGGGTCAGAAAGAACCTTTGACACCCCTTCCTGGGCACAAGCTCCACCACCGCCTGGCGATGGTCCCCGAGCCACCCTCCCCACGGGGACCACCAGGGAGGGAGGCATTTCTCAGCGTGTTATTGCTCTTCTGTCTCTTGGCCAGGTCGGCGAGATCAAGGCCCACGCGGCCGAGTGGAAGGCCAACGTGACGGCCGAGTTCCGGGAGACACGGCGGCGGCTGAGCGTGGAGATCCACGACAAGCTGCAGCGGGCGGCCACCATCCGCAGCATGGAGCGCCGGCGGCTGGGCCTGGACCAGAGGGCCCACTCGCTGGACATGCTCTCCCCCGAGAAGCGCTCCGTCTTCGCCGCGCTGGACACGGGCCGCTTCAAGGCGTCGTCCCAGGAGAGCATCAACAACCGGCCCAACAATCTGCGCCTTAAGGGGTCGGAGCAGCTGAACAAGCACGGGCAGGGCGCGTCAGAGGACAACATCATCAACAAGTTCGGGTCCACCTCCCGGCTCACCAAGAGGAAAAACAAGGACCTCAAAAAGGCCTTGCCCGAGGATGTTCAGAAAATCTACAAGACCTTCCGGAATTACTCTCTGGATGAAGAGAAGAAAGAGGAAGAGACAGAAAAGATGTGTAACTCGGACAACTCCAGCACGGCCATGCTGACGGACTGCATTCAGCAGCACGCGGAGCTGGAGAACGGGATGGTACCCACGGACACCAAAGACGAGGAGCTGGAGAACAACTCACTACTTGAAGACAGAAACTAAATGTGAAGGACATTGGACTTGGACTGAACGTTGGTTTTTTTTTTGTTTTTTTTTTTTTAATATATTCACACTGAGACACGTGCCTTAAACAGACTTCTTGTTAGTCCAAAATTACATAGCATTGGAGAATATATTTCACTGTGCCATAAACAACTGAAAGCTTGCTCTGCCAAAAGGAATCAAAGAACAACAACTTCATGACACATAGCAACCGTAGGACACAGGGGAGCGTCCGCACACGTAGCAGGTCACGGCTGTGCATGTTAAGGGTGTTTTCGTGGCGGTGCTGTGCCACTGTGCAGCACGGCCCTGGCATGACACAGAGACAAGGGCAGCTATTCCTTAGACCAGCCTCCGGAAAGGAACAGGTGTGTCTTTTAAATGGAGTCTTGCGCACATGCAGAAGGGGACCTGATTGGGGGTGAACTGGTTTAACTGTAACTAGGGTGTAGAGTTGACATTTCGGCATGTGCTCTGAGCTTGAATTTTGATACAATCCATTCAGTGCATAATATTAAATACCTAGTCTTTCTAAGCTCCAAATGAATGTCTGTGGGACCCGAGAGCACCTGGAATTTGTTGGAAGCAGATCAGAGCACACGTATTAAAAGGTGCAATTGCTTTTCTCATTGCAAAAGAAAAGAATACTCACAAACACGTCACACTGTGGATATTACTTTAACCAATGACAGAAGCCCGCTGAGTTTGGTCTTTCTCACAGGGGCAGGTAGTCTGAATGAACTTGCAAGCATTGGTGAAAACTCAACATCAACCGCTGCGTGGTTCAAGGCCAACCACGTATTTTCCTCAGTGGGTGCAATAGTGAAAATAAACTGGTTTTGAAATGTCCATGTTCACTTTTCTAGTGGAACTTCAGTTATCACTTGTTTTGATAAGAGGGGGAAAAATACCAAAACTATTGCCTTGCATGATGCCAGTGGCTTGCTGTTTTGTCTAGCTGATCCTAAATTTTTATAAAAATAAGACATCCTGCTTTTCTGAGACATACCAAGGAGGACCATGGCATCTTTCCATCTCAGGGCTTTTTGTCCCTTTGGGTGTCTTAGGGTAGACATAGTTATGAGATCCAATCTTGCTATTTCCAAACAAAAGGAAAATTAATCCCTCACCCGACCCCTTGTATAGTAAGCTTGAAATGTTTTTATTGCTTGCAGCATAAGTGCCATTAACTCCATTTAAAAATAATTCTTAGAAGTACTTACAATATTTAATTTTACTTTTACGTTGGGGCATTCCTTTGTTCTGAAAGCATCACTTCTTCTCCTTGCCTGTTTCATCTCACACCTGCTAGTTACTAAAACTAGACCACCCCTATAATTGATTGTTTCTGGACAAACAGTAGCCAATATGTGATCATTATGATTGTTACGTGAGGTTAGAGCATCCAAGTGAAAGACAGCGGGGGAATGGCCAGTCAGAGGTTTTGAGAGGACGACTTTTACATGGAGTTTTATCAGAAAGGGAAATACATGTATTAGGCCATCATCCTGTGTGTGTCTCGGTCCTTATCGTGATTGGCTGGCTGTCGTGCTGGTTCAGAGTTAGCTGTTTGGGCCACACACTTAAACATTTAGACCTGGCAACACCGGGAAGTTGCTGGCTATGGGCCTTCTGGGCTCACTGCCACCTTTTGGGGAATTCATGGGATTTTACATAACTAACCCACAGTGTGGATTTATTGAAAGATCACAGGACTAGTGGAAGCTTCCAGAAGCTATCTAGTGCTTTCTGACTTCCAGGGAAAATTATACTCATTACATCCGTGACCGCTGGTACTTGGATGATCTGTTCCTGTTCAGTTCTCACAAATGCACAGCTCTCCCCTGCCTGGAGCACATGCAGCCCTCCCTCCTGCCTCCAAACCCTTAGGCTCTAGCTAAAGCTCTGGCATTGCTTTTGAAAAAGAGCTAAATAAGAATCAACTTTGATGAGGTCCTTTCTGTCCAAGGAAGGTCTGGGTTGACGCCTCCATTGGGCTGGAGCTGTGGCTCACCGGTGACATCCTGTGTCAACATAGTAATAAACAGTCACTTGGGAAATGATGTTTATGCAGGTGTGGATGCTGGTTTTTGCTGTGGGAATCGTTCCAGCCTGACCAAATGTGTTTTAAGGAATTGGTGAATAATTGAGACTTCCTCTCTTATTCTGACAAGTTAAAGTTTCCTGACTAAACTGCCCATAGATCTCACTCATTTGGGTTTCCACTCTGTTTTACCTTGGTACCTTCTTTATAGTAGTGTGTTACAATTCCAGGCCCTACAGTCAAATCTGGCAATGAGGCTTCCCTATCATTTATCTAGTGCCTTCCATGGGCCAGGCACTGGGTTAGGCACTTTATGAACATTAGCTTACTGAAACCTCATGACAGTATGCGGGAGTATTTGCAAACCCATTATGTAGATGAGGACACCAAGGCTCAGCGAAGCTAAGTAACCTAAACAATGGCACACAGCAAGAACGTGGTAGAGCTGGTACTCAAAGTCTGACCAAAGTCTGCTTTCAACTTTGCTACAGTTTCTGTGTCATGCACCTGCGTGTGTGTGTGTGGTGTGTGTGTGTGTGTGTGTGTGGTGTGTCTGTCTCTCTAGCTTCCTGGACACAGCTTACAGATGTGGGGAGAAGATGTAGAGGAATCTTTACCACCAAGAGGGTATAAGGTCTTGGTGTAAACATGACCTAAACGGTCTCCCTTGCAGACGCCTCTTGTATGTTTCCTTTTTGTTTTGGTTTTGGGAATGCTGTATGTGGCACCCTTTTCATATTGTTAAAAATGCCCTTTGAAAGCACTCTTTTGCACTTTACTTGCTTATCTTGCAGGAACTCTGTATATAGCAGGAATAAAACAGTTCCAAGCACTGAGCTGCACACTCTAGCAGATGGAACAGGGGCACGTGTTGGTGTGTGCACACATGCTTCCCCAAGTGAGTCGAATCATATCATACAGAAGGATCAAAAATATCCTTGGACCGGGAGCAGGAAAATCTATATAACCCGTTCCTTGAGTACGGTGGGCAGAGGCCCTGATGAATAAAATCAAAAAAGACTCTCTGTGGAGATGGATCCATTAAATAGACAGGCAAGAGTTTAGGAAACTGTAAAGCATTCTCCAAAGGAGAAGCTGAAAGAGAATAAGGGGTTGGATTCCTCTTCATATAAGATTTGGGGGGAAGCCAGTTGTTCTGAAGTTACTTGAATGTTACCTTTTTTTACATGGGGCCAATAGCATATAGGATATACGTGATAAGGCAAAGCTGCTACATATTCTATACATGCATCAGCACAGCCCTCCTTGTCCAAACTGCACTCCCACCCTACCATAAACCTGGAATAAAAGGTTCGATTTTGCACAAGGAAAGAGCACGTGTTCGGGACCTTCAGTGGGCAGTGTCTTTTGCCTCACCTGGCAATTGGGTACTGATTTTTTCTTCCACAACAGACCTAGAGGTTTACTGGTGATAGCCAAGGGACAATTTGGAAAGATGACAGCTCAATACTCCGTTCTAACCCAATAGTGATTTCAGGAATTGATCACTTTTGGGGTAGGGCTGTATAGTGTGTGTGTGTTTGGGGTGGGTAGGGGTGTCCCTGGCTTGTAACTAAAGTGCACGGGACTATTTGTGCTTCACTAGCTGTAGCCTATGGTTGTGGGCGCATCAGTTCCCTGCCTGGATCTCTGTCACCTCATCTGCACGTCAAGGGAGTTGAGCACAGATCATAATCAAGGTCCCTTTTACTTGTGCAGTTCCCTGATGAAACAAACATTCCCCAGCCCATAAGTTAACCAAATTTATTAAGAAAGTTATAAGTTGGATTTATGAATACTGACTAATGGTCCTACCCCTTTTAGGTTAAAGTGAGAGCTTGGTCTCCTGCCCTTTGGGATTTGTTTTCTGGGTGATTGATGGAGACCAGATGTACTTGGGACACTGGTGTCCAAATTAGGATCATGCCCTGTGTAGGCTCTCTCTATCCTCCCTGGTAGCTTTTTAGCACACTGTCACCCAGAGGGCTCATTTGATGCGGGCATTTTTTTGCATGGTGTTAAGACTAGTTAAAGAATTTTAAGCTGTTGCTATTTGCAGTAAATTGTACTTAAAGTTCCCTTTGATGACTTCATGGATTCACGTACTGTGGACAGACAGACATCTCTCACACATACACATACACACACACACACACACACACAGAGGAAATGGCTGCTTTGGGTTCTGTGGGGACCATTCCAAGTTGAAAGTCCTAGATGTCATGAACAGTAACAAACCACCCCCTTGCCTCCCTCCGAGATGATATCACTTCCTGGTCAGTGCTGCATATCTATTTGTATCTTGAATTTGAAGATTAGCAAGAATGTAGCCAGGATTTGGGTGGGGCAGGTTTTTACTCATTGGATTGGGTGAGAATGTGAACCATCCAATGTGTACCGTGGTTTCTGAACCATAGGAAAGGAACAGGAAAACAAACATGCAGAGCCTCTCTGAAATAAGAAAGAGACAACAAGCCAGTATTGCGTTCCATACCTCTGCTTTTTGCCTTCTGCTAAAAGTTTCGAGTAGGGTTAGTCTTTCTCAGTGTCATGATGCCGCTGTGTGCAAAGGCAGTGGCTGAGTGAGCAGAGGGAGCTTTTGGTGATCTAGTTTAAGAGATGGTCAGTAAAGTCCTTAAAAATAAAAATGGTAACTCTCTGAAACAAAGGTCATCTTAAAGTGGCATTGCGGATGCTGTTAGTTTTGCATATGGAAACTTTGGAATAGCATGCTGATTACACGGCTGTAAGTAAGCCCTGCTCTCTGTCCTTGCACTATAGCTGCGGTGGACTTCACCAGCCTGCCCATACTCCATGTAAACCTCAGTCCTCCCGTGGCAGTCTGTAAGTCCTATGACATCAGCATGGTGGCATGGAGGAGAAATGAGAGGTGTCTCTGATTTTACTGAAAGTGATTATCATTTTCACAGGTGCCTGAGTTTTGGAATCTACTTTGTGTTCTTGGCTCTTAGGTGAAAAATCTCAAATAGTTTCCTGTGCATTAAAAAAAAAAAAAAATTCCTTGAGAGGACTCCCACTCCATCGATCCAGCAGACCTGTGCTGCAGAGGATGACTGCACAACCTCTCCTTTGCCATCAGGGCTCTGAGCATGAAGGGAGAAGGTGCAGTGGTGCCTGGAAGAGATATGCAAACCACCCCACATGCCAGCCTCCAGCCTCTTTCCCGTCCCAGAGTCACAGGCAGGGGACCCAGTGACAACGATGTCAAACCCATGTGTGGAGGTGTTTTACCTATTTTTCTCTCTGTAGGATTTCATGGTGCTTTAAACAAAGGCATTTTACAGAAAATAATGTGGGGGGAGGGGGATTTCGTAATGTTCTTAGGAAAAGTACAAAACAAATTTGCTTGTAACATTTCAATAAGCCGTGCTGCTATTTATTGTCTTTATTTGATGATGTAGTTTTTTTTTTTTTTTTTTTTTTTTTTAATGATGGAGAAAATTGCAACAAAGACCTTCTGGAAGATCCAATCCAATGTCTCTCCTGTTTTCCTTCCCTTTGTGGGGCCAAGGGTGGTTCATGGTGGCTGGGTTGGGAACTCTGCTCAGGACCACAGGTCTTCTGCCCTGCCCATAGGACGGGCACCTTCCACACATCCACCAGCACAGAGCCTGTAGGGACTCACTGTCTTGCAGGAGCAGGAGCCCAAAGCCACCCAAGAAGAGGACTCTTAACCCAGTATTGTTGTTGCACATTTACTTCCATTTTTATATTTTTACCCAACCTTGATTGCACGTTGCTGGGGGTTGAACAGCATGGTAAATCAGATTGTCTTGGTAAAAAACCCAGTTTGGACATTGCAACAGGTATGCCAGTATAAAATGAACAACTCCTTGGGTGCCAACATTTCAAGCTGTGTTTGGTTTTGCCCTTGCTATGTGTGCCCGCCAGCCATGGGCTTATTAATAATGAGTAGATATAAAATGGTGACCATTTTTGAGCACCTATTGTATACCAGGTACTCAACTAGGCAGTCTACAAACATCCAATTTAGTCTTCTAAATAAAACAAAAAGTTGGATATTTTCATTTCATAGATGAAGATTTTGAGACGCAGAGAGAATAAGAAACCTCCAACCCCAGTTTCTCACTAGGTCATGCAGCTACATACGACATGTGCTTTAATGGCTTGTCCAGTAAAGGTGATATGGTTCTTTCTGACTTGGGTCCTGCCTCTCTGAGGGGGGCATGCCACTATGCCAAGGTGCATCCCGTACCAGTGGCCTACATGGTAGTTGAAGCCAAGATGTTGGCTCCAGCGAACCCAATGTGACTGCTGGTCATGAGCTGGGCAGGGACAGACGTGACTCATATTTTTACTGTTTTCCTGAGCCTGGCACAGCGCATGGCACATGGTGGGAACTCAAAGTGATCTTTCTAAAATGCAAATGTGTCAGTGCGTCTCCTTGGCCTTCAGGATAAAACCCAAGAACGTGGGTCCATCAGGCCCTGTGTGCCTTCTTGCCTTGTCATTGGTGGTCTCTGCTGCCACCAGTCTGAATTACTTGCAAGTTCCCCAAATGGTCCATGATTTCTCCTTTCTATCCCCAGGTCTGTGCACCTGCTGTTCCTTTGGAAGTCCCCCTCACTTATGTGCCACCTCCACTGTTCCACTACAACCTGACTTGTTCAAGTCCCCCCAAACTCAGCTGAGAGGTACCTCGGGGAGTCTTCCTTACTCCTCCCCCTTCTCTCAGAGCAATTTAGCCGCCTTCAATGCAGCTAGCAATAGCGCTGGTATGCTGGCTTTTAACTGCTGGCCCCTCTGTCCTGTGCAGATTATAAGCTCCTCAGGGCAGGGATTGCACCTTTCATTTCCATCCTCAACACTCAGCAAGGTACCTGATACAACATAGACACCCAAATTATTGGTGGGATAATTTTAATACCCTTTTTGATAGCACATTTGTGTCTTTCAAGGCAGATTTAATTTTTTCATGAATTGAGAGTCATTTGGAGCCAAGACTTGTGGTCTAAGTAATTAACCCAACTCCTGAGTATCTTTTTGGCCAAAACCAAGTTCGTCTATAAAGTGTAATGAGTTTGATTTGTATTTCATATTTACAAAGAACTCCAAACTTTTAATCACAGTGATAGTTATTGAAAAACTAGATTCTAAAAATGACTACTCTGAAGGACAGCTCTCATTTAGATACATAGATAAGGAATTCTTACTTAAAAACCAATCTTGTTACTAAAGATATCGAGTCTGAATGTCTATGTACTTAGGCAATATGAGATTGTGCTTTACTCCTGTGCCAAGGCCGGCATCAGTCACTGATCACAGAATTCCTTCCCTATTAATCCACGTGCATTCTTAGAATCTATTTTAAGATTATACTCCACAATAGCAGTTCTCAAAATATGGCCCAATGACCCTTGGAGGTCCCTGAGATTCTTTCAGGGGGTCCATGAGGTCACAACTACTTTCAGAATAGTACTAAGATATTATTTGCCTTTTTCACTCTCATGAGGGTACAGTATTTAGAATTGAGTAACATTAGTCACTTAGAGAAGCAAGGTAATATAAACATCAAAGGAATTTTCCAAAATGATTGTAAATGGACCTGTATTTCTTAGAGAACTCCAAAGTATCTAGATATAATAATTATATTGGAAAGGGCTTCCTGCCTCCCCTCATAGGAGTGGATCACAGCAATGGCCATAAATCAATATTTCCCTGGCCCTGCCCCAGCTGCTCTGTGGGCTCCAGCCCCTCCAGCTTCTCCCCAGTTGGTCCTGAGAGTCCCTGGCAGGGTCTCACGAATGCTATTTCTTGGCTGTCATGCTGTGGGGCTCAGCTTTCTAGAAGCCTTTCTGCCACACTAGGACTGGATCAGATGGCCTTCCGGTGATCTGTGGATAACAACAGTCACTCGGTTTTGTAGTTGTCATCATCTGCACATTAAGAGCTCTTAGTAGGAGCTCTCTTTCCCTCATTGTTTTCATGGCCTGGCAATATATGGCAAGAGGTAGGACCTTGGAGGATATTCATGGAATAAAAAGCAAATTCAAAACTGTGGTATGAAGCAGAGGGGCTCTTCAGAGAGTGGAAGCAGAAGAGAGCCCAAATTTAGGTTGAGCCTGAAGGGAGTTCAGAATGATCCAGTATGGAAAAGGAGTCGGGGCGAAGGATAGTGGTCCAAGGAAATGGAAAGTACCTTGGCAGATTTCTGGAGATGGAATACTGACCACAATGGCTGCTTTTGGCCTGATCACTTCTATGAGCTTATATCAAAGCAGCTGGAGTGGTACAAATACCCTTAAAATAAAACTATCCCAGTTTTAAAACTCTGGTGCATATCTGGCCTTATGGACTTGAGATGGCATATAAATCAGCATCCATCTAGTGCTTGCGTGTGAAATATTTCAAAGTTTTGATGACTTGTTCTTAGAAATGAATTAAAAAAGACATTATATGAGCCTAAAACTAAAACCAAAATCTCACACAACCTATTTGGAAGAGTCATGTTTCTTCAATGAATTTTAAAGGTCATTTTTTTTTTTTTTTTTTTTTTTTTTTGAGACACAGTCTCACTTTGTTGCCCAGGCTAGAGTGAGTGCTGTGATGTCAGCCTAGCTCACAGCAACCTCAAACTCCTGGGCTCAAACAATCCTACTGCCTCAGCCTCCCGAGTAGCTGGGACTACAGGCATGCGCCACCATACCAGGCTAATTTTTTCTATATATATTTTAGTCGGCCAGATAATTTCTTTCTATTTTTAGTAGAGATGGGGTCTTGCTCTTGCTCAGGCTGGAAGGTCATTATTATTTGAAATCATTCAAGATTAATAATGATTTTTTTTCTCACTTGGAATGTGATAACATTAAAATATATTCCAATATGATCATCTATGTTCTTACCTGCAAACTGCCTATCTCAATGGCTCTTTGAATTATTTGCAAACGCCTGAGGCAAAGAGCAACTCCGGGACCTCAGAAAGATATGAATTTATTTTGAAATGAAGAACCTTGGAGAACTCTCCTTAACATTCTGGAATCAACAGCATTAAGTTGCAAATGTAATGAATAGAAACACACATTGCAGGGAGAGCTACGCTCCCAGCAAAAATCAAGCCCGTTTGGCAGGGGTCGTTGCAAGGGATATGGAAATAATAGAAATAGAAAATAGAGAATATAGAAATAAAAGAAGACACAGAGACGACAATATAGTTTTAAAAGATGGGGAGTCAGGGGTCCTCCAGCATTCCTGTGAGCTGTGAGGCCACGAGTGAAGTCTCCCATTAGTATTTATTGGTGCAGCGATCAATTGCCGGTGGTAACAGATTTACATAATAACAGGTAGTTTGTTTAGGTTTAACGTCTCCTCAAAAGCTTCTAGAGATCTCTTAATTAACTCTATCTACGTGGGCAAACGGTTACAAAATCTTTCAAAGACAAACTTCTAAGTCTTAAGATAAAATTATCGCTTAGCAGAAAGGCTAAACAGAAATATAGTGGCTCTATATTTCTTTATCTAGTTTTTTGTTGATTGAGACAAGTAGTCAGGAGTGAAGCAGGAGCTGTCGCTTAGGCCACTTATTTCTAGCTGCAGGTGTCTGTCGGGCAGGCACTCTTTGATCAGTTCTCAACCTGTGGCCCCATGCTGAGCCTTGTCCTACAGAGGCATCAGGTGCAAGCCAACAGGTCTGAGACAGCATCACCATGGAAATCGCTACTGATCGGTGAGATGTCCTCCTGAGGTGATGCAGCTTTTGATATGTGAACTAACACGTTCATATATTCCTTCAGGGCAAAGCCCTGCAAAACTCATGAAATCTTTTATGTCTCTTTATATAGGCCAACAACACACAATGCCAGAATTATTTATGGCTGTGCATTTCAATATTTTATTTAGAGCATTAATTGATGGTTTAAAGAACACTTTGTTCTCCAGTTGTTTGGTTTCATGGAAAGAAGAAAAGTGAGGGGCCATTCCGTTATTTTCTATGAGCAAATATGAACCCAAAGCAATTTCTTCACTGAATTATTGCTGAGGAAAAAGAAAAGAGAGAGAGAGAGAGAGAGCTAATGGCAATGGTAATGGGTTAAGATTATACAATCCACCCATTCATTGAACAAACATTTGTGGAGCCCTACTGTGTATGAGGCCCTGGGAAAGAGCTGGGGGTAAGGAGGCCATCTTGGTCCCTGCCCATGACCCTTTCATATGGTAGTATTAGGTTGCCCTGTGCCATGGGGAGGTAAAAAACTGGCAATACGACAATATGCAATTAGGTTCAAAAGTACAAGGAATTATGCAAGAGTGATAGACATTAAGGCAGCCTGAGGACAGGCGTGCCTTGTGGCAGTCCCAGCAGGCTTCCTTGGAAGAGGCGGCACCTTCAAGAAGGTGCAGGACTTGTTAGGTAATAGCAAACCTAAAGGCTCCAAAGCACAACTCTGCTTAATGGTATTTAAGGTTAATCAGTTTGTGCTGAGAATACTGCAAATATATCCTCATTTGGGATTACTTTGTAGTCAGACATTCTCTATGAAGGGAGGGATACTTTCAAGTGATTGAAGTAAATTACAAACTCTGAGCCAAACTTAAAAGATAAACAGAAGTTCAGCTCAGCTCTAACCGGCTGCGATTACAACAGAAATTGTAACTCCTTCTGAAGGCAAGTGTGGTTGAATGACACACCGTATATTAACTTTTCTCCCTTTGGTACAGGAAAGGGGTTCCCGGTGCTGGGATCCACTTGGAGCGCACGTGGGTCCCCGGCTTTGTGCGAGAAAGGATTCAGGAGCAAGCCGACAGTGTGAAGCGAAAGCAAGTTTCATTTAGGAAATAAAGAAGTATCAACTCTACAGACAGAGTAGAGGCTCGTTCTCCCTGCTGAGAACAGCACCTTTGGGTTTTTCTGATTTTTTTAAGCATTGGCCTAATCATAGGCTAAGCAGGGGAGGAATATCATGTTATTTCTTGGAGAGGGGCAATGATTTCCTAAAATAAGGAACTCTCCCCTTTCTTTACTTTATAAGGTCCCTCCTGGAACTGTCCTGTTGTGGGTGGGAGCTTCTTTCAGCACGCCGATACACTATAATACAACTAGGGTATGGTGAGCTGCCAGGTCGAGCAGTGCCTAATTCCTTGCCATTTTGGTTTCACCTGGTCTTAACTTGTTCTGTCTCCACATCCTGTTTTTGATCAGGGTGGTGAGGGGCTTTGACTCTGTTAAGCAGCGCCTGCCGGTTCCCTGTTTCACCTGCTCTCTGTATTTTCCCTTCCTCTTGTCTCATATCACGCAGGTCCCAGGTTCTGGCTTCATTTCCTGAAGGTAGAAATGTAGTGGCAGGAGTCCTCCTGGCTCCTTGTTTCAAAAGCCAGGCCATCAAGAAGGATTTCATTTGACAGCGAGCAAAGTGACTTGGGAAGCACTGATGGGAAAGAGAGATTACCCTCTTAGGTAGGGAACAGGGCAGAGAGAAGTCTGGGGTCCCCCACAGAGGGGGGCCTGTGTGTAGCCCCCTGAAGGGAGAGGACAGTGTGGTGGGCTTCGGCAGAGGAGACCTAGGGCAGCCCTGCTAGAGGCCTGGGGCTGCATGGGCAGCTGCCGAGCCGGGGATCCCAGTACAGGTAGAATTTCCCACACCTCTGATGGGGTGGATTTTGAAGTAGAAGTCATGTTGATTTACAGAAAATAAAGAGCTTCACCGTTTATTGTATACCTAATCATTTCTTTCCCCTCTTTCTGTCTTAAATGGTTCTTCTTCTTGGTTTGAACCTGTATAGTCTCATTTCTTAGATGGGAACAGAAGATCATTTCTCTCCCTGATTCATAGAAGATTCATATCCTAGAAACACTTCATACGCATGCACTGTGCCATGGGCTGGACAATGTCTTTTTGAGGAAGGAGTTGGGGAGGCAGTTTTCCGTAGCTAGAGGCCAGAAACAGCCCCAGCTGAGCTCCTGCTTTCCCAACCCTTTGTGCCATGGCTGGTGGGTGTGGGGGGCAGAGAAGAGAGCCCCCAAAAGGCAAGGCAGAGTCTACCTCCTCCCTTGGGCAACCAGGGGACAGTCCTGGGGAGAGAGGGATAAAACAGGTCTCAGACCCATCCTTTGAGAAGCCAGACACGCTGGGGCCACTCCCTTCACTGGCTCAGCCCGGGGGGCCGGGATCAGGACCAATGTCCTGCCCACAGGAGGAGGGGCTTATCCTAGGAAGCAGGCATGTGTGCCTCCAGGAAAGCAGTGGGGAAGCTCCCTGCCTTCTCCCTCCCCACTCTACCCCCTTCTCTTCCCCAAGCCTCTAAGGAGCCCCCAGAAGAAATATCATTAAATTTATTATGCTAATTTGATTGCATATTATGAATGGGGCTGGATAATGCCATGTGGCATAAAAATTCTTTCTCACTCCTTATGTTTTCCTCTTTCCTTGCCTCACAGTCCACTCCCTGTGTGCCCCCCTCACCCTCTACTACCTCTTCACCCCAGCAAGAAAAGGATGTGACAGGGTGGAAAACAGAAATAGCCTAACATTTCCCTGGCTCTTTATTTTCTCAAATGTCTGAATCCTTGCGGAGAATACCCACAGAAGAACGGGAAACGGTAGAAGGGATAAAATATGGCGGGGACAGGCAAAAATGTTTCCAGAAAAGAAAAGGAAAAGGAATTTAGTCATTCTGGAAAAAACCAAATTCCCCAGCCTGAGAAGAGGAGCGAAACAAGGAAACAGGAAAGTAAGTAGCAGGACCCCAAGGAGAGAGGCCTGTATAGCATATCTGGGCAGAGGGGACAAGAGCTGTGCTTTCCAACTGGAGTCTGAATTCTGAACGGGTTGGAGGGCATTTTTCCGGTGTGCCATGGTGGGGGGTGTTGGGAGGGTGAACTGACCCCCTGGACAACAGGGTCAAGGGGGCCCCCATCTGAGGCCTGGAGGAGCAGTGTCAGGGTGCTCAAGGTAGCCGGGGGCTGGTCATCCACCAGGCCCTGAGCAGGTGAGAAGTTTGGGAAAAATGATTTCCGACACAGCCTAAAATAAAAATAGGTGTCCGGAGGTAATTCATGGCCATAAAAAGACCCCAAAGAGATTAGGGAAGGCTTCCAAGGAGGACATGGCCCAAGGGCCTCTTCTAGGCCAAAGGGTATAAATCCTGTTTGCTGGCTCTGGGGGGCTCTGTTTCCCCCCAGGATTTCCAGCAGGTGCCCCTGCGCTGTGCTCCCCAGGAGGAAAAAAGGTACTTGGAATAGAGGAGGTGGCCTCGTGGGACCGGCCCCTGCAAGGGCCCAATCGTATGCTCAAGACGAAACAACTCATCTATTGGTGTCTGAAGAAACGTGTGAAGTCCGCTTGACTCTTACCAAGAGGTCTTTGAAGACTCAAGGCCAGACGATGAAAAGGCCTGGCGTTGATTCGCTACATCTCAAGCCTGCATGGGGGTGCGGGGGTCGGTTAGCACCAAATTGTATGCCAAGCCCGAGCAGCATGTCGGGGTTTGTACCTCCGCACAAACAGCTCCCTTCTGTCGAAGATGAGGTGGCCTGCTACGCTGGCAGTTACCAAACAGGGAGACAGACGTAGAAATGTCGTGTGACTTTACAGAAGTGACAGAGCAGGTCCTCTGCCCCATGGACCTCCTTGGGGGGCGGTTTATTGTATTATAACACATAGAGAACTGGCTACAGGTGGAGCAGGAAAGTACAATGCGACCCCTGTTAAATAAAAACAATGCTCACTTCATTTTGTTTCTTTAAGCCCAGGCCTCTGGGCCTTTTCTGACAGAGGCCAAGACGCCCCAAAGATGATTGGAACAAAGCAAGAGGTTGCCTCTTAATACAGAAGATTAAAAATCAAGAGGTTGGAATTTTCTGGGTTATAATCCCCCAGAGATACTGTATATACAGCTACTGAACATCACATACGCAGGCACACCCACCCTCGCAATTAGTGACTGCACTTATTTAAATATTTAAATCGACTTTTTCGATTACTCCCACTATTACTATTTTTATCCTGTGCCATTCTCTACATAGAAAAACGTAATTGATGCAGTGGGAAAAATATACAACTCATTGTTTTACCCCGTAGACAAGTCTACTTCATCTAAGAGTTTCCAACTTGTTTTTTTTTTTTTTTTTCCTTCTTCTTCTGTTCATTTCTTTTTTCTTCCCAGGAGAGTCTGAAAAGCCTTTCGAAAGTTGCTGGCTTGTCAGACCCATGAAGACGCACCACGGACAGTCTCTCTTGCGTATAAATACAAAGCTGTAGTTACTGCTGGCCGTGTGTGTCGGGGGGGGAGCATGGGGGGGGGGCGTCCCAGGTTCCAGAAAACTTCAGTGACACAGTGAGTGACAGGCCTGTGACCTAAAATCAAGACATGCTTAGCTCCAGATCTCACATTCTTCTCGGCGGTGCTTCAGTGCCACAAATCCCGTAATCCAAACATGAAAACTCTGCACAGCAGAGGGATTGGGGGCTCTGGTATGGGCCACCCGCCTCTCTGTCATCAGTGTCGCCAGATGGGCCAGGGCACGTCCTCTCTCCCAGAGTCACTTGGACGAGTTCCCTGTGGCCAGGCTACTGAGCCCAGGGGTTAAGGGTTCTTTCCCCTTGGCTAGAAGATGAACGGCAAACCAGATGGGCGCCATCTGCTAGCGGAGCCCTCCTCCCAGGCTCCGCTTGGCCAAGTCTCTGCTAAGGCACGGAATCAGCAGTGAGGCTCAACCAAGAGTGACACGTGCCACCGTAATGACCTGTGCATGAATGCAAACGGTACCCTGCCTGCCCTCCTGCCAGGCCCATTTCAGGTGAGGAAGGGGAGTCAGCTTTCAGGTTGAGGGCTGGCTGTCATATCACAGCGGTGCCAGGGAAAGTCAGAAGATAACTGGCTGATCCCCTACTTGTTAGAAAACATGGTGGGCAGCCCAGGATAGACACCAGTACTTAGGGGAAAAAGTCTAAGTGATGCCTTTACGTGCCCCCTTTTCTGTCTCCCTCTTGTGTTTTAGATGCGGCTTAGAGCAAAGCTCTGGTAGAGGGAAGGGTGTGGACCTTTCCTTTGTAATGGCATTTGGAATAGCACCTTGGGAGCTCCCTGGGGCTCCTAACCCCAGACACTTTCTCTTCACCTTATGTGTCTCCTGGAGAGAGAAAATAGGGGTGACAGTCTCATCCTCCACTCCTCCTCCTTTCTGGTCCTCCTTCTTTGCATATTCTTGAGCTGTCTGATTAATCTCCAGTGTGCCAAGTAATGAGCCTTTAGCCAGGGGCTCCTCTCACAGTTTGAGAGGCTTTGGCTGCCTTGGTACCACTGAATCTATCATCTTCCTGTGTTTCACAGGGACCCTCTTAAGTCTTGAGTGAGTCTATTCAAAAACACCTCCTGGCACTTAGAGGCCATTTCACCTTGGCAGGGCCCTCTCCCCTCTAGTCTTGGGAGGCCGGGAAAACTGGCTTAGGGTAGGCTTGGGAGCTAGAGGTATTTGTGGTGTGTGTGGGTGCTTTGGGATTCAGTTTCTCTCTGCTTTGTGAAAGTTTCCAGTTTTTCTTTCCTTGTTTTTTTTTTTTAAAGGTCCATCCCATGAGCCTCTCAGCGTCTCGGAGGGGTGGGTGGAAATGGTGCAGAAATGGGCGTGGTGTGGGACAGGACTGGAGCAGCCCGCCCTTCCTTAGCGGGGCTGTGACAAGCAGCAGCACTGCATCCCATTGCCCTGCTCCGTGCAGAACCCGTGTCACTGCCACCAGGCCAGGCAAAGTACTCGGGAGCCCCGTTTCCTGGTTCTGCATGGGCCGGGAACGCCTTGCCTCCCTTGCCAGTCAGTTGTAATTGGGTAAGGACAACGAAGGCGGGTCTGCCTCCTCTTGCCCCCCTCATTGTCATCGCCTCCAGCATCACTGTCAAACAACAGCCTCCTCTCTGCCTTCACCGCCTGCCGGGACATGTCTTCGAGGATACTGTGTCACCAGCGGCTGGCCTCTGCTCCCCGCACCCCCGCCCTGAGGGGTCTCCCTGAGTCCCAAATCGTCATCCCTCTTTATCTCCAAGCTCCTCCGTGGGAGCCAGCCACCTCATTCCAGCTCCGAATGAGACAAAGCTATGTGGGGAAGCCACCTGTTTCGCTGGGACTTAGAACTGTAGCAACAGCCACAAAACATTTCTCCGGCACCAGCCCCTGTGGCTCTGCAGGGCTCCGGCCCCTTTGTCTCTCCCAGGTAGTCCCAAGAGAGTGCTCCAAGAGTGACTCTTTCATGCAGTACTCATCAGTTTCCTCTTCGGCTTCCAGTCTGGTTAAGGGCTCGGGGCTGTTGTCAATGTTCAAACTGACAAGTAAGTCATGGAAGATGCCAGAAGGTCCTGTGGCTGGAGCTTAACTACAGGCATCCAGGCCAAAGTCCAGGACTAGGGGCATCCAGGCCACAGGCCATGGTCACCATCCAACCTGCTGCTGCTGCTGTCCACACTTGAGTAACCAGGGCGGCGTCACACATTTTGTGTATATGCGTCACTGGGACCCAAGGGTGGATATTTCTAGTCATTTAAGTTTTGGTAACTGTCTTCACTCTAATTTTCTCTTTTGTTTTTCATAGGTTGGGTCTTGGAAGAACTAAGGAGAGAACAAGTCTCAACCCTGCCCCAGGGCAGGGCCGGGAGAAGGGATATTCAGGGGTTTAGATCCTTTCCAGTCCCTACCGTCGAGGGAAGGAAAGGGGAATGAGTTGGTAGGGTGCAAGTCACAGCTCTAATCAAAAACTCACTGCAGGTTCTCCAAACTGAGCTCAAAGACCGAGACCTGCCAGGACAGGGGCAGAGCACGTTCAGGTCACTTATTCTAGCCCAGATCGCCTCCGTAACCATCCTCATTGACGGCTCTCCAGCTATGGCCTGCACATTTCCAACATGAGCGGGGAAGAGTCCAGAATGGAATGCAACATTCCTGATGTGGCACCCATCCTTGCATGCCAGCTGCTCCTTGGTGTACTCACATGACAAAGAACTGTCTCCCAGCACACACTTGAGTCCCCAGGAACACATTTCAGGAAGATCTCTACCTCCCAATACGCCCCAGCTGAGCCAGGGCCATCTCCCAGAGTTGATATTTTCTGTGGCGTCTCTATTGCCAGGCTTCCGGCCTGGCCAGCACTCAGTGTATGGAGCCACATGCCATTAAAGTAACAAAGGGGAATAAAAGAAAAATGGGGGTACAAGAGAAAAAAGGAACAAAATTTGCACCTGCCGAGAGGCTGGAGGGAGGGAGCAACAACAGAGCGGTTTCAAACTGTTTAATCTTCTAAAGGACATCTGGGTTACAAGTGCAGGGAGCAGATGATCATTCATTCATTCACCTCTTCACCCAACAAACATTTATTGAAAGCCTACTGTGTGCCAGGCATAGTGCTCCAAGGTGGAGATTCAGAGATGAGATAAGACATAGTTTCTGCCCAAAGGACCTCACCGTCTAGTCGGGGCAAAACCCTGAAGCTTATAAGTGTCATAGAATGTGGCCAGTGCAATGTGACAGAGATGGCCAGGGTGTGGGTGGGAGTCACATTCAAGAGACGGACGGAGGAGCCATGGCTGGCTTCAGGAAGAGGCCTGAGATAGCAGTTGGTCTTGCAGCAGGGGTAGGTGAGGGGCCTGGGCAGAGCAGAGCCATGAGCAAAAGCACAGAGGTACCGCAGGCTGGGGTGTCTTCAAGGAACTAGGGGCCAGGTGGTGCTGTAAGAGTGAAAGGACAAAGAAGGGGGTGTGAGCAGCCAGGCCCACAGTGGCCTCAAATACCGTGTGGAGGAACTTGGACTTTATCCTCCAGGCTGTGGGGTGGCATGGGAGGTCTGCGAGGAAGGGCAAGGTCACAGAGGGGAACCTGCTGAAAGCTTTGTCTAGGAACGCAGAGCCACACGGAGGGACCGCGCCTTGGCTGTGGGAGGTGCCTCCAGGCCCGTCGGTGTGGGGCGGTGGCGGTGGCGGGGGGAGGAAGGCAAGACTTCACACACCTGACCACTGGCTGCAGGATGCTTCTTCACTCAGCTCGAAATTAGCAGCACTGAGACCCAAACCTCGTCATTTAGAACTTTGACTCAGTGGCTTCTCCCTTTTCGGAAACTAATGTCACAAAATGTTCTGGGTTTTTTAGCTGTGGACTTGAGACAGGAGCTGTCAGGTCATTTCGGTTGTTGTTTCTTCCACAACTGTGTGCATACTTATCAGTTACCGCCCAGTAGCCCTTTCTTCTTCCCTCCCTCGCCCCTCCGGCCCCTTCCCTCCCCTCTCGCCGCCCTCTCCCTCCCTTCCGCGTTGCTTGACTGCCCATTTACAAGCACAGGCTAAGACTCAGTAGTAATTCTTCCCGCCTTCCCTCTGTTAAGGCACAGGGAAGCCTCCCTCCGTCATTCATCATTAGGTGAGGCCAACCAGGCTGTGCGCCTCCGTTAGTAAGAACAGAAAGAAGGTGCCCCCAGCCTGGAGCTGGCCCTCCTCTTTACAGAATTAGGTTATGAAGGGCTCCTCCAGCGTGGAAAAACTGTGGAACAGAGTTCTGCAGTCCAGACCACCCGTCAAGTAGGCAATCAGGAGGTGGAGGCCGAATCGTGGCTCTCCTCCCAGCACGGCGTCCGCTGCCATTAATTGGCAGAACGGTCTTTTGCAGAGAAAACATCAGTTGGGTCAGCTATAGCAGTGAGCGCCCCAAGCTGGAACAAGTGAGGTTGTTTCTCAAGGTCAAGCTTTCACTTTACCTCCAAACTGGAGTTTTATCCTTTTCTGTTTTGTGAGGCCTGTGTGTGGAGGGTCAGAGGGATTTGCCTGCCCTAGGAGATGCTAAAAGGCAGAGTTGCATAACGTCAGAGCTAGAAAGGGCCTGAGCTTTGCGATTATTCAGTGTGCTTCTCTGTGTTAACTTCTGGCCCTGGCCCTCAGGGGAACAAAGAACAGGGCACAGTATTCTGTGTTCCCGTCCTCAGCCTTGCCCTGTTTGTCTTGTCTGCAGGGGACATTTTAGACCTCTTCTCCATTGGACTGAGCCCCACTGGAGTTTTCAGAAATTGCACAAAATTTTCTGGGCCTTTCTGCCGTCTACTTGAGCCCCTTTAGTTCTTTTTCATCTGTGTGTGTACATGTGCTTTCCACTTTCCCTTCTCTTGCTCCAACCCTTTCCTCCCTGCCTCCCTCTCTTCCTTCCCTCCTCCCTCCCTTCCTTTCTTCCCTCCATATTTGCTGCCTGCCTGCTGTGTGCCAGACTCGGCTGGGGCACTAAGATAAGTTAAGTGGCCTATGGTCAAGAGGAAGATGATCAAGAAAATGAGTAGTGACTGCAGAAAAGAGTGGTGTGTTCGCTTGGAATATGAGAGTGATCCAAGCCTGAAGCCCCCAAAGGCCCTCCCCTAAGACTTGGGGGTTGCTGTGGCACCTTGCCTTTGCCAAGGTTCCATTCAGTTAAACTGTCCTTTGGGCTGTTCCCCTTCACACGTGCACTTGCCTCCTCTCAGAGACACAGCACCAACTTCTCTCTGTATGAGTCTGATGACACCTTGAATCTCAGGGTTATGATCTAATTTCTCCAACTCTCATCATTTTTTTTCTCTACATGTGATTTTTATGGGGTTTGCTCCATCTTTCAGTGTGAATTGCTCAATGACTTAGGGGCCACAGGTTTTCCAGGGGAACAGGTAGCCTCTTCTCTAATACAAGCTTGAGAGGAAAGTTATTTTGAGGAGTTGGCACAAATGTGGATTTTGTTGGCAACTCATGAGTGGCTGAGCAGGGCCTGGAGAGGGACACAGGAATCACTCTTCTTGTCCTGGATATCCCCCAAAATCTGGAGGTCTAGTTGGAGGCATCTATTAGGCAAGGAGAGAAACAGCAAAACATCAACACGATGTGCCTCAGTTAAATATTTTTTGAATTATTTATTGAGCAGCTAACAGAATCTAAGTTTAGAAATAAACTTTAAGCAATTGGAGCAACATTGTGATTTGATATTATTGGTCAGAATCATTTTCCCTTTCTTAAGATAACATTTAAACAGAGTACTTGGCTCTTAGTTTTTAATTCTCCTATTAAAAAGTAACCTTTCAGGAGAAGCGATTTTCAGTGGTCATTCCCTGAGGGACAAATGCCTTCAGCCTACTCTCAGTACACAGACACACACTCCACATACACCCACCAACCATCCTGAACCATCTATTGTAGTTCTTGCTGGTCTTCCCAATCTATTTCCAAAGCTAAGTAAAAGAGGAAGAGACTACTTGCTTGGCTTGCAGGAAATCATAGCAAGTTTACAGAAAAAGCCAAAGGAAAAAAATAATTTTATAGAGTTCTTACTCCATATCCTACCCCAGTCCTACTGTAAGAAACCCATCAAATTATATAAATGGTTAAGATTTTTAATTTAAAAAGTCAGTGATGAGGGTGAAAAGCAGCGACAAAGATTGAGCCTCAGGAAGGTGTCTCCACGCTCCCAGGGAGTAGCCGCTGGGAACGCTGACTGTCTATAGCACCAGAACTGGAAAGCAATGGGGGAGGGCCCAAAATTCCTGCTCGCCATAGGTCGTGGGGGAGGGGAAGAGGAAAGACACGAAAGTCACCAGATGGAGACACAGAGAATGTCCATTCCTCTTCTTACCTTTCTATTCAAAATTCAATAAAATGATAAAGACCAGAAATGAGATTTAACATATACATATTTTTAAAATATCATTTGGAAGGGAAATACTATTGATCCAGATGACTATTGAATTTTATGGCTCCTAAAAAAGAAAGGGCCACAGGGTGTAGGAAAATATTCCCCAAGCTTTTGTGTTTATTATATTTTGGGATGGTCCTCCCTTTTTTCCTTCCATTCATAGTCATATTCAGTAGCTTGTCAGACTTCTCACTTTCCCTTCCCTCCATCTTCACCTTTTGTTCTTGTGTATCAGGGACCTTGACTTTGGAGAGAGTTGGTCTGAGTCTTGACTTTGGCACTTAATACCTTTGTGACCTTGGGCAAATTAACCTTGTTTGGCAAATATTTTCTCTCCTGTAAAACGAGAATGATAATCCCCACCTTACAGGATGATTCTGAGTACAGACTGAGCTAATATATGCTCAGTATATTTAGTACTTGCTGGCACGTATAGGCACTCAATAAATATTAGTTTTCTTCCTCAGAAGAAATAACTTGTGTTTTATGTCCAGAGTCATAGTCTCTGTCACTGCCCTCCACAATCCCATTCTTTCCTGATATTACAGAGACCTTTCTCCCCTCTCTTGCATTTTCAATCTCTCTAACTTCTTGAGACCCTCTCCTGTATGAAGACACCCAGACTTAGTGAGTCCCTCTTTGGGACTCCGAAGTTGCAGGAAAGGAAGAATCAGTCAGGAAGTGAGGTACTTGTGGGTTCTTTAGAAAACACAAACCAATAGAGGGTTAGAAAAGGACTTGGTTACCCTGAGTCCTTTTGTCTATGCCTGAGGTACAGCCACTGAGAGTGGGCAAGAGCCGTACCTGAGTGTGTGGATGGAAAAGAGTAGGACCTTGGGGGGTGCTGGAGAAAGAGGAGAAAGCAGAAAGAGAGACTTAGAGGAAATTAATAAAGCAGGGGTGAGGGGAGAAGAGCATTCCAGAAGCCAGGGCTAAGAATGGGGTGAGGGATTTTTGAGCAAAGAGTAGCAGGGTGTTCAATAGGATGAGGTCCAAAAGGTGCCTACTGAGCATGGGTTTGCCATTTAGGAGGCAACCTGTAACCTTTGCCAGAACATCTTCAGTGATGAAGAAGTGAGAGCTTTGATCGGGGTGAGCTGAAAGAGGCAGTGTAGAGCAAATGCAGTTACTGGATTGCTTTGACAAGCTTGGCTAGGAAGATGGAGCGGTTGCTGGAGAATATGGGAGACCTGGGGAGATCTCTGCTTTCTCTACAAGGGTGGCAGACACTGGGCACATTCATAAGCTGCACAAAGGGAGCCCGATGAGAGAGGCTGAGAACACAGGAGAGAGAAGAGGCACTGATAACTGGAACGAGGTCCCATGCCAGGAAGAGGGAGGATGGGGAACCATGCAAAGCATTGGTGGTGGGATTGCCTTGAACACGAGAGGAGACAATGTTCTCCAAAGGAGATGATGGGAGGACGGATGCAGTTTTAGATTTATTCAAAGGCATAGGAGATCTTGCCCGATTCTCTTGAGGGCTTTATATTCCTCAATGAAGTAGGAGGCAAGGCCAATGTCCTGAGGGCAGGAAGTTGGGGAGGGGATGGGGATTTGGTAAGACTGGTGAAGGTTTGGAATAGCTGTGGTGGGATATGGGAGAGGGTTGTTATGGGATGCTGTGATCCCAAGAGAGGCTGGAGAACCCACCCTGCAGGGTGACTTTCTCAAGCAGTGCTCAGCAGCACAGGGTAGAAGCATAGGAGGGTGGGGAGAATGTTTGGAGGGGGTCCAAGGTTGGCAAAAGAGCTCGTGGAGCTGGAAAAGAAGGGGGCCAGGGCACCAAGGATGTCAGGAGTGTGAAAGGGATTCACTCTGTCTCACTATGAGTCCTTTCTCATTAAGAAGGAAAGCCATGAAAAGGAGATTGTCTGGGAGGGAAGGAAGGAAGTACAGGAGTGGGGCTGAAGAGCTGGTGTAAGGTGAGGAATGCAGTAAGCATTACAAGGATAATGAGAGATGGTGTTGGCCAGGTCTTGGAACCTAACATTTCCAAGATGGTTCTGTTTTAAGGGGTGGCAAGGTCCGCACAGATGGTTTGGCTGTTGGAGGAATAGAGTTCTGACTTTTCCAGAAGACCTTTATTGAGCTCGCTTGTTGCTCAAGTCAGTACTATAACTTCATTTCTCTGCATCTTGATGGAGTAATCCACATCCCCAAGAAATTATTGATAGTAGAGGTAAGGGCATCTGAAACACTTTCTTCCCCTAGCATTTAGGGACTCTGAGTATGAGTCCCTTTGTCCTCCTCTCTTCACTTCCTTTTATGATACCGAATAATTACAAGGAAGATAGTTACGGAAAGTTACAGACCTTTAATATATGGCAACACCTTCCTCTGTCTTAATTCTTATATTCTTGTTCAGTTTGGCGGGTCCAAGTTTTTGCTTCTGGCTATGGTAATCTGGGACAATAAAAAGAATGTCCTTCAAGGGGAAGCACAATCTTTCACACTGGTGTTAGAAGTAGGTTCCTTACCTGCCACAGGTACATACTTTTTGCCACATGGTTTGGCTCCTATCTTGTCATTAGGACTGGGATATGTGGCTGGATTCTCAGGCTGTACACCTCTTTCAGGGAATCTGCTATTTTCTATAAGCAGTCTGTGCAGAGGAAATAAACATTTTGGGTAAAATTTCTCCTTTTGCCCTTTTGCTTTTTACCTGAAGCTTGCACTTTGGGAAGGCAAAGGAATTTAAAATGAATTCTGAATGTGAGCCAAACAGAATCCACACATCCAGAGTGTATGGGGCCTCGGTGATTTTTCCATAAATGACTCCCCCTTCCTGATATTGGCGAATATTCTCCCAATTGGGAGTTGGATTTGGACAATTCGTTATGGGCCTCTGAGTCCTCTGTGGATCTGAGAGTCAGGAAATATAATTCCTTCTAACCTTTCAAGGCTATGGTGTGGGGATATCTGAGCACACCTGTACACTCTTATCTATTTTATATAAATGGAAATCATGGAGGTGTAAGCATCTTTGGTAGACCCAGGAAAAGACCAAATACTTAATTTAGAAAAGAAGTAAATGTATCTTCCCAGGTGTACTTAATTCATGCATTTCCTATAATAATAAAACATGGGAAATTAGAAATGAAAGAGTCTCATTTTGCTGCAACCTATTTAATTAATCTGCGCTATAGTTCATTTGTTTGTACGATTGCATTTCTAGTGTTGAATACAGGAAGAACCTAGTTAGTTACTGGTTTCTTGATGCCTCTAGCAGATATCAATCCCCTATAGAGACAGTGGCAATGTGGTCCTCTTTTCTCTTCCCAAATAGCTTCCCTCTGTTTCCCAACATTTTGGATTCCAAGAGAAAGTAGTTAAGAAAATCAATAGCTCTGTTCGGTTTTGTTCTGTTTCTGTTTCTGGGGTTGTTTTGGTGCCTGGTTTTCTTTTGGCTTCAATAAAGAAAGTGCTGCACCATTCATTTTAGCCCTTTTAGCTTCTGCAGCAACTCTGGATTTGTTCTCCCACTAGATGTCACTTCCTGTCTGTCTCGTGTTCTCCTTCTCCCTTCTCCTCCCCCATTTTACCAGGCGTTCAAGACACAGAAGTACTGGGCTTCCTTTATAATATTCCCTGGTGAGGGGTGAGCCCCTCACTGCCAAATTAAATTTTGTTTATCTTGCATCATATTAGACAATCTCAACCAACGATATCCAGAAGACACCAAGGCTGGAAAGGTCAAGGTCCTTGCTGCCCAATGTATGGACCATGGACCAACCATCTCATGAGCATTGTGTCAGAGCTCATTAGAAACCCCAAATCCTAGGCCCCAGCCCCGATCTAAGACTCTGCATTTTACCAGGATGCCCAGGCGATTCATATGCACATTAAAGTTTGGGAAGCATTGGTTCAGATGACATGTAAACAGTATGGAACAGCTCTGTCTGAGCAGGTGGGGAGAACACAAAGAAAGCCTTGGCTCAGATATTCAGTTTTATCCTTCACCTATTTGATTTGTGACAGCCAGCGTTGGATTGCCTCAGAGGCTGTTTGGTTGTTTTGTTTTTAAATTCAGAGAGGAAGAGAGGTGGAGACCACTGGGATTCTTTTGAGGACAAAGGGAAGCCCCGTTGGAAGTAATGGTGCTTTAGGAATTTGTCCCGTCTGCTTGGTGAGGAGTCTGTCATTCTGTTGCCAATCTCTTGTGAGTGTAGGTGGCACTTCTTTCTGAGAAAAGAAAAACATGTAGACAGAAAACATGTATGATAGCTCTAGTTTCCATCCTAAGACTGACAGATGAAATATGTAGCCCCATTATGGTAATTACCAATGGGTTTTTAGGATAAGTACTAAGGAAGAAGCAGAAACCTGTTTTGATAACTACTATTACATATTAGCAAGTTCATTTTGGATAGCGGTGTAAGGAAGCCATTAAGAGAAATAATACTATGGGATGTTTTGTGACATTCTGGTTGCAGGCAGGACCTTATCTGTCTGTGGTCTCCTACCGAGGGCTCAGGCAGGTGAGGACCCAGGATGGAAATAGGACAGCCTGTCATTCTTTGCATTGCTTTGTCTTGTGGTGAGATGCATTCATTGCAGCTGCTTCTGATTTGGAAGACGAGGAAACAAGCGATTCATTTAAATGAAACCCACATCACATTGGCAGCCATAAACTTAGTGCTTGGAAGTGGCTTAAGTGTTTGGGGACATGTGACAGCATACATAAAACTTGAATTAAATATTTTGAATTATTTATCAGTTGTATGCTTTTTAAAATATCTGTTTTTATTTCATGGGCTTCCATCACACTTCCTCTCACTGTGGCTAGATAAGTTTAATCACTTGTGTCTAGATTCTTTATATCTCACAGGGACACCTTAAAAATGCCCACATTGGCAGTAGTGGAGTACTGGTAACAGGCTTGAACCAACGAGAGACTTCTTTTGACTCTATTGTCAAATTGCTTAGAAGGAGAAGGGCAAAAGACTCAGGAATCTCCTGTAACCAGAACCATAATATTTGAGTCTTGCCTCATCAATATGCCTATGCAGTTTTAAAAAATGACACAGTTCTTTATTAGTTTTAAAATACATATTCAATTTAAAACATGAACAGCATTAAGGGGGAGAAAAGCAACAAAAATTCACACATGGTCACCTCCATTCACAAATAATATCTTGATTTATGTTTAGCTTCTCCCCCTCAAATTGGAAAATATATAAATGCATATAATATATATAGATGTTGTTTTTAGAAACGTGTTACTTTACTATGTATAAACTGTTCCCTTGCCTGCTTTTGCATTTAGCAATCCATTACATTTTGTCACATTAATAAATGCCCTTTCTATATGATTTTTAATGGCTGCACCCTGTGCAGTTTAGATCCACTAAAAAATGGGGATAACTATAGGCATGGGTCTAATTAAAATAGGGAACAAGAACAAAAAATCTCTTAGTTCCAGGAGCATTGAAGTTCACTAAATAAATTTCATTCCCATTGGGAAATCACATGACTGATATGACTGAATGGAAACTTGGTTTCTTGTTTTTGTACATTGTGACTACACATGCTTGACTCTTAGTATGGTCTTTGTGTGATCTCTTACCATCACTTCTTGCTGATTCCACACATCATTTTTGAAAATGATTTGGGGCTCCAGACGTTTTCTTGTTCCAAGACTAGAAGTACCTGATGAATGCATGTACAAAGCCTCAACTATGTAAATTAATATGGAGTACGATGAGGAACTAGCCAAGGGAAGAAGAATTAGTTCTTCCTTATCTCAGTCTGTAAAAACGAGTTGCTCTCTCTGATGGTTGGCATTTACTTTGGGTGATTCCAAAAGCTTGGGACTGTATGACTGTAAGATATGCCAGATAACCTTCCAGAAGCACAGCTGCTGTCTCCTCTGCTGAGCACTTGAAGGTGGCTGCTGGTTTCCCATTGGAGGAGAAACTTCTAAGTATGTGGCTCCATCTTACCTGTGCGCCCTGATTTGATGGTGCTTGCCTACATTGATCTCGCATCCAAATGGGTCCATTCATAGCACTGAGACTAGTTCCTATGGCCCTGCAGAAATCCTTGGCAAGTCTCTTCCTCCAATAGGAGCCCTCTTATTTTTTCTTCCCACATATTCATCCTTCCTCAAGACTCAGCTCCTCCATGCAGCCACGTGGCCTTCCCAACTTCTTAGCTCAGGAAGCCAACTGCCACAAATGGGTATCTCCCAGTTGGTGTTCCTCATATGCTTTAGTCACTTGATTATGTGTTTCTGTGTGTATCATTGGTTATATGCCTATGTACACAGATATATCCCTACTTGAAGCAACAACTCTTTTCATATGCAAGTCAGATTTCCCATAAGTTGATGAAAGGGATTTAGGATACATACATTTTTGCTCTCCTTTCACCGAAGCCTAAAGCCTCACAAATCACTTTGACATCATAAAGATAAGCATGGGCCTTAAATCTCTTGTATCAGGCATGGATGGCCACACAATGAATTAGGATCTCTGCATTTTCTTTCTTGGGTCATCAAGAGACTTTTACCTTTTGCCTGAACTGTAGTTTCCGATCATAATGAAAATGTAATAACCGTGTGCATGCGGGTAGGTGGAGAGGGAATAACACACAAAACACAAAAATAATGTGAGCCGATGAAGGAAGAATTCAGATGATTCAGAAACATGGGGCTGAATGCAAAATTCTCCCCCTTTCCCATCCCTCCCTCCCTCTTCTCTCTTTGGTTTTCATCTATGCTCAAGACTACTTTATGTCTACTTGAGTAATGCACACTTTTACACATCTCTCAAACTGTAAGTCAGTGCCTTTGAGAATAATTTGTGTAAGGGGAAATTTTCCCATGGGTAGTTTATAACCCAGGAAGCATCTGTAGTGCTAAACTGTAAGACCCTAATGACAGGGACATGCTGTTTATTTCCTCTATTCCCAGCGGTGCGTGGTACTAAGTCCTTATGTGTGGCAGCTGCCTAATGAAATGGTTTGAAGCATCCAGGCTATAGGGTATGAGCAAATCTGTTTCCAGTAAGCTGCCAGTGGAATAGGTATAGTTATCCCTAACATCCTGCCAGACACAAACCTATATAAGACCACACATTTCCATAAGGAAGTTCTGCCTTTTGGTGGGATGGTGGGCTTGGGGGCACACACTGGGAGACCCTTGCCAATAGAGGCTCCATTATGGGAGCAGGAACATAGAGCCAAGACCCCTTAGCAACCGTCGAGTTGAGCCTTGTAGTGTTGCTCACTGAGGATGTGGTGGGAATGGTCCTTGGCCAGATAGACGAATTGTCAAATATGGATGGATTGCTGGGGCCTCCTTTTCCTGAAAAGAGGTGCAAATTGAGAGGACAAAAAATTCACTATAGATATTGGTGGAAGAGAGAAACTCAGAGGCCCAGATGAGCCTTTTGGGTTTAGAGACAGAGATGCTTTTCTGCCTTCCAAGTGTTGACAACCTCAACTCCCTCCTCCTCTTCTTGTCAGCATCCATATTCCACTTTTGAAAATCAGGGGATGTAAAGAAATCGGCACCTGGACTTAGGATTCTCCTTACCTCCTGCACCCAGGCCTCTTCCTGGAAGCCTTCCTTTCAGGTAGGGCATTTGGATTCCTCTCTCTTTCCAAGCTTCCTCCCATCCCATTTCTTAGAAGATAGCACTTTTTAATGAGAACCATTTCTGTGAATTTGGAATCACTCTCTGGCTTCTTCACATGCAAACAGATAGATAACATACTGTGGAACTAGAAGAGAGCTTCCTGTTTCTCTAGTCCACTCTTCTGATCTTAGAGATGTTCAATGGCCTCCTCATTTTCACACTTTATACTGACACACTTGGAAGGCCAGGACAGGCCTCTCTGCCTACTGCCTGAGCACATTGAGACAAGAGCATCCCCAGTGGATGGATTTGTTTCTTTGGACTCATATTGGAACAAAGTACAGATAGAGGGGTAACATGCTGATCTTGCCAATATGTACATCATCTGAATGATTCAGATATTAGTATAACCACATAGCTAGGCACTTGACACACATTATGTAGTTTAATTTTTATAGGAACTTTGCCAGGTAAAATCATTATTTTCATTTTACGGGTGCAAAAACTGATTCTCAGAGAGAATAAATAGACCTGCCCAAGGTAGACACGACTTAAGAAGTGATGGAGCCCCTGTCTGCCTGACACCAGAACGTTCATTTTGCACACTCCGATGTTGCTTCTGTGTCTTGACTAGGGAAGTAAAACTATCCTGCCAGGTTGTGGGGTTGTGGAAGCACATGAGCATTTTGGAGAAAGAATCAGATTTTTTGCAGAGCAATCCTGGGCTTTCAGTTTTCCCCAATGCTTATGATTGTATTACTTCCCGCCCTGAATCCTGTGAATTCCACCTTGCCTAGCTGGATCAGAATATTTAGAAATGACAGCCTTAGAACTAACTCAGAGCGCAGCTTGGAGCAGGCTGGTAAAAAAAAAAATGTATTATATCAAGACTTCAGAAATAATAGTTGCCTCGAATTGGTGACTTGTAGCCTCAGCCAGCCAGTCTGTACTGTCATTAGACAGCCTGAATGTTGGATCTTCCGGGGACAAAGTTTTAGAATGACTAAAACAGATGATTGTTTCCATAATGTTCCCCTATACACTCTAAAAGGAAGTTGGCCTTAGAAGTTGGATCAATCTTTTGTGTTTTCATCATTTAATAAGTCTGCGGGAAGATATAAGGTTGACGTCAATGGAAGTCTTTGTAATCAAATTGTGTTGAACAGGAAAACCATACAAAAGGACATATGAAAGCTCTATGCTCAAATTCTGATTAGTAATAGGATAATGGAATGAAAGAAAAAAAGAGGAAAAAAAGGGAATATTCTCCCCGTGAACCAGAGAATCAAGTGTAGATTCTTGATGGGGCCGCTTCTGAGGAGTGAGAATGTGAGCATATCTGGATAAAAAGAGGTGCAAGGCCAAGTGCCTTGGAAGGCAAGTGAAACGACTTTAATGTTAGAAGGGTGGGGTAGACAAAGCAGGTCTCTGGCTGAGCTTGAGGATGAGCGACTCATTGAGGCAGTGGAGGTGACGTGGGGACGACTGAGAAGATAGGATCCACGGTCGGAGGAGCAGGGAGAAGCTCCTTTAGTGACCAAATTGCCTGGCTCAAGTCCCCATTCTTGGAATCTGAGAGATCCTTCCAAATATCTCTGAATATTTTCCATGAGCCTTGAATTTCTCCAGTTGTTTCATTTCTCCATTTTCCTGATCCTGTTGAGTTCCATCTTTCACTTTCCTGGCCCCATATAACTCTTTTTTTCCCCTTGTCACCCCAGAGTGAAACACTGTTACTTCTCTTTGTGTAGCTGAAGGTTTTGGGTTAACAGAAGAGCTTTTAGCACTGCATAGAATGGAAAACAAAATTCACTAATTGTTCCAGGCTGTGGGAACTTTTTCACAGACCAACTCTCTGCCTGGGCTCCCCATGCTGCAGTCCTCACCACCTGCCCATTTCTTCTGCTTCTTCTGCGATCCCAACTCCTCCTTCCCTCCGCCCCCCCATCCCCAAATGGTGGAATTTGCACTCAGCTCCAACATTCTGGTTGCTTTATTAAGCAAAGCAATTTGCTGTCTTTGGCTTAATCCACACCCATTTAGACTAGCTCAGAGGCCTCACTTCTCATATCCCAAAAGGCCCACCAAGGTCCATCAGATCCATAGCTGAACAAACTACCTCCAGGGAGATGGACCATGCCACTTGCCTTGAAGGCAGAAGCAGCTGTGATGCCTGATTGTTTTAAATAGCAATTTTTTTTTTCTTTCCTTAAATGTTGAGAGCATGGGAGCATGAAAAGAACAGAGGGGCTAGAGAAGTGTGCACCAAGATCCCAGCTCTGCCAGCACCTGGGCAGCCTGTGAATTCCTCCTGTCAAGTGTTCTACTATTAATAGATTCACTACCTTTGCCCTGGGAGAGGTGAGTGGCTTTCTGGTGCATGTTCTACTCAAATGGACACCTGGGGAAATTTCCTGGAATGGATGGCTCAAGACGTCAGTGCAAGACGACCCTGGGAGAGTTCTTAGCAAAAAGGAAAACGGTCTTTCAGACACAGTAGCCTTCCCTTTTAAGTATGATCCTTTAAAAAAGAGGTTCTGCTCATGCTTGGGGTCTCAGATGGCACAAGCTTGCCCTGCCTCCTCTCTGCCTCTGATACAGGTGTTACACCTGCTAGGTAGGCACTGGGATGGCTCCTCACATAGAGCACGTGCTCTGTGTGGGCAGGGTCTCAGAGCTGGGCACACTGGTGCCGGGAACTCTTCTGAAGTGAGTCAACAAAAGAACGAAAGGCTGCTATGACATTCTGGCTTTGTTCCCTTCTGTGGCCTTGTGTGTCTCTGCACCTGTTATCAGGTTCCCTCTCTATTCCTGCTACTTCATAACATGCTGCTGGAATTAGACCCTTCCACCCCCATCCCCCAGGGTGAACGGGCTGCTTAATTTGCCACTCAGGCAGTATTCTGCCACTGTTTAGTTTAGTAAGATGTTCATTTCTGGGAAACAGTGGTAACTTCTGCTGGGAAACGACTGTGGACCCACCAGGAAGAGCCACAATGAAGAGTGGCCACAACGATCTTTTGTGATATGGAATTGAGGAACAGTGCCTCTTCGAGGGCACAGAATTTCTGGGAGACCCAATTCCATTTGCAGAACAAATGGCTAAAAATCAAAATCCAGGGCGAAGTTAGAGATTTTTTTCCTCCCTCTGTCTCTGCGGCAAATATCCTGTATGCTGTTTGTTCAGTATCAGGTCACTGAACTATATACATATTTCTTTTGCTGAGAAACGGGTCATGGATTGAATTGTTGTCTGCACACAAAGTGTAAATAGGACATTTGTTTCAAGGACATCAGCATATTGCCTCTCTATGCTTTTCCAGGACCCTGTAAAGGCCCCAATTCCTGTTAAATGTCCCCATTTTCATTCATACTGCACAGACTATCCCACACAGTGTTTTCATTCAGGAAGGTGTTTGGTAATTGTTTGCTAAGTTTTACAGAGACAAGCACAGCTATTTAGGTTTATAAAGGGTAAAGAAAATCACCCAATAGCAGGGCCTGGCAGAAGGCTGCTTGGATTTCTGACGGTCTCTGGGAGATGATGGGCTCTGTGGTCTTGAAGGGGACTCTTGAGCCTTCCGGCATGCTGGCTTTCCCACCCACAAAATGGCAGGAGCACTAAAGTACAGGCCAGATCTTTGGAAAATGCCACGTCAGTTCGAGTTTGTATAGGTTTGGATTCAGGCTCATTTTTGGAATTTCAGCCCATTTGGGGGCCCACTGGGGTTGAGATAGGTCTGGAGGGCACTGTGGTTATTGCTCTTATTGTTATACACAAGTTGAAACTGAAGATCTAAGTTTCAGGGACTCAGATTTGCCCAGCCAGACCCCAACCTCAGGTCCTGTGATTCCAGATGCTGTTCTTTCTGCGTCCCAATAAAACAACATAGCGGATGACCAAGGACTCTCCTGTTGCATGAAACACAAGGAGCGTGGGCCTCATGGTCTAAAGGTGAAGGCATAGTCAGCTCTGCAGCCTCGATCTGCATGTATCTTTGACCGTTTCATTCTATACCATCCCCCAAAGCGCCAGTGTCTGTAGCAGTGGAGTAAAGAGTCAGAACATGGAATCTTACACTCTCCCTTCCTTACCCAGCACTTCCCCCTTTTCCTTCCCAAATGTATCTGAACCTGTACTTGGATTTGACTGAAGAGGAGAGGAAAAGAAAGAAAAGGAGAAGAGTGTTGAGCCAGTGGAATGAGAAGGCAGGGGTGGCAGAGCGCCACCCAGAAGAGGAACAACAGAGTTGGGGTGCTAAAAGGAGCCCCATGCCACCCTCACCTTTTCAGATATCTGCCTCCCTGGGGAAGCAGGGCAGTTGGGGCCCAGAGTCACCACTCCATGGGGTGGGTGAATCCTGCAGTGGAGGGCCCAGAGGCACCCAGCCCATAAGGTCATTTTCCTGTCCCACTGCCAACAGCATTTGCTAGTTGGTCTGGAAGCTCATGTCCAGATGGACGTCATCTTGGATGGTTCCCAGGAAGGAAGGAACACTGTGAAGTGCCTCAAGGGAATATGCAGATCAGGACCAGGGACAGAACCCCAGGGGCCCACCAGGGTCCTCTCTGTTCTGTGCCAGGGGCGGGGCAAGGGGGCAGGCAGTCATGTGAGGTGATGCTGCAGGGCCAGGAAGTATCTCCCAGTAAGTGTCCTACCAGCCATCCTGAGCCACCAAAGCCATCTGGGAAAGAAGTGACTGTCAGGTTGGGGTCCAGCCTGCTGGGCGGCATGAGGAATGCAAGGCCTCCCCTGGATATTGCATCACTCAAGATTGAAAGGAAGCATCTGAACACCCACCCCATGAGAGCCAGGACCCCACCTTCCATCAGGGAGAAGGAGAAAAGGAGAAAATGGTGTTTCAGCATGATGCTAAGCTTCTTTGCTTTTAGAAATTTCAAATAGCAAAATGGGGGCCAATGTACTGCCTGGAGTGGTGTTTGAAATGCTTTCTTTCCCTCTAAATAATCCAAGTATTTGCAAAACTTCTAAATATGACAATTCTTCCAGGAACCTTCACAGGCAGATATGAAGAGGTGGGAGGTGGAAAGTGAGGGAGGAAGTCTAGCCACATTGGGTGGGGAAGGTCCCTGTGGTCATAGTGTTGGAGAGACTGTCCTTTATAAAGGCCTGAACTGAGGCAATGTGCAGTGGGAGAGCTGAATGAGTTGTTGAGCCAGAGAAGGTGATTCAAATGGGTCCCTGCCTGAGTTCATGAGCCACAGGAAGCATGGGGAAATGATGAGTCAGTCAGGTTCTGGCAAGACTCAGCAGGAGGGTAGTACTGGATCAAACTCCGAGTGGCACACCTTTGCGTGCAGTGGTCTTCTATATGCATTCTGCAAAAGCTGTATTCAGATGTTCAGGGCCAGCGCCAACACCCCACATGTAATCTTTCAAAACTCTCCTACCCAATGATCACAACAGGCTGCTCCTTGACCCTGGTGGAAGTGTGTGCTGGAGGTGGGAAAGGGGGCACCTAGAAACTGCTCCTGTGGTGGAAGTGGGCACAAAGTTGGCCATGGAGACAGATGCTTCCCCAGTAATGAAATCTGGGACCCCAAGCTGGGTCACCAGGATGTGTGGGCAGAGAGCCAGGGACCAGGAGAATCAGAACCAGCAGGACCCGTGGAGAGATGGGGCTACACGCCTGTGAAGGGAGGTTGACAAAACTAGAAGATTATGGCCTTGGTTACCTCTAAAGGCTCCTGGCAGCAGTTTTTTGGTTTGGGCACAGGAAAATGGTGTAGCTCTCATTTTCTGCAGAGAGCCAGAGGGTAACTTCTACTTGACGGGAATGTACCTTAAGCAGTGAAACGTAACATCACTTGGGTCGTGGATCCCTATGAGAGCTGATGGAAGCTGTAGACCTTTTTTTCAGGGAAAAAAAAAAAAAAGAAAAACATTGCATACAATTTCAGTGTGTTTACAGACTCCTGATACCCACACATGGGTCCTGGCTTGAGAACCACTCACTTTCACTTTTTTTTTTTTTTGTACACCAGAGGGTGTTGAGGCATCCCATGAGGTATTAGCCAGTTGCCAAGGTATTGATGGGAATAGTGAGATATGACTGTGCCGATGTCAGAAGGGATGCTCTGGGTGGAGGAATGCAGTGAGCCATGTGCAAAGCCCTTTCAGCTTTGCTGTTTGTGGGGCACGTAGCAAGATTCTATTTTTCCCCCCAGAACATGTCCCCTCTGTCTGTGGTGCTACATGTAGAGGGCAATGGATAGATAGGTGCCTTTAGTAGCCCCTCAAAAACTGTGATACCCAGTGGAGACAGGTTGTGCCATCTATGTAGTAGATGGGGATCAAAGAACTCCTTGTCAAGCTAGGTGGCAGTGGCTGGTGCGACCTTGCCAGCAGAGCAAACTCTGACAAAGATGAGTGGAAGGAGGGGCACCTCTCACCTGCCCTGTGGCTGCTGCCTGAGTTAGGGAGGACCACAGAGCTGAGAGGAGCACCTCCAAAAACAGAGGTTACACTCAGAAGTATAAAAGTACCAGAAGCATAAAAGTATCAAATTCACGACTTGGAAAGCTGGACTGCGCTAACACAGATAGTGCCAAGATCAAGGACCTTGGATGGGTGGGTGATCAATGAATGAAGACCTGGGGGGAGGTTCTCATCCTTCTACATGGTGCTCTTAGAGTCCTGTGTGTCAGGGGGACCTAATTCAGAAACTCCATGGATATATCCTATTGGAAAATTTAGTACTTCACCCTTGAAATAAGTTGACCCCAATTGATCAAAAGGAGGCTTTTAGTGGCCCTAGAAGGCCACCTCCTGTGCGTTGTCAGTGATTGCAGCTCTCCAGTGTTCAGAGTCTCTTCCAGTTCCCTGACCCCTTGGGCAAGCCTTGTCCCAGGGCACACCTCCTCTGTCTACTGGTGGTGCGAGTGTTCTCCAGAGCCTTCTGCTTTCCCGGTTTCCCCACTCCTGCCCGAGGGCAGGTGTTTTCTATAGACTCTCTCAGTGTTCTCAGAGAAGCTTGAGAAGCTCCCTTCTGATTTAGTAAGTGAAGGGCTTTACACAGTGTGCAATTCTAGCTGTAGAAGCCCAAAGTTGGAGGACATTTCTGCTGGGATCGATCAGTGGTCACCACCCCACCCCCCAACCTTCTAAATCAGACACAGGTGTGCAAGATGGTCAAGAGATGCTGTTTGGATGAGAAAGTAATCAATCAATTGCAGGACAGGACTGATTATTTGAAAGCAGGACTGTTCTGGAAAGTCCAGTATGGAAGGAGGGGTCCCGTATCTCAGCCCTGGCACCCTCCCAAATCTCTCCCAAATGAAATGGGTTCCCTTGACCTAAGGCCCCTGAATATTTACTTGTATACTCTCATAAGGTCTTGAGCCAAATACACCAAAACCTGTCTATGGCCATAGTTCAATGTAAGTTGCTAGCATTCCAGCAATCCCATTATTGGGCATCTACCCAGAAGAACAAAAGTCATTCTATTAAAAAGACACCTGCACCCGAATGTTTATAGCAGCACAATTCACAATTGCAAAGATGTGCAAACAACCCAAATGCCCATCAATTCATGAATGGATTAGCAAAATGTGGTATATGTATACCATGGAATATTACTCAGCTATAAGAAATAACGGTGATATGGCATCTCTTTGGTTCTCCTGGAGAGAGTTGGAACCCATTCTATTAAGTGAAGTATCCCAAGAATGGAAAAGTAAGCACCACATATACTCACCAGCAAACTGATTTCCCTGATCATCACCTAAGTGCACATTTGGGAATAACACCAATTGGGTATCGGACAGAGGTGGGGGCTGGGGGGCGGGGATGGCTGTATACCTACTTGATGAGTGTGATGTGCACTGTCTGGGGAATGGTCACGCTTGAAGTTCTGACTGGGGGGGTGGGGGAGGGAATGGGTGCATACCTACGTGATGAGTGCGATGAGCACTGTCTAGGGAATGGACATGCTTGAAGCTCAGACTCAGGGGGATGGGGGAGCATGGGCAATATATATAACCTGAACTTTTGTACCCCCATAATGAGCTGAAATTAAAAAAAAAAAGAATTTAAAATGGCTTTTGGCACTTGTTATTTGAATAGTTTATAAAATGCCCCTCCTTGCTCTTCTGCCCATTTGTTCCATAGCCTGTGAACTTGTTTCTGAAGCACAAGTCAGGTGCTATTGGAGTAATAAGGAGACACACGTGAATCCCATTTTAAAAACGGCACCAGTTTCCACCCTCATTTAAAAGGGGGCTGGGTTACACATCAGAGTTTGGTAGCAGGGCCAGACAATTTACTCTCAGTGACACGTGGCTACAGTAGCGAGTGTATGGAAGGGCCAAACAGCCTGCCACCAACATTACGACTAGGGTGGGGTAGACTCTGGGCCACTGAGCCCAGCAGCAGACCCCTACAGCTGAGGTATAGGTAGGTGGGCACAGCTGGTCAGCTTTCCTGGGAGACCCAGCAAACTTTCATCATCAGGGTGGACTTAGGTCATGGAAATGCAGAGGATGCTGTGAAGTCCAGGCTGGCTGGCTATTATTGAGAAGAAAGCCCATTCATTTTCTCATTCATCCATCCAATATTCTCTGAATTGACTTACATTTTGTCATTCACTGTGCTAGGCACCATGTTTGCACTAAGGCTATAGAAATGGTCAAAACTTGATCCCTGCCTTGAGGTCTCAGCCTCTTGCATCCTCTTAGACAGGGCAGTCAGGCTGAAGCAGAGTGTGAAAGCACTACCCAAGAGATCAGGCACAAGGGCTCTGCAACCTAAGGCTGAGGACCCTCACCTGGCTGGGGTGGGGACTCAGGGAAAGGCATCCAAAGGAGGGGTTTCTGCTCTAGCTCTGGATCTGGTCCAAGGGAGTGTGTGTAGAAGGGAGGTGACACTTGACTTTCCAGAGCAGGATGTCCGTTGCTGGGCTGTACAGACCTGAGCTGTGTGGTTAGGGGTCAGGGCTTCTGTCCTCTGGGGGACTGGACAATGAGAGCAAGCAATCTGGAGGAGCAGGCTGGAAAGTCAGAACAAGACCTCAGGACACAACGGACGAGGCAGAAACCCAGTTCTACAAGCTGGAGCACAGGGAGACTATCTGTGCTTGGAACCCCAGGGTGCAGGAGCCCTGACTGCCGTATCAGCAGAATGGGGAATGTGTGGGAGCTTAGGGGTTGTACTCAGGCCCAGAGATGCCTGAATGGCAGCCAGTGCTGTTCCAGTCTCAGTACCGTGGCTGGGCCCCACTCCCCTGTCAGTCTATAGGCAAAGGACCTAATGCTATGCCCTATGAGGTGGACTGTGGTGTCAGGGGGACAGAAGGAGTGAACTGAAGTGACGCAACCACTTCCTCGTGCCAGGGCTGGTTGAGAACTAGACTAGGGTTTGGCTCGGTGGCGTGGGAGCACGGATACAGTGAAAGATTACTCGCACCAATGTTCTATAATGCTGGGAACTTCTCTGGTTGAGAGCTGGGCTATATGAAAACAGTCACGTAGGGATAGATGTTTCATGTAGTTGTAGAGGTTGATAATAAAGTTGAGCAGCAGTAGAAGGAAGAAGACTTGTCAGGGTTTACCCAACTCAACTTGGATCAGTGGCGGACCCTCTGTCTCCGTGATCCCAAGATGTCCCTGACCTTGCTGCATGCCTCCCTCTCTACTCAGATGCCTCCTAGGAGATAGTGGAAGCCAGTTGGACCCATAGCTGTCTGCCCCTTTTCCTGGATTCCCCCACACCCACCCTGTTCAGGCGGTCTCTTTCTACCTGCACCTTGCATTCTGGCCTGAGACCTGGCTCCAGAGCTTTGCCTTAAGAGAATTAAGCCTTTGAATCCTCGTTTCTGACTCTGACTACTCTTTAATCTGCCTCTATGTTCCTGCCTCTCCAAGACACTTGTTGCTAGACCCTAGCTTGGCCAAACCTGTCTCTCGTCCACATCGTGCTCTTGGGTATCGCCTCGTTGATGGCGTAGCTCAAAGCCAAGGTCAAACTAGAGGAAGATGTAGATATTGCATACCTGGCCCACATGAGTAATTTATGAGGAAGAAGAGACCTAGTTCTAAGAATAAACTGCCTTTTGGGTGAGATTTAAAACTCAGAGTCAGAGCATTTCTTAGAAAACCATGGATACATTTTCAGAGTCCAGAGTGTGAACCATTACACAATGGAACCGATGTATACATTTCCTTAGTATAAAAGCACAAATAGCTTATTAATAGAAGTATCAGGTTCTTGAAGTCTGTATAAACTTTGGCCCCCTGATTCAAGCAACACTAGTATGAAATACATTTCTCTTCATGCTCTGAGACAGCAGCCGTGGTCAGCCTCATCCTCGCTTCTTGCCGTGCGCCGCCATTTTCTTGCCAGCCTCATATATTGTATTAATACTTACATGTTTTTTTTTTTAAAAAAAGCCAAAACCACACCCAACACTCTTGCCGTGTGATTGTTCTTTTTTCTCATTTTTCAGCTGATCCAAGAGCTTTCCTCTCAGATCAAATTGGCCTTATTTCTACTCCAGAGATGCCCACGGGACACTGGAGGCCCTTGGCCGCTGCTAAGGCTATTTCACTCGACAGCCCTGGTGATGCTGCTCTCCGTTGGCACTCTTTGGTTTTTTGAGTTATCTGAATACTCTGACTAAATATATTAATACATATGTACGTATACATAATATGTATGTATTTCAGTCCAATGCTTCAAAAGTGACAAAACATTTTGGCAAAAAGAGGGGCGTTTATAACTGTACTTTTACAATTCACATTAGTGCCCTGATTTATACATATTTTGCTGTACCAATTCTCTAGCACAAAAACATTCAAGAAATTCACGGATTTTTTTTTTTTTTTGAGGGGAAAAAAAGTCGTGTTTTTTTAAATATGCAGCGTCCAGACCAGTTCTGCAGATGAATTAACGTGGTCAGCGCTCTGTCTCCATGGTTACCTTGCAATGCCACTAGCTGCCGGGCTGACATTTGTCTTAGCTGGCAGCCCCAGGGCACGTGGGGAATAGATAGCATGTCTATATTTAACTTATACTTAGGGTATATTTAGTCTGTAACTGAGACACTGGAAGAAGAGCTTTCCCCAGAGATTAATTGCCAGCTGGTGTTGATAATACTTTGGGCTCCCAAAAACCTCCGTGTGGGCTTCTATTTCCAGGAAATGGCTGGTGCCTTAATCATCACTACTTAAATGAACAGCCTTTGCCCGCTAAAATTGAACTTTTATTTGGGAATCTTTATCTGATGGGGGCTTTTTCCTCAGATGTCAATCAGACTGTCTTTTTTGGGGAGGAAATAGAACAGCTGGCACAGTCCCACTGGGGTGGAAGAGAGGAATGCTGGTGAAGGTGAGGGCAGGTCTGCCCAACCCCAAAAAGCAGCAGGAGCCCCAGTTCAGAGTCATGGGTTCCCTGGGTACTTTCTGCTATCATGGCTGTATGGAAAATATACTTTGTTTAGAAAAATATACTAGTGGAAACCGAAATTTCTATGTGTGGAGATGTGTATTTATAAGAGATGTTACCTAAAGGCCAAACAAACAAAAAAACAAAACCAAAAACCTGAAAATGTAGGTGTGATGCTTTTTTCCCCCCTCAGAGACAGATGTGACCTCTATGAATGACGTGTTCGGTCTCGCCTGGCTATAGTTGTAGGCAGTCGTGGGACACTTGAAGAACCCCAAGCCTAACAACAGAAGAAAAGCCACTGGCCCCAAGCACGGGCTTGTTTCTTCTTCCTTTGTTTGGGGTCCATGTGCAGTGGGGGTGTGTGCCCGCCCTGTGCTGCTGTTTGGTTACTGCTGGAATCCGTTCTGATTGGTTGGTGCCTGTACCACGTACCAGTTGTTAGATATTTTGAACATCAGCTCCACCCAGCTTAGGACAGGACTGGGAAAGGAGTATCACCTTAAAGGATGTGACCGGGGCAGGCCCCCAGATGGGCACAGTCCCTGTTCTGGCATCAGTCGACCCAGGAGGAGGGATGGGAGGGTGACGGAGGAATTGACTGGACCTGCCAAAATGGGCACCAGTGAATTTGAGCCTTTAAAAGCCTTTCTGAAAAGGTCAAAGTGTGGAAAACACACTGTCCTGGGAAACCCAGGGAATGGGAATAGGCTGGAAAGTGAGACCAGGCCAAGGTTCGGGAGCTGCCGGGGGGGGGGGTGGGGGGAGAGGGGGACAGTGAGGCTCTGAGGCTACCGAGTGAGCAGGATGAACGGACTGGAATGAAAATGCCTTGCCAGTCTTAATGGGGGTGGAGCTGGCTGCTCTGGAGGCATCGGGGGATGGCGGACACGGCTGGAGCATCCTGCCCTCTCATCTGTTCCCTCTCCTCCTCCTTGCCAGCCTGTCCTATGGCGTGCCATGGCCAAGGTGCTGGTTCTCTCCCTGCCCCGTTCTCCCCACAGCCTTCTCACGGCCCTCACTACTGGTGAGAGGGTTCAGAGTGGACCCTAGTTGATGATTCATTCATGTGTGCTCATTTTGTCTGTGCTGGGGACTCCGAAAAAGGAAAGGTCCAACTTGCCTTATCTTGTGGTTATGGGATGTCACCACCCATTCAACTTTCAACAGCTTTGATGTGTAAACAAATTCAAGCATCTGAAGCCTTTGGTTTTTCCTATCAGATTCACTGTGCTACTCGCAGACAATTTAATGTAACGGGATTTCTGGAAGTGATAGGTAAATTGGCTTTAGGGTGCTCTATGTGGCCTTTCCCTTGATCAGATCAACCGTCTCCTTTTTGAGGCATGGTATTGAGATAGGTTTTACTCCTTGATGTCACACCAACACAAGGGGCAGGTGAGCCAGGCAGAAACTGAGCTTGGATGAGATGAACGTTTTCCTCTCAATAAATCACACGTGGGTAACTGAGAGTGGACACAATTCATAAAGCTCCACATTATCTCTTATCTTTTGGTCTGTCTTAGGTTGACTGCTTCTGACGATGTTTTGGGGGGTTAGAAGAAGCATGTCATGTGTAATGAGCTAATAGATGCTGCTGGTTAAGGACTTTCAGTTTCTAGTATGTATGTAGCCAGTTTTCCTAATGTAATGCTTCTGTGCCTTATGGGAGTGAAGGCTTGAAGACTCATCTGGGTGGTCTGAAAGCCCCTTGAAAATGTGCTGGTGTTCCTTTGGGGAAAGGACAGTGATTTCCTGTAGAGGGATCAGAATATACAAGGCTGGGTCTAGACACATCACTCTGAGCAGAGGATCAGAGCTGAGGACTCCTTGGCATCAGCCAAAGAGAAGTTCAGTAGAGATGGGGAGATCACTGTTGAAGCAGACACTTCACCGCTTCATGTTGTGACTATTCTCATTCACAAAGAGGCAGAATCTGTGTATTGGCATATGAAAAGAGACTTTTCTCTCCTCACTGCAACTTCAGCCAAAGCCTTAAAGTTATTTAGCTTGGCAAAACAAACAAACAAAAAAACAAAAACAAACAAAATACACACACACACACACACACACACACAAACAAAACAACCTTCTCCTGCCAAAAAAAAAAAAAACCCCTTGACATTCATTCAGAACTTCCTAGGAGTCACAAGACTTGTCCTTGGAACACATGTAGCCATCATCCAAGTCTATCTCATAAATCGGAAACCTTAAATTTATTGGGTGAATTATTTTAAAGGGAATTTGTAGGAGTTAAGGTAGTTAGTTGTGGGTCTCCCCCCAGACAGGAGAAAAAAGAAGATAGGTTGTTCCTTCTTTTTGCTCTCATTCATTAGCCAAACAAAAAGGATGCCATAAAACCGTGATAACTTCTCATAGACTTTGGGGTTGTCTGCTTGAAAGGGAGAACTTATCACATTTCCTGGCTGAATGCCTCTGGGGTCCAGAAACTCATTAGCTTGGGCTGCTGTAAGAGCACAGGGTTCCCTAGAAATGTTGACAGGTGTCCCCTGGAGAAGTCTAAAGGTGGGCTGTTGGCTGGGGCAGCTCACAGGAGAAGGGCAAGAAGAGCAGGGGTAGTGGCTGAGCAGGCTTCACTTGCATTGTTTTGAGGGGCCAGAATGTACCCCTAGGGCATAAGGGAAAGGTTCCAGGATCAGTAGTCTTGAAAGACTATCTGCTGGGGAATGGGGTCCCCAAAGGTGTACTGCAGGGCAGGAGCTGATGAGGCTGGGCCACAAGAGCTCCAGCAGGGGAAGAAGCATTGTTGGGGTTAGGAGATGGTGTCACAGAAGGTCCCCTAGGTGGTCTTCAACATACCCATAACTGTCCCCTAAGAAGATAGAGCCCCTAACGTGACAGAGGCTCTTCAAGAGCCAAGAGAGCACTGCAAACAGCACCAGTGAAGTGCAAACTCCTTTGATTGCTTTCCCTTCATCCCTCTTGTTCGTGAAGAACCCAGAATCAAGCATTGGCTGGGGTGAGGTGGGAGGAACAGAGGAGGATTGCTCCCCAAACGCTCATCCCCAAACCCGAACCCACGACTGAGCTGGGTGGAGAAAGAAGCTTTAACTGGATGCAAGGTTAAAGTTTTGATTTAGAAGAGTCTAGATGAGCGAGATTTTTTAATTCCTGAAGATGGAACAACTTTTTTTTTTTTTTTTTTGTAGCTAAAATGGACTCAAAAGTGATGGAATCTGTCCCAGGCATTAGGGGAGAAAATAAAACTGTTTCCTGATTATATCATACCTGGTTAAACCCTCTACAAACTTGGTAGAAAATCTGTATTCCAAATGTACCAATGTGGCTTGCTTACTTCTCTTAGCTACATTGGCTTTATTCTGAAGACCTACCAAGAAAGTGGTAGTTTTAGGCATAAAACATCCATCTCCACTCTGGATATTTAAGGATAGGCAACAATTCACCTGAGGGGGACAGAAGCATAATGTTTTTCAAGGCTGGGGCACCCTGGGGAAGGTCCATCTGGACCCTCTTGTCCTCTCCAAAGCCAGGAGAAGACTCTTTGGGCTCTGGCTGGATTTTTTCCCAAGATGTTAGTTTATGGGCCCACATAGCCCCCTTTCTCTCCCTTGGGGTGCCCAATCCCATGCTTGCTGAGCCTGCTTTCTCCACAGCAATGACTCACCTTCAGGGATCAAAGGGTCAAATTGAGCTCCTTACAGGAAGACGGGCAGCCACAAGCCAATCATGCCTTTGGAAACTTTTCAGACACCTTCCACTTAAAACTCCCAAGAAGAATCTAGAAATTCTCTTTCATTATCTGTATTCATGCCAAGAATCAAAAGCAGGCAAAGTTTTGCTCCAAGAGCAATTTCTTTCTCCTCAGAGTCCATTTTAGGGGACTTACAATGAAGCCCAGACAAAACAGAAATAAGGAAGCCTCAAGATCTTCCTTTGTGAACTGTCAAGAATCATTTATGCTGACGGCCCTGGTTGGGTCTCTTCCTCTCCCACAAATTGCTCTACTTGACCACAGCTCAAGCTGAAGACCATTTTCTTGGGCCGTTTGCTGGCGGCCCCATCTTAAACGTGTCAAGGGAATGTTTTCCAAAGAATGACAAGGCACTGTGAAGATTCCCAAGGACTTACTGGAGCTGTTTTTTGATAGCTCTTTCTCCTGTAGATGATAGAGTGCTGCTTGAGTCATACTTCCTCTTTGCTGAGGCACAGGCAGGAGAAACAGATGAGCAGGGTTTCAGAAGTGAGAAACCCTGGGTTCTTTTTCCAACTCCGCCACAGACTTCCAGAAGAACCTTAGATTCAAAGCCAAATATACAGTTGAGTAATTTAAAGCTAGAGGGGAGCTGCTGTGTAGAGGGCATTCAGAACCTTTCTGGAAGCTATGCGTATGCTGCCTTCTGTTTCAGAAGAAGTCAGCTCCCAACACCCAAATTCTAGCCTGTAAGGTCTTTTTCTTAACTTCAAACCAACCCCTAAAATCTGGCTTTTGTTCATTTCACTTTTTCCCTCTAGATCTAGTCAGATTTCTCATTACTAATGCAGCATTTTAAGTTGCTTTCATGTTGAGTTATATTTTCTCTCTCTCTCTCTCTTTTTTTCTTTTTCTTTTCTTTTCTTTTTTTTTTTTGATGACATAGAAAAAGTATGGGGAACATGTTCCCAGCTCCTCAAAGTAGAAAAAGTTAGCAATTGGAGGAGCCACAGCAATAATGTGCCCAGAAAAGGCAGTGGATGAAAACATCTTGGTTGGCAGTTTCTAGCATTGCAGGAACCATAGGATGAAACTTGTAACAACTTTTTTTTTTTTTTTTTTTTTTTAAACTGGAATTTCTCGGCTGAGAACTCAGGTCTGTTTTTCTCTTCTCCTGCCTCCAATTAACTTCGGTGTAAGAGGCTGAGTTGGCCAACTCATATTTAGATTTGGTGTCAGTTGATGTCCAAAATTCCTGCAGCGAATGTCTCTGGTTCGGCTCAATTTAATACATCTCCTTTAGTTTTAAAGGCCGGGAGTTGGCACTGTTACTTTTGTTTTAAGCAACTGATAATGAAGGGGATGTTGGGACAAGTGGACTTAGAGAGGGAGTGAGTCTTTTGCATAGAGACCTCTCCAACCGTCAAGGAATCAGGGCAAAGGTTGTCAAAAGTACGTATCAGCCCATGGCTTTCTTGGCCAGATGATACTTTTCTTAGATATTTTCATTCCTCTGGGATAGCGGACATAGCCACATGTCCTCAAATGCTCACTAGGGTAGTCCACTTCAAATAATAGATGACCTAGATTAACTACACTGCTGGCTTTCTGAATTTCGATTGTCATGCTCTCTGGAAACCTCTTCCCATGTTTGACCTCGAAGGTCTGACAGCTGGAGGGAGTAATGCTGGCCAAGATCTATCCGGGATTCATCATGTCCTGCTGTGGGCTATGTCTTAGCTGCTGCCTGAGCTTGTCTTCTCTTGTTAGGGGTTTCTTGACCTCCAGAACCAAGTCAGTTCCTCTAGTTTTCACAGTGCCAGCTTCTTCTCTGTTCCCACTAGCCCACGGCTCAAGGTGTACAGTATGCCTTGATGTCACTTCTATTAGAGGGGTGACACATAACTGGAAGTGGCCAGAGGGAAATATTTTGAGAACAGTAATTTTTGAGAACCTCAGAAATTTTTCTATTGGGTTGTGTTTAACCCCAGGTATCATAAGAAGTCTATGCAGAGGCAGAATTTCAGCTTTTCTGAGTTTGTACTTTTGAGACTATTCTACATAATTCTGTACTGACAACAACTAGTCAGTGCAATTAACTACTCATTTGGCAGGGAGCACACTAATATAGTCATGCCTAAAAAACCCAGGTATAATTTCACTTATTTTTTTATGTCGGTGACATAGGAACAATGTCTCTTGACATAGATTTTTAAGAGTTTACAATTCAACACCGTGTGGTTGAACAAATATTCATGGAATTTTTGCTATGAGCAAGAAATTATGCTACACATTGTATGGGACCCAAGGATGACTAAGGCAGGCTGATAAGATATAGTGAAAAGAAATGAGAAGACATTAAAAACTTCACAGAAAATTAAATTGACCTGAGGAAAAAAAATATGTATAAGAAAAAATACATATATAAGAGAAAAAATTGCAGGAATGGTCTTCTGCAAAAACACTAGAAAAAATATTCCTCATGAAAGTTCTTCTTTGTTCATACTTCAGTGAGTAGCAGTGATGCTGACAGTGACAAAAAAGAGAAAGATCCAAAAAAGAAGGGAGGCGCCACAGCAGCTGTGAGAGTGTTGGGTGCCATGGAGATGTCTGGAGTGCAGAGCGCACCCGGGGGACACTTATGATTCAAGATGGTGGATTGGACACACATGTCTAATTTTGCTCCATCCTGCAACACTTCTAAAGACTTACAATACAATTATTTTCTAAAAGTATAAAGCTATAAAGATGGGGAACAGTTCACCCCTAATATTTGCACAGTCCCTGAGCAAGAGTATGAATGGCCATGCCATGTGCCTAAATACTTAAAAATTAAAAATCAAGGTAACAAACTGCTATAGTTTATCATCCTGCCTTGACAAATATACCCTTATAATGAAAAAATTGGAATATGTGTGTACATATGTACCAGTTGATACCAAATAACCACAGAGAGGGCAACTTCAAAATACATTTTACTTTTGTCAAAGCTGTGACTCACTTTGGGAAGAGGTTGTGGAACACACACATTAGCATCTCAACTCTAGCACATGTGCAGCTTGATTCTCATCCCTGGGAAAGAGTCCTTTCGTGCTATCCCTCAGGCCTCAGGTGTACACACTGGCAATGCAGTCTATTGGGTTGACCCAGTAAGAAATTTTTGCAGGGCATAGATGTCCTGAGGACTACGTGGAAAGGGAATTTGAAGATCCTGTATAACCACGGTGTGGTCCCAAAAGCCGTGGTCAAGACTGTGGGTGGGCATACTACTTGCTTCAAGAAGTCTTTGTCTCCTTAGGTAGGATGGGAGCAGCTCAGAGCCAGGCCCCCTCTCGCCCAGATCTGAGGCAATACTGATGGGACAAACGGGAACCCAGAGTAACAACATTTCTGAAATTGGAAAAGGAAGGTAAAGCAGTAACTGACTTAGCAGACACAAGGCTCAATTCTCAACCAACAGTGGGGAAAGGGAAGAACTAACTTGGGTTGGGAGTGACGTATTGGTTCAGGGATGTCAGGATCTCCAATCAGAAGGAAGAGTTGAGAGCTGTTTCAGCAGTGATAAGATCCTAGATCCTCTCTCCTACTCTATGCCTGTAGGGCAACCGTTCTTCTCCCACCCAGGACCAAAACTAAGCTTATTATCTGGAAAGGGAAAGGGGTTTGTGCACCAGGAGCAGCCAGGCATGACTGAAGGTGGGGTGCCAAGCTGAAAATATGAGGGTTGAACCAAAACATGTGTATCGAAAGTAGAGACCCCACTTCTACCTCCAGCCATCTTCCTTCATTCTGTTCCAAAAAACTGGCATCCAGGCAGAACATTGGAAGATTCTGTCTGCAAAATTTGACCAGATCTTCACAGTCAACAAGCTTCCCTCATCTGGTTAGAGAATCCAGTCAGTGTTCCACAACCAACAGTCAGTAGAGATCCAAAGAAGGCTTCTATTAGGAAAAGCAGTAGGAATAAAGCCTTCTAGAGGAAACCAATTGTGCATGAAAGAAACCTTCAAACAATTAACATCCTGAAAGCAATTTTTTAGAAAAGATAGTGCCTGTGGATAAAGAATAGGTTGCCATAAAGAGAAATGTTCTGAGAATATGAAAGAGCTGTTGGACATTAAAAATTTGATGATAAAAAATGAAGTCCAAAAAAGGGCTAGAGAATAACATTGGGGACACCTCTTCAGAAAGTAGAACAAAATTGCAACCATATAAAAAATACGAGAGAAAACAAAATCATGAAAATAGTCCAGGTGGTTTAATATGTGAATATCAGGCATTCAGAAAGGAATAACAAATAGGAGAATAAGTGATTTCAAGAAAAATCCCCCAACTGTAGAGACATAAGTTCCCAAATTGAAAAAGTCACCAGTATCCAGAAAAATGAATGAAAATAGATCCACATTGAGACAACTCATGTCAAATGTCAAATTCCTAGAGTACCAAGGAGAAAATTCTATAAATTTCCAGGGAGGAAGAGAGCAAGAGAGACAGAGAGAGAGAGAGAGAGAGAAACAACAGCAACAACAAAAACAACAACAAAATCCAAAAATTGAAAAGCATATCCCATGTAAAAGAATCAGAATGATGAGACACTTCTCAATGGCAACACTGGAAGCCAGAAGATACGAAGGTTATCACTATAAAATTCTGAAGGAAACTAAAATTATCAGCCAAGAATCTTATACCCAGACATGCTATTGATGCAGGTGGGGCTAAAGACATTTTAAGACATGTAAGGTCCCCAGATTTTACCTCTATATAACTCTTCTCAAGAAGCTACTCGAGATGTGCACCATCAAAAAGAAAAAAATAAAGGAGCCAAGGAGTAGGATGGCATGATATGTCAGAGACAATTCCTTGTGTTCACCACACTATTTCCTTTTCCCAGCCCACTGCATATCCAGCATCCTTTGCAGTTGTGCTGGAGCCAACACAACTATGACTGAATCCTGGACAATGGAAGATGGGAGGAAGTGAAGTAACCCCTTTCAAGTCTGGGCCTCATAAATATCCCAGAATGGTCTTCTGGTCTCTCTCTCCCTTCCACGGTCACTTGGAGGCTTTGTGTTCCAGAAGGCTTTCTATGAGATGGAGAGCCACCTCACCCATAGTGAACTGTGATGTGACACGAGGGAGAAGTGAACACTAAGTTGAGCCATTACCTGGGGTTTGTCTGTTGTAGCAACTAGTGTTGCTTTCTCATGCTCATGGCAAGTGGGTTCTGATGCGACAGAAACGTAATGTGGCATTTGCTTAGTGGCTCAGTGGTAGGCAGCAAAGGAACTAATATCAGAAATTGGAAAGATGGGGGGACCCAAGTCACACAGTGGTAACATTTGATGAAACTGTGATGTGGGAACTGGTTTCAGACAATCCAAGTGTTGGTGGGTGTTGGGCATTCTGGGATTCATCTGGTAAATTGTTAGAAGAAAGAGATGGTTTTAAGAAATAATTGGTTGCTCTGCAAGGAGAAATAAAAGGAAATAAAAGGGGTACAGAAAATTGAGCCTAGAAAGCTATTTTCTGGTAAACCACAAAAGGGTAAGAGACATAAAACTGTTAGTTATGCCCCCAGCTGACAGATGAAATGGACTCCCCGTGGCTAACTGAGGTGCTTGAAGTTAAAACAGAACCATGTGGCCACGGCTGGGTGCTGGGTGAAGGAGCGGTCATGTTTACAGTAAAATGGCTCAGTTAGATAAAGTGACTTGGGTGTGATGGTCCCATTCAAGCCTAACAGCCTCAGTGTGGTTGACATTAAATTGGGAGACAGATACAGAGAGAGGAGAAGGCAGCAAAAGCAGTCTATTTCTAGAAAGCTGAGCTATGTCTACAAAAGAACTTTGGGTGTGGTTGCTGCATATGAATCTGATTAAAAGAAAATGCATCAGATACTTGGGGTTTTGCAGGAATTGTGTTGCTGAAGAAACCATAAATCTGATCAAAAAAATCTCCAACGGAGACTCAAAACAACCCCTGTGGCTGCACCTCCACAAGTAGAAAAGAGGCTGCAAAGGCTCCCTCCAATAAAGAGCCACAGAAGATAACAGCCAAGGCATTCCCTCCAGAGAGCAGATCCAGGGCCAGTCCAGGAACTGTCTCCGCTCCCAGCGTGGGGGGGTCTTCCCAGTTCCCTGGGGGATTTCAGGATTGCTACGGCGCAGCACTGGTCTGAGATTTCTTTTCAACTTGTTTTAAGTAGAAGTATTAATTGTTCCTAAGCTACTCTTTTACTTTTTGTGTTTGTGCAACCAAAGATTTTGGTTTTTAGTTCACAGGTTGCCCAACTGAGGGGGTCAGGACCAATAGAGGCTGCCACTTATCAGCTGGTGACAAGATGGGGCCTTGGGTTGTCTTCTGCCAGCTGGGAAGAGAAAATGATTTGGTGACCAGACAGGCTGACTTGGCAGAGATAAAGCTAGACGTTCCCCCAATGCCACTTCCTCTTCCTGGCACACAGGAAGACCATGTGCCCCAATCCCTCTAGCTAGCTTGGGCTTGGGAGTCTTACGCCTGAGTTCTGGCCAGCGAGGAGTGGGCAGAAGCTTTCCTGGGGCCCTCCTCCATTAAGAAGTATTAAAAATTATATTTTACTACTATATTGGTAGAAAAGGTAATATAATCCAGGCTGGATTACTTTTATTTTTTTTCCTTCTGATTTTAAAAGAAAATAAAACAATTGTATGGGATCCTAAGAGTGTGTGGGCCCCAGGAACTATGTCTGCGGTGACTGATGGAGAAGTCGACCCTGGTTCCACCTGCTTATACCCCATCCTAAGTGTGTTAACTTATCCCATCTCTTTCCCTTGCTTCTCGCTATATTTTAAATTGATTAAATAAGCTGTGCGATCCAAGTATTTTATTAATAATTTGGTTGGTAAGCCTTTCTGTTCCGTGACCTTTAAGATAGCTTGCCCGAGAGAGTACTTGGAGGCTACCATTGCATCAAAGTAATTCCCTCCATGACATTCCCAGCAGCCAAACGTCTGATTTTAGTACACACAGGCACACCCACCTGACAAAGGAATACCTTGCCTTTTATTCTAAGCCTCCCTTAGTAAAAAACATAATTTTAACTACACATTTTTTTTTTTTTTTTGAAACAGAGTCTCTCTCTCTTGCCCAGGCTAAAGTGCCCAGCTCACAGCAATCTCAAACTCCTGGGCTCAAGCAATCCTCCTGCCTCAGCCTCCCGAGTAGCTGGTACCACAGGCATGCGCCACCATACCCAGATAATTTTTTCTGTGTATATTTTTAATTGTCCATATAATTTGTTTCTATTTTTAGTAGAGACGGGGTCTCGCTCTTGCTCAGGCTGGTCTTGAACTCCTGAGCTCAAACAATCCACCCACCTCGGCCTCCCAGAGTGCTAGGATTACAAGCATGAGCTGCCGCGCCTGGCCTTAACTACACATTAAATGTTACACTGTTACAAGTTAATTTATGAAAAACAGCAAATAGATTTATTCTTAATTTTATAACTTACAAAAATCCATACTTATATAACGAATTATTTTTATGATATAATTATATAATAATTATATCATTTTAATATTGACAACTTCTAGCAATTTTTCTTATGGTATTATAAACTTACCATTGTGAGTCATGTGTTTTCTGGTGGATTTTATAATCAATGGATTTATTTGGATAAAAAATTAAGCCAGAGTCTTTTTTCTGAGAGTAAGTCTGATTTAATTGATTGATTACTTTCATTAGGAGGACTGGCTTTGCTAACTAGGTTATATGGTAGATATTTTCCATAAATTGAGTGGGCTAAATATGCAGCTCCAAGGTTTTGACATTCTGTATATATTCTACATGTATATTATATATTTTTATATATAATTAGAAAAAGTACATTGAAATTAACAAAATTTATTTCCATAATATTTTCCAAGTAGACTGAATTTAACAAGATAACCAAAAAGAAATTAGGCATAAAAGTGACATCACTTGGTCTAAGCTGTCCCCTCTGCACTTGGCAGGCATCTGCCTTTAGTGTCTTCTGTGGTAGGCAGAACGGCCCCCAAGGATGTCCATGCCCTAATCCCTGGAAACTGAATATGTTACCATACATGGTAAAAGGGACTTTGCAGACATAGTTAAGGGTATGGACCTTAAAATAGGGAGATTATCATTGATTATTCAGGTAGACCCAATCTAATCCCACGAGCCTTTCAAAGCAGTGGCCTTTCCTCAGCTGGAGGAATGTGGCAGAAAGAGGAGACAGGGGAGTTTTTAGCATGAGAAGCATTTTACTCACTGTTGTTGGCTCTAAAGATGAAGAGAGCCACCCACGATTAAGGCTCTAGGAGCAGAGAACAACCTCTGGCTGAGAGCCAGCAGGGAAACGGGGACCTCAGTCCTACAACCAAAAAGGGCTGAATTCTGCCATCCCTCTGGATGGGCCTGGCAGCATGTCTTCTTCCAGAGCCTCCACAGAAGAGCCAGGGCCGGCTGGAACCTAGATTTTGGCCTTGAGATTGGGAGGAGAGAAATGGGCCAAGCCCATCCTACAGAACTGTGACTTTTCTAAACAACAGAACTGTAAGATAATAAATGTGTGTTGTGTTAAGCCACTGAATTGGTGGTAATTTGTTGCAGCTGCAATAGAAAGTGAATAGATGCTCTTCCAGCTTTTGAGAGTGCTGCTGCTGTCACTGGCCTGTCGGCTTGTTAATTTTTATTTTATTCCACCTGGGGAAGTGGTCTTTACAGAAAAGAATGTGACTGTGTTTCAGTTACACTGCGGGCCTGTGTCTCATCACTGTAATGACTCTAGTACTATTCAGTTGAAATGAAACAAAATTCAAAGAGATTAAAATTTTAAAACCCTCTTATCTATTTATTTATTTTTTTAATGACCTGAGTTAACAGGAGAATTGGGGATAAGCTGCCTGTCTAGAAGCTCAGTGGCTACAGCTTTGGGAAATGAGTCCAATCACCCTGGACTCAGTTAACTTAACAGTGGACTAGGACCTTCACAATGGAGGGGAGAAGTGAAACATTCCATTACTAAGCAACCTTAACTCCTAGCAGGTCAACTACACCACAGAGTCCAGAAAAATATTCAAAGGAGTCCTTTACTCCAGGTTCAAATCTCATTCTTGAGTCCATTCCTGGTCCGTGGTGAGGGGGAGGATTTGTGAGTGGTTCCTGCTCTTTCCAGTTCATCCCAGGCTCCTCCATGGTCTTGAGTCCTATGTCCTTGGTCTAGTGGGCAGACTCCGACATTCATTCCTCTTGTAGTATATTGGGAAAACCAACCTCATCTTTAAACCCCTGCCTCTCCCCTACCCAACACTCCCATTTAGTTCCTTGTTTCCAGGATCCTGTTTTCTCTTCTTCTCAGCCACTGGTGAGTCCCTCAGTTCCACCTGATTCTCTATGGGAAGAGAATGAAGGGATGGTGGTCATTGAGTGCAGGGCGAAGGGTGAGCTCTCTGGATCCTTTAGGTAGAACTATAAGTAGCCCTTTGATATTGCCACCATGAGCCTCTTCTTTGCACAATTCTGATGAATTATGCTCAAAGAGTCTTTGATTCCCCTACCATCTTGAGCTGAATTGTCAAAAGCTACCTATATTATTCTAGCTTTGTTATATGTCAAGACCCAAGACAAGAATTGAGGAATGGAGAACAGAACTATGAAAGGTTAGTGGAACTTGCAGAGAGAGAGAAAGGCTTTGTATACAGTGAAGAACTGTGGTCTTTAGCCAACGGATTCTATCAGCCCCTGGCAACCCCACAGAAAGAGAGCTGGGGAATACATACTCTGACTTTACTCTTCTTCCTTTATCTGGTCTTCTGCAGGGGCTCCCCAGTAGCTGTACTAAATTAGAAGCTAGAGAGAAAGGTAACCCTTTTACTTAATGCATCCAGAACAGCTTCCCGGGGCACAGGCAGCTTGCAGAGCAGACCTGGGGATGAAATGGAGGGTATCCAGCAGCCCTGAATAGCAAGGGGCATAGAGACAGCCACGAGCCCAGTAAGGCTCACTGGAGAAGGTCCGAAAACCCTGTAGGAGCAGGGGTGCAGAGATTGAGGGGGGAGTGATCTGCAGTATGCTCTCAGGACTCTAAAGCCTTTACTCCAGAGTACTAGGTCTGAGGGACTGACAAATGGTGTCACAGGAATGGCACTATGGCACACAGGTACCCTGAAAACAGAATGTGTGTGTGTGTGCACATTTAATTCTAGGAAGTCAAGTGGTGGAATGTACAAGACCTTTTGGGATTTTTGTCTTATTCATAAATATTCCTTGTACTCTGGGAACAGCCCTTGGTATTAATATACAGGAGTTGGTTTCTCAGTAGTACGTATGTGTTAAATAATGCTCCCCTTTGGCTACAGCCGAGTGACTCAGGAATGGGTGCTTGACCTTTGTCAGGCCTATTTGAATTCTTTTCTAGGGTTTTTCTAACTGGAAGTACACAAAAATAAGTTTCTTTCTAGTCTGGGTGAAGGAGGCATCACTAGATGGGGATGTTCAACAGTCGTTGGACGCCCTATTTCCTGCCACGTGAAGGAAGCTGTCTGCTTTGACAGGAGACAAAGTGAACCCATGAGAAGCAGAGGCAAGACACAGAGAGGAGTCCAGGGAATGTTCATTTTCCATCGCTCTTGAAGTCCAGCTGCACCTCTGATTTTGCCATTTGATTATAATGATGTAAATTACCCCAGTATTTTTTCAATAAATATCCTTTTTTTTGGGTCAAAGCTGGCTTGAGTTGCATTTCTAACAGAGTCTTGACTGAAACAGTTGATACAGTTAATAGTCCATACCACTCATGCCATCCGTGGCACCGGTCACAGTACGGATAAAATGACAGGCATCAGAAGCTAGAGAGATCCTTATGGACCCTCAAGGTAAGATGAGAAGCTTGAATGAAGCTTTGACTTAGAAGGATGGGGAGGATCCTTTGGTTGCAGAATATTGCTTTCCAGGCAAGGAGAACAGCATGATCAAAAGGATGGTGGTCCCAATTTCAAAGACATATTTGTGGACAAGGACTGGTTGGAGTCACAACGTGCATGGTGGGAGATAAGCTTGGAAAGGAGCTTCACCACTGAGGACTTGGAATGCCAGGCTAAGAAGTTTGTATTTTATTGTAGTAGGGAGCTGTTAAAGTTCTTGAACATGGAAGTGATATAATGAAAATTTGTGTTTTAGGAATGTTGACCAGACAGCATGCCAGGTGCGATGAGGAGTGTGAGAAGTGGTGTTAGATACCTGCGTTGGAAGGCGATTGCAATCTTCCTGACATGAGTGGCCAGGGCCTGGACTCGGGTGTTGGAACTGGAAATGGAAGGGAGGAGGGCGTGTCTTACACACAGTTTCTTTCACATTACTCAGCATAGTGACCGGCACCTTATGGGTACTCGTCAAACTCTTGTAAAGAAGTAAGGAATTCACACTAAGCAATATCATATCCACATTATCAACCAATGTTATGTTCTAGCATTTTAGGTTACAATGTTAAAATAACCTCCCAAAATTATATTGTTGAATTATCCGGGACACTGAGTCTGAGTCTTTTAGCTGACAGTGAATTTAAGAATAACCTTGGGCAAACTAGAGAAATACATGTGTTTAATTGTTGTGAACTAACAGTTCCCTTTAGATTGCAGAAAGTAATCAGTTGCTGGAGGAAGAAAACTTAGTTTCCTTGCATCTTTGAAACCTATTAAGATCATTCTATTTGATATTCATTGTTTCATAAGAAAGCACGATATCTTAAGCCACTTAACATGTTAATTGGTATTGGTAGCCTACAATCAAAACATTTATCATTTCCTGAAGAAGATACAGGAAATTTCTCTTTTCCCTTATAAATTATCTTCAGAGAGCATAACGAGCAAAGACCACCAATAATGATGCAAAAAGAAGATTAAAATACATTATTTATTCCCTGTATTTCATCTTAAATACTATACTTTGATCACTTTATTAATCTATGATATCTTTAATTAATTAATAATAGAACACCACACAACCTTTCCACCCTAGAGTTTTAGAAGAAACATACAGTTAGGGGCTGTATTTCCCACATTCTCTTGAAGTTAGATGTGACTTCAAGAGTTAGATATAACTACAAGATTCACATGTGAGTAAGATCTCCCCAATCACATGTGAATGAAAGTGATATGTACAATTTCCGTGTCACTTCCATCAAAAGAAACGACTTGTTTCTTATATCCTCATTGTTTTCCTTTCTGTCAGTTGTAAGGCAGACATGGTAGCACACAAGTTTTGATTACGTAGAAGCTTTGATCACACAGAAGGCAACGCCCTTATGATGGCTGAGCAACAAGATGGAAGAAACTTTGGTTTCCATGTGACCTTGTGGAGTAGAGAGGCTCACCTGTTTTAGGCTGTTAGGTGGGTCTTGCCACATGTAGTGTTCATGAAATTAAGTTTTAAAAATTACCATAGTAGAGGTGTATTGGAACCACACCACGAAGGACCAAATGCCAGAATAGAGTATCGTGAATCGACATAATCATTATTGGAGAGCTTGAAGTTTTTTTAAGCAGGTGGCTTTACAATCCGAGGAGATGTTCAGAAGACAGTAGTGCAGTATGGAAGATGGATCAGAGAGTTGAAACCTAAGATCAATTGAGAGCTCAGTGAAATAATTTCGGAGTGAGATAAGGACTCTATCGACATTAGTGGTGGTAGGAATGGAGGGGAGTGGAGACTGCATTTAAGAGATACTGAGGGAGACTGAACATGGTGGCTCATGCCTGTAATCCTAGCACTCTGGGAGGCTGAGGTGGGAGGATCACTTGAGGTCAGGAATTTGAGATCAGCCTTAATAAGAACAAGATCCTGTCTCTACTAAAAAAAAGAAAAAATAGAAAAAATTAGCCAGGCACGGTGGTGCATGCCTATAGTCCCAGGTACTCAGGAGGCTGAGGCAGGAGGATCGCTTGAGCCCAGGAGTTTGAGGTTGCTGTGAGATATGATGACTCCACTGCACTCCAGCCTGGACAACAGAGCAAGACTCTGTCTCCGCCCCCATGAAAAAAAAAAGATATTGAGGGAAATGTTTTACCATGGTGTAGCTTTGAATATAGGTACAGGGAGAGAATACAGGGATGGAGGGACCAGCAATGCAAAGGGGGAGAGAGAATCACTGACAGAGTCAGGTCCTGTATGGGGAGCAAGATGGCGGGACTGAAGACATAAGTGACCTTTTGCCGTTTCTTTCCTCCTCAAGTTTTAGTTCTTAGTTACATCAGTAGTTAAAATCTCAGGTTATGGAATCAGACAGAGTCAGTGATGTGTTAGAGCTGGCCTGGGTCAGTTCACTAGAGATGATTGTTAAATTTTCAGGAACTTTGAGAGCTAGTTGTTAAACACAGCATTACTAAAAATTAAACTATATAAATTTACGATTAAATAAATTACATTAAAAACAAAGATAAGAAATACTCTAAACTTAACATATCCTAATTATTTTACCATAATTTTCTATTGTCTTTGTTCTTGAGCTTATTTATGTCTATTACATCAGTATGATAAGAATTCTGTAATATCTAATGGCTGCTGCTTTGCATTTCTAGCTGACTCTGCTTTCAGTGATGTCAAGCTGACAGTTTGAAATCCTAGCAGGAATGGTGGGAGTATGTCCATCCCAGAAACTAGTAAACACTAAAAGTTAGGTCTTGATTTATTTTGTTGATTGTCTAGATCAGGGGTTGGCAAACAGTAGCCTGTGGGCCTGCCATAGGCTCCTGAGTAGCTGGCACTATAGGCGTGCACCACCACGCCTGGCTAATTTTTTCTATTTTTTTTTTTTTTTTTTTAGTAGAAACAGAGTCTCGCTCTTATTAAGGCTGATTTACAAAGACTGTCTTTGTAAATCCAGTCTTACTGGAATGCAGCCATATTCGTTTGTTTAGTTATTGTTTATGGCTACTTTCATGTTATAGTGGGAGAGTTTAGTGGTTGCAACAGAGATCATAGATAATACACAAATGAACAGTTATGGCTGTGTTCCAATAAAACCTTATTTAATAAACAGGCCTACAGCCTAAAATATCTACCATTTGTCCCTTTAAGAAAAAGTTTGCTGATCCCTGGTCCAGGTTTAAAAAGCGATGGAGAATGAGGGACTTCAAGATGGCTGACTACATGCATCTTGTACTCTCCTATTCCACAGGGCGGAACCAAAATAGTGAGTAGATAATTACCCTTTGACTAGATCATCTAAGGGAGAGCTCTGGAGTTCAACAGAGGGGCGAGTGATGGGAGGCACCACAGGCAAGGAAGGAGAGGCAGGCGAGGCAGCCTGCTCAGCCAGGATCTGCCAGAGTCTGGGCAGGCTCCCTAGTGTGGGAAAAGGGTAAGTGAGTGACCCCAGCAGCCCACATTCCTTCTGCAGACCCCTTCAATCCTTGCCATGGGTCAGCCGCTTGGCCCTTGCAGGCCCTGAGACTAACAAAGGGAGCTGTGTGGAGACCACACAATGGCATTGCTTCAGAGAGAGAGTTCACGCTGGGTCCCACAAACTTCAAGTCCTAAGCAGCTGTGGCATGGCACCAACGCCCACCAGACTGTGTCCTGCCCTGGGGCTCAACAGCCTCTACATCTCCCCATCCTTGAAGCCCCACTGACATTTTTCACCTGTAGCTTCTGCTGCCAGGCAGAGGCGGGAGCCACAGCAACCCCACCTACTGAACCCCTCTAGCAGAGGGGTAGCTGTGGATTTTCACACACCCTGAGGACAAATTCCACTGCCCACAACTGCTGCCATTACAAGGTGAGATGTGAACAAAGAGCTACCTGCCTGCAGCTGCTCACACTGAAAGTAGCTCCACCCTCCCCAATAGCAGGGCTGCAGCACAGCTGCTGCTGCCCCTACCTGAGCATTCCACCAGGGGCTTAAGGATCACCCCACCCCTAATTACAGCCAGCATCTGCACACACCACTGGAGGGTCTGAAGGCAAGTCCACCCAGCTCAGCTCCACTACCCACCAGTACCCAAACACACCACCAAGGGGCTTGGGGATTGCCCAACCCAGTCCACAACTGTTGACACCTGAGCACTCCTCCCGGGGTCTGAGGTCAGACCCATTCAACTTGCTGCTACCACCACAGCTGGCACCCACCTGCATGTGCCAGCTGCAGGTATGGGGGACTGGCCCACCCTGCCTGTTGTAGCCACTGCCAACACCAGCAGATCACTTGGGCCCTAGAGGGTTGTCAAACCATTGTTCTTTCATTGCCCATGCCATGCCTGATGCCTAGGGGCTCAAGAACTTGCCCACCCACCTGGCCCACTGCTGCCATTTCTGGCTCCTGAGCAAGCCACTTAGCAGCCAAAGAATTTGCCTGCCTGAACCCTCTAACATCGGTGCCAGGATATGCTGTTCTGGGGCCCAAGGACAGGTATGCTTAACCCACTGCTGCCACTACTAAGGACCAAAGACTGGCTCACCTGGTATGCTAGTGCCCAGAAAAACTTCACCACAGCCTCCACTAACAACTGTACCCTAAGCCACCAGAGGAATCACAGACACCACTGATGCCTATTTATAGCTGAAGAAATCATTCAGAGACTACACTACTGTGCATACCCAGAATCAAAGCCAGAGCACCCTACCCAACCAACACCATAAATACATCTTCAGAAAAAAGTCTTCCTCTAAGGATGCAAATTCAAAAATTTGGAAGAAATGACTGTTATACCAGATGTGCAGATGTTAATGTAAGGACACAGGAAACATGAAATAGCAAGGAATTATGACACCTCCAAAGGAACACAATAGTTCTCCAGAAACCAATCTGAAACAAAAAGAAATTCATGAAATTCTGGAAAAATTTGAAAATTTAGTTGATACTAAAGAAGCTCAGAGAGATAAAAGAGAATACTGAAAAACAATACAAATAAATCAGAAAATCAATTCAGGATATGAATGAGAAATTTGTCAAAGAGATTGATATCATAGGAAAGAACAAACCATAAATTCTGGAACAGAAAAACTAATTGAATAAAATACAAAATACATTTAAAACTTCAAGAATAGACTAGGTCAAGCAGAAGAAAGAATTTCATAACTTGAAGACAGATCTTTTGAAATAACATAGACAAAAATAAAGAAAAAAAGAATAAAAAAGAATGAGCAAAGCCTACATGACACATGGAACACCATAAAGCAACCAAATATCTGAATTTTCAGTGTCCCAGAAGGTGAAGAGAAAACGAAAAATTTAGAAAACCTATTTAGTGAAATAATAGATAAAAACTTCCCAAGTCTAGCAAGAGATTTAGACATCCAGATTCAGGAGGCTCAAAGACCCCCAAATAGATTCAATTCAAAAAGATCTTCTCCACAACACATTATGGTCAAATTGTCAAAAGTCAAAGACAAATAGAAAATTCTAAAAACAGCAAGAGAAAAGCATCTAGTTACCCATAAAGGAATCCCCATCAGACTAACAGTGGATTTCTCAGCAGAACCTTAAAGGTCAAGAGAGAATGGGATGATATATTCAAACTACTGAAAGGAAAAAAAACTTGCCAGGAAAAGGCACTATACCCAGCAAAGTAATCCTTCATAAACAAAGGAGAAATAAAGTCTTTCCCATATAAGCAAAAGCTGAGAGAATTCGTCACCAGTAGACTGGCCCTACAAGAAATGCTTGTAGGAGAAGCAAAAGGATGATAACTTTCATCATGAAAACACACAAAAATATAAAAACTACTGGTAGAACAAGCATACAAATAAGAAAGAGAAAAAATTCACGTTACTACTACAGAATACCACCAAAGCACAGTGATAAACAATAAGAGAGAAAGGCACAAAGGATATACAAAACCCCTAGAACTCAATTTATAAAATGACAGGAATAAGCCCTCACATATCAATAACCCTCAATATAAATGGATTAAACTTTCCACATAAAAGATACAGACTAGCTGAAGGGATAAAAAACATGATCCAACCATATGCTGTCTATAAGAAACTCACCTTGCCTGTAAAGACACATGTAAACTGAAAGTAAAGAGACAAAAAAGGTATTTTATGCAAACAAAAGCCAAAACCAAGCAGAAATAGCTATACTTATAACAGATAAAAAAGACTTTAAGTCAAAAATAGTAAAAAAGAGACAAAGAAGATCATTATGTAAAAATAAATGGATCAATTCAGCAAAAAGATATAATAATTCTAAACATATATGCACCCAACACTGGAGCACCCAGATATAAAGGGAGAGATAGATTCCAATACATAGGAGTTGAGGACTTCAACACCCCACCCTCAGCATTAGACAAATCATCTAGAAAGAGAATTAACAAAGAAACATTGGATTTAAACTGGACATTAGACCAAATGGACCTAACAGACATTTACAGAACATTTCATCCAATAGCTACAGAATACACATTCTTCTCATCAGCACATGGAACATTCCTCAGAATAAACCATATGTTAGGATACAAAACAAGTTTCAATACATTAAAAAAAAATCAGAATCATGTCATGTATCTTCTCAGACCACAATGGAATAAAACCAGAAATCAATAATAAGAGAAATTTTGGAAGCTTTACAAATACATGGAAATTAAATGACATGCTCCTGAATGACCACTGGGTCAAGGAAGAAACCAAGGAGGAAATAAAAAAAATTTCTTGAACCAAATAAAAATTTTCTTGGATTGAGTTTATAAATTTCATCACTTATGGAAAATGTTTCTTTAATATTTCTTTAAACATTTTCTCTCTCTCTCTCTTTCTTTTTTATCCTGGGATTCCAATAACATGTATTTTAGACCATTTAGTGCTCTCTGTTCATTCTGTTTTAAGTTTTTTTCTCTCTGTGCTTCTTTTTGGATAATTTCTATTGCTATGATTTGGGGTTCACTTATTTTTTTTTTATGTAAAAGTTGGCTTTTCCAAATTCTTATCCCTAGCTCCTTCGCTCAGCAAGATGACCAGGCTGTATTTAGGTTCTTCCTTCCTGTGCTGCAATCTGGAAACTGCATCTAGCCAGTAAACTGGGATGATTATAGGGCTCATTTCATTTGTTTCTCTTCTCTCAGAGATTTCAATCCAATGCTGCCTGTTGCCCATTGTCATAAGTCATTGTATCATATAATTTGTCTCCTTTTTTAGTTGCTTGAAGTGGGAGGGTAAATTCAATCTCTGTTATCCCATTATGACTGGAAGCAAGAGGCCAGTTTGCCTGGTTTTGAACTTTATAGAAATGAATCTATGCAGTATGTGTTATTTTTTCTCTGGTTTCTTTTGCTAAACATTATATTTGTGAGTACTAACCACTTTGTTTCAACCAGTGTTAACTCATTCATTTTTTGTGCTGTTTTATATTCATGTTTCAACAAATATTTATTGGTCTTTTGCTGTGTGTGCTAGGAACTGTGCCAAGTTCCAAGGATACAAATTTTATCAAGATAGGCACAGTTCCCACTCTTGAGAAGAGTATATCTAGTGCAGAATTTAACAAACTATATAGCTCATGGGCTAAAACCAGCCTGCTTCCTGTTTATTAAATAACCATTCATTTATGTATTGTCTATGACTGCTTTTATGCCACAAAAACAGAGTTGAGTAGTTGTGGCAGAAACCATATGACCCACAAAGTCAAATATAGTTACTATCTGGCTCTTTACAGAAAATTTTGCTATCCCTTGTCTAGTGGATAATATTAATAACTTCTTACTATAACAGAGTACAAATGTGGATTTTGTGTCTTAGAAAGAATAAATTACTCAAAATTCTCGTAATTTAAACTGAGATCTGTCCAGTAGAATGCTGGGAAATGTTCAAAAATTAGCTCTCCAAAAAAATGTATGTTTATTATATACTGTTTCTTTATTATAAATTATAAAGGATATGAATGCCACAGTTTGCAAATAATAATAAGTATACTATTTTTTTTTTAACAGCTTTTTACAGCCTTGCGAATACACTAAAAACATCACTGGCTGTTCAGGTCTGGAGTGGAGGCAATAAGGAGTGGAAATGGGGAATAACTGCTAATGTGTTTCTTTTTAGAGCATTAAAAATGTTCTAAAATTAGATTGGTGGTGGTTGTACAATTCTGTGAATATACTAAAAACACTACTGAATAGCTTTACACAGGCAATCAACTTTCTGTCTCTATGGATTTGCCTATTTTAGACATTTCACATAATGGAATCAAACAATACGTGGTCTTTTGTGACTGACAATATCCATTATTGTGAATGCCATTTAAACAATGGATTCATTCTCACAGAATGCTTTCCTTGATTTTTGCTGAACTCTTGTATCCATAGGTGAACCAATAGTTACAATTGAATTGAATTTAGTTACAACCTGAATGTGTGTTGATACTTAAATTAGATTAAAAAGAGTGAAACAACAAAGATTTGTATTGGAATTTGATTTTTTCTTGCTGATTTGCTTGAATTCTTTATAGATTCTAGTTACCAGCCCTTTATCAGATGTATAGCATGCAAATATTTTCTCCCATTCTGTAGGTTGTCTGTTAGTTCTAATGATTGTTTCCTTGGCTGTGCAGAAGCTTTTTAATTTGATAAGTTCCCATTTATTTATTTTTGTTTTTGCTATAATTGCTTTTGGGGTCACATATAATCCACCCAACAACCGCAAAATACATATTCTCCTCAAGTACATATGGAACATTCTCTAGGACAGACCATATGTTAGGTCATAAAATTAGCCTCAATAAATTTAAAAACATGGAAATTACACAAAATCTGTTCTCTAACTACATGAAATGAAGCTATAAATAAATTTGGGAAGGTAATATGTGGAAACTAAATAAAACATTCCTAAATAACCAATGGATCAAAAAATAAATCAACAGAGTCATTAAAAAATACTTTGAGATGAACGAAAATGAAAACACAGCATATCAAAACATATGGATGCAGCTGAATCAGTTTTTACAGAAAATTTATAGTTGCAAATACCTATATTACAAAAGAATAAAGATTTCAAATAAATAATCTAGTGTTCCACTTTAAGAAACTAGAATAAGGTGAGCAAACTAAGCCCAAAAGAAGAATAAAGAAAGAGATAATAAAGATTATAGCAAAAATAAATGGAATAGAGAACAGAAAATCAATAGAGAAAATCAACAAAACCAAAACTTGGGTCTTTGAAAAGATCCACTATATTGACAAATTAGGCAAACTTACCAAGAAAAAAGAAGAATACTTAAATTACTAAAATGAGAAATTAAAGAGGGAACATTACTACTGACCTTACAGGAAACAGATTTTAAGGGAATACTATGAACAATTGTATGTCTACAAATTAGGAAACTTAGATAAAGTGGACAAATTCCTATAAAGACCCAAACCCAAACTACTGAAGCTAACTCAGGTTGGAATACAACTTCTGAATAGGCCTACAACAAATAAAGAAATTGAATTAGTAATAAATTAAAAAAAAAAAAGCCTACCCACAAAGAAAAGGCCAAGGCCAGATGGTTTGACTGGTGTGTTCTACCAAACATTTGAAGAGTTAATACCAGCTCTTCACAAATGTTTCTAAAAATAAGAAAAGAAGAGAACATTTTCCAACTCTTTCTATGAGTTCAGTATTATCCTCATTCTAAAAACAAACAAAAACACCACCAGAAAAGAAAACTACAGACTAATGTCCCGATGAATATAGACACAAAAATCCTCAAAAAAAAAAATGACTAGTAAACAGAACTTGGCAATGTATAAAAAGAATTATACATGAATGACCAAGTGGGATTTACTCCAGGAATGCAAGTTTGATTCAACACAAAATCAACCAATATAATGCTTCATATTAATTGCATTAAGGACCAAAATATATGATCGTCCCAATAGATGTAGAAAGACAATCACCAAAATCTAACATCCTTTAATGATAAAAACACTTAACAAATTAGGAACAGATGTGAAGTTCCTCAATGTGATAAAATGGCCTCTATCAAACACCCACAATTAACATCAAATGTAATGGTGAAAGACCAAAAACTTTCCCCCAAAGATCAGGCACAAGACAAGATGTCCACTCTAACCACTTCTATTCAAGATTGTTCTGGAGGCAAGGAAAGAAATAAAAGATATACAGATTGGAAAAGAAGAGTAAAACTATCTCTATTCACAGATGATATGACACTGTATATAGAAAATCCTAAGGAGTTTACCAAAAAACTATTAGTGCTAATAAATGAGTACAGCAGGGTTGTGGGATACAAGTTCAAAATATATCAATTGCATTTTTATACACTAGCAACAATATGAGAATGGAATTAGGAGCATAATTCTATTTACAGTAGCATTGAAAAAATAAAATATTTAGAAATGAAGTATTAACAAAAGAAGTGTCTCTTAGCCCATTTGGGCTGCTTATAAGCTACAAAATACACTAGGTAGCTTATAAGCAACAGAAATTTACTTCTCACAGTACTAGAGGCTAGAAAGTCCAAGATAAAGGTGCCAGGAAATTTGATGTCTAGTTCCTCATAGACTGCTGTATTGTAACTTTAATGTCACATGATGGAAAGTGTGAGGGATCTTTCTTAGGCCTTTTTTAAATAAGAACATTAATCCCCTTAATGAGGTCTCCACTATCGTGACCTAGTCACCTCCCAAAGACCCTATATCCTAATACTATCATATTAAGGGTGAGGATTTCAACTTACGAATTTTGGGGAGAAATAAACATTCAGACCATAGCAAAATGCAAAATGGGTATGCTGAAAACTGTAAAATGTTGTTGAGAGAAGTTAAAGAAGAACTAAATAATTGGAAAAATATTCCATGCTTATGTTTTGGAAGACCTAGTACTGTTATGGTAGCAATTTCTTCCTAAGTGATCTATAGATTCAACATGATTCCTGTCAAAATCTGTTTTTTTTCCTATAGAAACCAACAAGCTCATCCTAAAATTCATATGGATATATCTGGGACCCAGAATAGCTAAAATAATCCTGAAAACAAAGAACAAAGTGAAAGACTCACCTTTCCTGAATTCAAAATTTACTACAAAGCTACAGGAATCATGATTGTGTGATACTGGAATAAGGATAGACATATATCAGTGGAATAGAACTGAGAGTCCAGAAATATACCCTTACATTTATAGTCAGTTGATTTTTTACATGAATGATTTTTGACAAGACAATTCAATGGGGAATGAATAGTCAAACAAATGTTTTTGGGACAACTGGATATCTACAGGTAAATAAAGTTGAACTTATACTTCACACCTTGCATAAAAATTAAGTCAAAATGGATCAAGGACCTAAATGTAACATTTAAAACTATAAAATTCTTAGGAAAAACAGAGGTGTAAATCTTTGTGACCTTGGATTAATCAATAGTTTCTTAGATATCTCACCAAAAGCACAAGTGGTAAAAGAAAAATAATAGATAAATTGGACTTCAAGGAAATTAAAAAAAAAACTTTTGTGCTTCAAAGAACACTATCATGAAAGTGAAAAGACAATACATAGAATGAAAGAAAATATTTGCGAATCATATTTATTATTAAAAAAGACTACTCCAGAAGATATAAAGAATTCTTGCAACTCAACAGTAAAAAGACAAATAGTCCAACTAAAAAACTGGACAAAGTATTTGAGTAGAACATTTCTCAGAAGAAGATAACACAAATGGCCAGTTAGCACATTAAAAGATGTACAACACCATTAGTCATTAGGGAAATACAAATCAAAACCACAACAGATACCACTTCTCACCACTAGAATGGCTAAAATACAAAAATCAGACATTAACAAGTGTTGGTAAGTATGTGAGGAAACTGCAACCCTCATACATTACTGACAGAATTGTAAAATGGTGTAGCCATTACAGAAAACAGTTGGCAGTTCCTCAAAATGTTAAACACAGAGTTACTATTTGACCCAGGAATTACACTCTAGGTATATAGCCTAGAGAAGTGAAAATCTGTGCCCACAGAAAAATTTGTACACAAATGTTAGTACCAAAATTACTTATAATAGCTAAAAAATGGGGAAAAAAACAAATGCCCATTAACTAATGAATGGATAAACAGTATATGATATTTGTATGGAGTATTATTCAGCTATAATAGAAATGAAATACTGATAGATGCTACAACATGGATGAATTTTGAAAATATCATCAAGTGCAAGCAGCTAAATGCTAAAGGCCATGTACTGTATGATTCCATTTATATAAAATATCCAGAATAGGCAAATCCATGGAGACAGAGTAATTTGGCAGTTTTTAGGGTACAGGGTCAGGGAGAATGAAGTGACTGCTAATGGGCTTGGAATTTCTTTTTGGGTTAAAAAAATTCTGAAATTAGATAGTGGAGATGGTTGCACATCCCTTTAACATACTGGAAACCACTGAATTCTATACTTTAAAATGGTGAATTTTATAGTAAGTGAAGTGTGTATCAATAAAGCTGTTAAAAAACATCCATTTACTAGCTCTCAGTTCTATAGGTCAGAATTCTGGCATGGATTGGCTGCATTCTTTGTTTAAGCTGAAATTGAAGTATTGTTTGGCTATGTTCATCTCATCTGAAGCTCAGAGTCCTCTTCCAAACTCATTTCTGTCATTTAGCAGAGTTCAGTGACTTGTGATTGTGTAACTGAGGTCTCTGTTTGCTTGCTGGCCCTCAGCAGGGGGTGGTGGGACTGCTCTCTGCTGCCAGAGGCCACCTGCTTTCCTCATCACATGGTCCCTTCCATTTTCAGGCCAGCAATGATGCACTGAATACTCCTTATGCTCCAAATCTCCAACTTCTTCTGCTATCAGCTGGAGAAGAACTCTCTGCTTTAGATGGCTCATGTGATCCAATTAGTCTCTTGTCTTGAGGTCAACGTATTTGGTACTTCGGACTTTAATTACATCTATGTGATTTCAAGGCAATGCCTATATTAGTGTTTGAATGAATAACCAGGGGACAGTAATCTGGAGGTTCATCTTTAGAATTCTGCCTATCACAACCCATGTCTGTGCTTATTCTCCTTGGAGAGACGGTGACAGTGACCCCCTCATGTAGTTCAAGGCTCCATGTTGCTGGGATTCTGTTGAGTCTTTTGACCTTTCCACCTGGTCTTTAGCACCATGCCTCAGGAACAGGGCACCTGAACATCTGGCTTTGTTTGGCTCCAACCTTGGTCTTAAAGCCCCTTACATGCCTTGCATGAGTTGACCTCCTAAAGAAGGTCCTGTGGGGGCTTACTGGTGGGGGAACTTCAGGCCACATGGCCTGCAGTGATTGCAGTTATCCCTGGCAGGGAAGGGTTCCTGCTGGTGAAGGGACAGTTGGGAGAAGTAGTGTCCAGCCCCGTCTGTGCTGCCTTGACTTTGTGTCGTGTGAGACCCATGCTAGGTGGCTCTGAAGTCCCCTCTCTGTTTATCATTGGGTGAAAGCCCTGGCTTAAGCTCTGTGGTACTAAATGTTCACTGGGGCACAGTGATTGTTTGGGGGTTCTTGAAGGTGGGGGTGTGGGGTGGGTAGTAATTTATAATGAGAAGCATCATGTGGAAATTAAAAAAAAAAACAGCAGAAACATTTTCCAGTACAGAACTGAGAATGAACAAAATGCCTATGTACTGTTTTTTTTCCTCTCTTTTAAGAAAATCATTCACTGAAAGGACATGTCCTGGCACTATGCGATAATTACCAATGGAATGAACAACCTGAGTGAAGAAATGCCTTAATGTGCCTGGTCGATGAAAGTGTTGAAGGCCTATTTCCTTTTCAAGAAAAGAGGTCAAAATACAGACTCTCTCCTCCAATTTATGACTAATATTGGATTTCCTTATTCCTGGGCTAATTCTGCAGAGGAAGGTTACAGAAGCAGATATATATCAATTCTGCTCAATCTGGAGCCCAAGAAAGATGACTGATGGCAGCCCGGCTGCTCCCTGGGCCCTCACTCTCAGAGTTTAACCTTTACGTACAGCTACTAAACGGGCCTGGTGCAATCCTGGTGAGCCAACCGATGATTATTCTCTTACTCAGAATAATCAAATTTTCAGAATGTGCTACAGGAAGAATCTGTCACATTGCATTAGGTTGGCCCTGTGACTTACATGGAAATTGTCAGGTAACTCAATTGCTGGAGCCCAATCATTCGCAGGCGTAACGCAGTTCAATTAGAGTTAAGAGAGTGAATGATTAACAAAACGTCCCATTTGGGATTGTTGCAGGCAAGCAAAGAACTGTGGGGCGTTAGATGGTTCCAAGGAGCTACAGGAGCCTATTGCTGAGATTAGAACAGGCATAATAGGCATCAAAATACTGTGTATTATCATAGGAATGCTTATGTTTTTATATTATATAACACTCTATAGTTTACAAATCACTCACTTATAGTCTCTTTTGACTCTTAGAGCAATTTTATAAGGAGATATTACTGTCTCCATTTGTAAATGAAGATGCTCCGTCGCAGAGGCAGTGTCTCAGTCAAGGGCACGTGGCTGGTTTGCGATAGAGTGGGAAGAGAAGCTGAACTTCAGCTCCTGTTACGGGTTGAATTGTTTCCCTCCCCATGAAGATGTGTTGAAGTCCTAAGCCCCAGCACCTCAGAAGGTGACCTTATTTGGAAATAGAGTCACTGCAGATGTAATTAAGTTAAGATGAAGTCATACTGGAGTAGGGTGGGCCCTTGATCCAATATAAATGGTGTCCTTATAAACAGCAGGAGAGAGGAACAGAGGAAAGATGGCCGTGTGAAGACACAGAGATGCAGGGAGAAGGCACATGGAGATGGGGACAGAGACTGGGTTGATGTATCTACAAGCCAAGGAACACCAAGAGCTGCCAGCCAGCACCAGGAGCTAGGAAAGGCATGGGACAGATTCTCTCTCAGATCCCTCAGAAAGAACCAACACTACCAACATCTCGATTTGGGATTGCTAGCCTCCAGGACTGTGAGAAATAGATTTCTGTTCTTTCAAACCATCCAGTTGGTGGTACTTCATTACGGAAGCCCTAGGAGACTAATAATATCTCCTAAGAATAATACAAGTTTTCATTTATAGTGCCCTGACAGCGGGCCAGGTACTTTATATACATTATCATGACATCTTTTAGGAACACTTCAAGGTATATTATTATCCATATCATTTCCATGATTTACCTTAGGTCAATAATTAATAAATGGTGAAGCTGGGATTCTAACCCCAGGCCTGAATTTAAACCTGTGCCCTGTCCACTTTGTGCCTAAGCCATGGTGCTGTTCAAATGTTTACGGCAGTGTGAGGGAGGGCAGCCTCCAACCCTTGTGGGTTGCTTCTTTACTCCAGGTCTCTCGGGCAACTGGTAACTCAGTCTGAATTCCACCATGCTAACTTGCATGCATCGATTATTAATAATCACAGAACAGTGCCTGACACACTGTTCAATATACAGTACTAAGAAGCCTTTAACCTGTTACAGTACTTCAAACTTTACAAAGTATTCTGACATACATTCTTTTTTTTTTTTTGGAGACAGTCTCGCTTTGTTGTCCAGGCTAGAGTGAGTGCCGTGGTGTCAGCCTAGCTCACAGCAACCTCAAACTCCTGGGCTTAAGCGATCCTACTGCCTCAGCCTCCCGAGTAGCTGGGACTACAGGCATGTGCCACCATGTCCGGCTAATTTTTTTTTCTATATATATTTTAGTTGGACAGATAATTTCTTTCTATTTTTAGTAGAGATGGAGTCTTGCTCTTGCTTAGGTTGGCCTTGAACTCCTGAGCTCAAATGATTCACCCGCCCCGGCCTCCCAGAGTGCTAGGATCACAGGCGTGAACCCCCATGCCCAGCCTTAACATACATTCTTATTAGGTCTTTTACAAATAATTGGAGGCTACATTAAGCATATTCCTATTTTTGTTCTAATTTTTTTTTAGGTTTATCATATTATCCCCAACTAGATAGTAAGCTTCTAGAAGGTAATGAATAGGTCCTATTTCCTTTTCTTTCTCCTTGTAAAATATTGGTTCTTTCGTGGGTTTTACTAGATGTCGATTTATGGTCTTGAAATGATTACCCACGTCATCCTGAAAATGGTTATAAAGAATAAACTGCATCATCTATACATAAAAAGCAAGAGTAGAACTTTTTATTTTTATCTTCCAAGCCATAGAAGTTCTTGCTAATGTTTCCGAAGTGTTGCTGCGAACTATTTTAACTCTTTCCTTCCTTTATCACACTGTGAGGTGAGCACCAACACCGTCACCCCCTGTACTCTATTAGATGCAGGGCTAGGCAAGGATCAGTCCACCTGCTCAGCCCTTCATAGTTCTTGGGGTCCAGGAAGATGAGAAAGTCCTCCCCAGAATACTCACCTAAACTGGGACTGCCTTTCCGGGATCCAGGATGTGCCATGACACCACAGCCACGTTCTCACCTGTTATGGTGTTTGGCCTTCTTGGGTGGTCACTAAATTCCTTGCCAGTTTTAACAAGCTATGTTTCATTTTTATTTTCTCCAGCGTTAGTTTTCAAAATCCCTTTGCCTTATATAGATTCCTCAGGCAGCTTATTCAAAGTTAAGATAGGCAAGCCTAAATTGGCACACTCAGATTTTCATTTCTATTTTTATTTATTTATTTATTTTTTGGAGATAAAGTCTTGCTCTGTCACCTGGGCTAGAGTGCTGTGGCATCATCATAGCTCACAGCAACCTCAAACTTCTGGCCTCAAGCGATCCTCCTGCTTTAGCCTCCCTAGTAGCTGGGACTACGCCACCACGCCTGGCTATTTTTTTCTGTTTTTCATAGAGATGGGGTCTTGCTCTTGCTCAGGCTGGTCTTGAACTCCTGACCTCAAGCGATCCTCCCACCTTGGCCTCCTAGAGTGCAGGGATTATAGGCGTCAGCCACCACTGAGCCCAGCCCACACCCAGATTTTAAGAGATATGGGGAATGTCCACGATAATACTATTAAGTAAAAATAACAAATAAAAATAAGTGCAGTATGGTCCCGGTTGTCTATGTATCTTTCTGCTACTTGTAGATGTGTGATTTTGGGTGATCCTCTGTGAGCCTCAGTTTCCCTAAATGTGCATAGTAATATGTACTTCACAGGTTAACAGGAGGACTAATGGTGATATGTTTGACAGTGATGTGTTGAAGAGTTATACCTTGTTTTAGTTTGCTAGGCTGCCATAACAAAGTGCCATAGACTGTTTAAACTTCAGAAATTTATTTTCTCAACATTCTGGAGGCCAGAAGTCTTGAGATCAAGGTGTCAGCAGGCTCTTCCTTCTGAGACATCTCTTCTTAGCTTGTAGATGGCCGTCTTTTCTCTGTCTTCATATTATCTTTTCTCTGAGTATGTCCGTCCTAATCTCCTCTTTTCATGAGAAGACTCTCATATTGGATTAGGACTTACACCAATGACCTAATTTAAGCTTGATCACCTCTTTAGAGACCCTGTCTCCAAAGACAGCCACATTCTGAGGTACTAGGGGTTTGGACCTGCATATATGAATTTGGGAAGGACACGGTTCAGCCCCTAGGCACACCTCTTTCATCTCCTACAGCCACTCTCCCTGGACTCGGTGCTGTTCTTCCAATACCCATGGGAACTAGTTTGCTCTGCCTGGAGTGTCCTACCTGCCTTCTCAGCAGGTCCAGCCCCTCTTCCTTTCCAAAGTTCAGCTCAAATGTAGAAATCTTTAGGAAGTGGGTTTCTTAAAATCCCAATCATAAGGAAATTCATCTCTCCCCTCAGGCTCCTGGGGCTCTTTGCTTGCACTTGTGTCAGAGAAACCTTATATCTTATTTACTTTTGCATCCCTATAGGCTTCGGACAGGATCTGGCACATAGTAGGTGTTCAAGAAATAACATGTTGAACTGCACGGAATGCCAGTTAATTGAGCCAGTGATTTTCTTTTGTCCGACTTAGCTGGGAAATACTCTCATGTGACCAACAGCGGAGCACACTGCAGGAGGCAGAGAGACCAGGAGGAGTTAACATGATCCCAGACAATTCATTAAGAAACTTAGAATACATAAGTTCGTTTATTTGATTTTCCTTCATGTACGTTTTATGTTTAAGAAATCTATTTTAGGATATGTTTGAAGCAGCTGAACATTTATCGATGTTAACATGAATGTTAAGTGACTTTCCTGATTTATAGATATACTTTGAATTTTTAATCAATATGAGAAAAGCCATTCTACTCAGGAAGTTCAGATTATCATGTGGGGTAATTATTTAAGCTTGTGTAGGTGGATAAATGGGGTGAAAAGAAAGTCTGCTGTGAAAATAGAGATGATTTAAACAGGGCCATGTTTTAAAATGTATGGAGTGTACATATACATATTTTTTTGTCTGAGAATTTTATTTAGTATGAACTTGCTAAGGATATTTGGAATTACAGTACAACTACATGAGTGGCTATGTGAAATTATGCTCACTTTAAGAACCACCTCATCTCCAAACAAGCGGACTTTTATGAAATCTTAAAGCTAAAATTGTGCCTCACACACTTCCCTTGTCCAGGCTGGCTGCTTGTGCAAATCTGAAGCAACACTAAGCAAGGTGATAGATGACCTTCTGTTAATAATAAGCTCAAGCAATGGAAGTTCTAACACACCTGTGTGTAATCTTTACAGTTCTGTATTTCACTACCTCTACAGCTGAGATGTCCATCTTTATTTTTTTTAAAAAAATAAAAGCTATTCTGTTGTTAATGCACAGGTTAAAAAATCATTTGTTCCTTATATTAATACATAGCATGAGGTCAGTAAAAGTTTTTTGAATGGATGAACAAATGAACTAAAAATTGAGGTCTTTCCCAGGAAACTTCCAACTCCTCTAAAATGTTTGGAACTAATCTAAGTTCTCCTGCATCCTTTTTTGTCTTTGATGATGTCACCATTCATCTACCCAGTCTTCAAGCAAAGTCACGTGGGGGTGGGGTATGCAACTGACACTTTCCTCTCTCCTGTTCACTGCATACTGCCAGTAAGTCCAACAACTTTTCTCTAATCAGCTATCCCCATTCATTCCCTCTGCCCCACCTCAGACCATCTCCTTTCATTTGGGAAGCCTGATGGGTTTGGGCAGCCAATGTTGGTTTGTGCTCGTGACGGAGATCCAAAGTAACAGTAGCTTAAAACACCAGACAGAAGTGATTTTCTCTGTCCCATAATGATCCAGGCTGGTGTAGGGTCTCTTCCTCTGCAGGGGCTTGGATTCCTTCTGTCTTGTTGCTCCAATATCCTTAGCTGCTGTTGTCATCCTCATGGTCTATGATGGCTTGACATCATGCCTGCATTTTAGGAAGAAAAGGGAGAGCTGGGTATGTCCATTTCCTTAGGTGTGAAACCCAGAGGTTTCACAGGTCATTTAAACTCACATCATAAGTTCACTTCAATACAAAGGGATAGCTGGGAAATATAATTTTCATTCTGGGCAGCCTTGATTTCAGGTAAAAATTCTATCCCTATAGAGGAAGGGAGAATGCATGTTGGTGGCCAGCCTGAAGTCTAGACCATATCTCCTAACTGGCTTCCCCATTTCCTGTCTCAACTAATTTGCCCTTTTCCTTAACTCACAACAAGGTGATCTGGCCATACCTTTCTCTGCTCAAAAGCATTCAGCAAGCTTCTCACTACCGACAGATAAACTTTTAGCTCCCAGCGTGGACTAAATGGCTTTATGTTCTGGTTCCTTTCAGCTTACCTCCTATTTCTGTCCTCTGGGTACCTTGCTCTGTAACTGCACTCTGGTATTTTTAAGTAAATAATGTGTGTTTCTTGCTTCAGTGCCTTTGTACATGCTATTCCTTCCTTTAGGGATGGTCTTCCACCTGACAAACTCCTATAATAGTTGACTTAAAAACTTAAATTCAAAGTCATTTCCATCAGGAAACCTTTATTAACCTTCCCTTTCCAACCCTTAACCAAGAGAAGTAATTTGTCATTCCTTACCTTTTCACATTTGCACTTACCTGTTCTGTTTTTGCCGTTAATATTAGGTTATTAAGTATGGAATGTCTGATTTCCTTAAGTAGTCAGCTTGACAGTTGATATCTCTGACATTTCACTTTAACACTTCTTGGGTTTTTTTTTTTTTTCTTTTTTTTTATTGTGAAGATGCATCCTCATTCTTTCAAATGCACATTTTGGCTTGTGATTATCTTTCAAAAAAATTTTTTAGAACAATTTTTGTGAAAGCATGGCTAAGTCAAAAATTTATGTTCTTTTCAAATATGAGTTCCGTGGTAGAACCAATGCAGTGCAGGCAGCTCAGCATATCATTGAAGTGTTTGGGAAGGATGTGGCTAATGAATGCACAGTATGTCAAAGGTTTGAGAAATTCCATTCTGGTGATTTTAATCTTAAATCTTGGGCGAACTGATACCTGGGCAGATAATGATGAGCTGAAGTGGAAGTGAATCCATCTCAACCTACTTGTGATTTAGCAACAAGGTTTGATGTTCCTGTTCCAACAATATTGGACCATTTGAAACAAATGGGCAAGGTAAAGAAGCTGGATAGATGGGTACCACATGAATTAAACGAGCAGCAGAAGAGAAATCATCTCGAAGCTTGCCTTTCTTTGCTGTTACGACATAAAGGTGAACCATTTCTACACTGTATTGTTACATATGATGAAAAATGGATTCTTGTTGACAATCACAAGCGTTCAGCACAATGGTTGGATACAGTGAAGTGCTAAAACACAGTCCAAAACCAAATAGTCATCCAAAAAAGCTACAGGCATCTGTTTCATGATCCAGTGCTGGGTATTATCCAGCTGAACACTTTTAACCTTTAATATGGGTTCTTCATTAAAAATAAAAACAGAAGTGCCAGAAAGACTACTTTCAGGCACTTACTCTGTTTGAGGTACATTCAGTTTGTGTTAGAGAATTAGCATAGTTGTCTAATTTAGTTCTTATAAACGTCCCTGTGAGGTAGGCATTATTATTCTCATTTTAAATTAAAGTAACCTACCTCATCTCTTTCTAAATATTCTTGACTGTAGGGAAAGTGGATGATGAAATAAAATAAAGTTTTGTATGGTATCATATGCTAGACAATGTATTGGACTGGCAATTATTGGGTTCTTATGCAAGTCTATAATTTATTAGCCTGAGTAACCAAGGAAATGTCACTTTCCCGCTTTGGGCTTCAGTTTTCTCATCCATAATAGGAAGGGTTGGCTCAATAATCCCTAAGTTTCTTCCAGATCTGAAAGTTAGTATTTTTCTTATTTTTCTAATATAGCAAGTTGAAATGTAACCCTCCTCCACACCAATATGTTACATTCACACAGCTGTGATTTTGCTAAAAACGGACACTTTCTAAATGTTAAAACAGTACATGTTTGAGAATAGTCAGTTTAGATCCAAAAAACTCTACTCTGCTAAAGGATAAACACTAAAGCCCCAGATCCCACTCAGTATAAAACCATTCCAGAATGAAAGATGTGAAATGGTATTGTTTAAAAGATTGCGTCCAAATATATTTAGCCACCAAATAAATTTTGGATCTGGAAGTATTGTAATTGAAATGCAGCTACAAATGCACCCTGGATTCTCCCTATGACATGGGTCCACAATGTGGGGCGTTATATGCAACTCCTGTGGGCATTGACACATTCCATGGGGGTCTTTTCTTTAATGAGTTACTTTGGGAATCTTGAAGGGTCTCAATAATACCACCCTTCTTCTCCACCCAAGTTCTGAAACAACTGAAAAGAAGATAAAGTTGTTCAGCAGAAGGAGATAAGTATACTATATCACCTTTGTTGGTGTTAAAGATGATATTGGAGAATGTGGCTTATATTTATTGCCAAGGCAGCTTCCCAATACAGAGTTCTAGAATTAGACAGACATCCTCCCAGCCCTGCCAGATTAGGATCAGCATTTCCCCTAGCAATTATGTGAACTAAGCGTGCCCAGTTTCTTCTTATAAACTCACCATAACAAAGACTCCCACTTATTCCCCCAAATCTCTCCTCCTCTCCTTCTTTGGGACTAAAACTCCTACTTTTTAGTGGGGCATGGCAGCTCCCCAGGATAAAGACTACATTTCCCAGTCTCCCTTGCAGTTAGGTGTGGCCATGTGATTTAGTTTAAGGGAGGAGGAGTAAGGGGAAGAGTAAAGAGCTGAGCTTTTTCTCCCTAGTTTTCCTCCTCCCTTCTGGCAAGAATGAGGAGCTGAAGTCTCCATTTTGGACCATGAATTGGAAACTAAATTTTGAAGATGGCAAGCAAACTGGAAAGAGCCCAGCATCCTGAAGATATCATACTATCCCTGGATTGCTTACCTCGGATTTTATTTATGAGACAAAGAGATGACTTTTACCTTGTTTAAGTTACTATTATTTTGGGTTTTCTGTCACTTAAAGCTGAGCTCTATTCTAACTGATATACTCTCCAATCAGATAAATCGTTCCATCTCGTTGAGGATGGAATGTTACCTTAATTGATGTTCCTCCACCCAGAAGGAAGCAGTAAGGAGTAGGGAAGGTGAGCTCCACTCCTGACAAGTTTATTCATTCCCCAAATTATTTTATACCACTTGGTATGTGCCCAAGTACTGCTCTAAGTACTTTATAACTGTTAATTAATTTAATCCTCATGACAGTCCTACAAGATGGGTACTAGTAATATCCCCATTTCACAGATGAAGGAGCAGAGGCACACACAGGTTAGGTAGCTTGCCTCAGGTCACAGTGTTTGGAAATGATGGCACTTGGATGAAAATCCAGGCCATTTGGCTCCAGAGCTCTAGCTATCCATCACTACCTGAGGCGGTTTCTTATGAGGGACAGGAACAGGGACACTCTCATGTTACCTCAAGTAAGGGAAGACTGGATTTAGAATCAATGGAGTGGTCAGAAAAGTGAGGAATATGTTAGTGATCACCTGAGATGCCCTGATGTCCGGTTATCCCCTCAGCAGCAAGGATCCGTCGAGACTCTTGTGCCACCACTGTGGTGACTCAGTCACTTTCTACTGCTCCTAGTCACTGCTTCTCATGCTTCTGTTTTCCTATTGCACCCAACTACTGCCTGTTTCTACTCTATTGCTGTCTACCACATGACGTCTTCTTATGCATGTCTTCTACTATCTGTGGCTTCCTCATTCTGCCTTCTCTGTGTGTGCACACTTCTGCCTACCTTATTGTCCATTAACAGTATTGTCTTCCCTAAACGAGGACAGATGGAGTCAGTCAGTAATCTTCCAGCACTGAATGCCCAGTTAGGTGAGGCATTTGCACTGGTCACTGTCTTTGGATAATCTGCCCAGCCCCTCAAGGTCACCAAGAGTGCTGCAGGGTACACCACACCCTTCAAGACTCTTCGCTATTCAGCTCCTCACTTAAATTCCTTAAGCAGGAGACATGCCCAGCAGGGAGTTTGGGCATGCTGTCTCTATTACTTTCTCTTCATTATTAGTTCAATTTATATCCCATAAATGAGTGTGATGGGGAGTGTGAATTATTATTATAATAGCCAAAGATATACATGCAATAGTCAACTTTTGCTCTCTCTTTTCCTATATCTCACCAAAAGAAAATGAAATGAGCTTTGGACATGCACTCAAAGATACTTTCCAATTCTCACACCTGCTCCATCTAGACCAAACACTGCACCAGGCTTCTTCTTCATTGTTGGCCAGACTCTCAATGAGGGCCTTCAGATCAGTGACCACCACGGTTCAATCTGCTTTGACCAGAGTGGTTGGATATGAACAAGTGTGGAGGCTACAGTCTTCTTTGTAGACTCTTCTCTAAGAATAGCAGCAGAAGACAAGGTTTAGCTGGTAAGTGTTGGCATGGGGAAAGATGGGTGGATCCACTCGAGGTTGCATAGGTTGAGCAGAAGTTTTGTATAACCATTGATTTATGAACTCTTCTTAGGGACAGTAGGTGTTTAGAATTTGAATTAGGAGGCAAAACTTGTAGTAGAAAAGAGCTCTGGATTGGAAGTTCTAATCTGAGCTTCCTGCCAAAGGAAGAGAGCAGGTCCCAGGCTTCCTGTCTTTTCTTTCCTCTTTCATTTTTATTACAGGTGTACAGATGTGGATTAACTATCATCTTTGGTTCATGACCTGCTCTTATTATTGATTTGTGAATGGCTTGCTTTTATTTATCTAGTTTCTTATCAGTAACAATACTGATGAACTACATTTTAAAACAAAAGCTGAGATTTTGACTGTAATCTCTATCTACCTATAGATATAGATGTTAGTTTTCTGTCACTGCATAAAAAATTACTGCACGTATAGCAGTTTTAAGCAACACACACATATTTTCTCACGGGTTCTCTGGGTCAGGAGGCTGGGAGTAACTTAACTGGGTTTTCTGCTTATGGTCTCCTAAGACTAAAATTATGGTGTCAGACAGACTGTCATTTTATCTTGAAGCTGCACAAGGTAAGCTGCCTGAGGTGGTTGGCTGAATTTGTTTCCTCGAGGCTGTGTCATTTGTGGAAGCTTGTGCCATCAAAGGCAGCGATGGGAAGAAAGAGTGACTGCTGCTTTGAGCCTCTGACTTCTAAATCTTCTTTTAATGGCTCACCTGATTAGGTCAGACCCACCCAGGATAATACCCCTTTTGGTTATTTAAAGGCAGCTCTTAGGGACTTCAAAATTCCTTCACCTTTCCCATATAACATAACCTAATTGCAGAAGTGATATCCTATCACCTTTGCCACATTGTGTTGGTTAGAAGCAGGTTATTCCACCCACCCTTAAGGAGAGGAGATTACACAAAAATGTGGGTCATTGGGATCATTTTAGAATTCCACCTACCATACTCCTTATATGGAATCCCTCCAAAATCCCATGCTCCTGGCTCTCTCCCTTCAAATCTCTTATTTGTCATTCCCTTGCTTTCTTTTCTCTATAGATTTATTTACTTTGAGATTTGCTTTTTCATCACTTAGTATTATATCACTAAGATTCACTCATATGAATGTATGATTTTATAATCCATTCATTGAAGCCGCTCTTCAATATTCCACAAAATAAATTTTTATATGATGTATTCATTTGGTCTCATGTTGATGGACATTTGGGTAGTTTCTGGATTTTTTCTATTGTGAAAAAATGCTGACACAAACATTTTTACACATGTCTCTTGTTGATGTATGAGAATATATTTTGGGGATATATGTAGGAGTGAAGTTTCTGGGTCACAGTATATATGAATTTCAACTTTAGTAGAGAATGTCACATTTTTCTAAATTCATATTTCCATCAGCAGCATATAGATTCTATGGCTCTATTTCATCTCTTGGCATAGATAGATTTTTACATTTTTGCCTATAAAAGGCATAGAAATTGGTAGCCCATTCTGGCCTTACTTTACATTTTCCTGCTCGCTGACAATGCTCAACACCTCTTTGTATGTTTGCAAGCCATATGTTTCGTCTTCTGCAAAGTATCAGTCCACAGCTTTGCCCATTTTTTACTGAGTCATGTTATTTTAATATTTATTTGTAGGCATTCTGTAGATATACACCTTTGCTTTTCTTGTTGGAAATATAAAGGAGTTGGAGAAGATGATTGCTAAGTTCCTTCACCTGTCAATTGGGATCATAATTCCTGCCAGGCTTACTTCTCAAAGCTGATGCAAAGATCAAATAGAAAAATGAGTGTGAAAGCACTCTGCACACTAAAGGGAAGGAATAACTTGTTGATCTAAGCTTGATAACTGTTAAATAAGGAAACATTTAACTTGAATTGGGAGGCAATTTAGTGTGGAGATTAAGCACACAGATGTTTGCACCAGGCTGCCTGCGTGCAAACCTTGACTCCAGCAGTTACTAACAGTGTGGTCTTAGGTGATTTATTTCACCTCCATGTCTCAGTTTCCCTATCTATCAAATGGGGATAGAAATAGTCTCTACCTCGCTGGGATTTTTTTTTAAGGGTTTAAACAAATTAACATATAGATAACACTGACAACAGTGTTCAGCACATAATAAGCACTATATTAATACCTGCTGAGAGCACTATTTGGCTTGGATTTCCACAGGTCCTGCTGGATGCTAGGGCGGTGTTCTGCTAATCACACCCCCCAATATGTGTGCATTCTTTTAATATTGACTCATTTCTAACAAATCAAAATGGATTATTTTTTTCTTCCATGAATAATTCTTTCTCGAGTAGAAAATTAGTGGCTGACAGAAAAATATTAACTCGGGCCAGTGAAATATCCGTACAATGATAGAATACAAATAATACATTATATGGTAATAATACATCATATAATGCATAATTCTGCCTCTAAGCTCTCTTTCAGCTTTATTAGCCTGTGAGTCTATAAGGGATGCTGAATTACCTATTCCAGGCTGCCCACAGCATGACAACAAGGCGTGACGGAGCTTAAATTGCACGGCTTTGTTGAGTCTGAAATCACATTTTGAGGCTATAGACATTGTCCAAGTAAAATAGACTGACAATTATTTGAATAAAGAGAAGTAGTATTGTCCTGTATTAGCTATCTTTTTTTTTCTCATTAATAAAGTTAATTTGTTTCCATTTGTTCACCTTTTCTTTTGTTCTAGGGCCTTTCTTAAGATTGCTGAATCCATAGATGCTTTTATCCACTCCAGACAGACGGAAAGAGTCTGATTCTTCTAGTGAATATATTTTTAGCAACAATTAAAGCTTATGTATCCTGCTTTTCTAAGCAACTGGCAGACTGCAGCATTGAGAACCACCTGCATTCAGCCTTCAGGGAACTGGACTGCTTTGCTGATGGTTTAGCTATCAACTGGAGGCATAAACAAGGCAGGTTGTGTGTAAGCTTGAGAAGGTAGCTAATTATGCTAAACAGGAATATTAATAATGCACGATGTGCAAACAAAAACACTCTTACCAATTTCAAGACATGCATCACTCTTTCTTCTCCTGCTCCCTTGCTCCCCACTCTGTACTCATTCAAAGAACATAATAGTAGCAGAAGCTGGGTCTCCTCCAGCAGATATTGGATGATAAAGAGCAAGAGAAATTGACAGTGAAATTACCCATCATGAGAAAGAGAATCACCATCTTTATTTGCCTTGGAGCTGGAATGTTATAAGGGGTTTGAAAGTATGGCAGTGCAGAAATGGAAAGAGACTAGAAGAAACTAGCAGAGTCTCTCACAGAGACTCAGGTCAATGGTCAAGGTCAGATCTTGTCAGAGACATTCTAGGTCACTCCTCTGCAGCTCAGAATAAGTAAAGGCTTGCCATGTGGGCAGGTAAGGATTAGATCCACTGGGAGGATCAAACTCTTTTTTTCCCCCGCCCTCACAGTAAGAAGATCTGAATAAATGTCATTTTCAGGAGACCCTGTTAGCTGATATAAACCTAGTTCTTAGGCCAATCCCCTAAAAGAGTCTTAACATCATCATTGACAGGGTATTGTGGTTATCTATTGCCATGTAACCAAATACCCCAAAACTTGTTGGCTTAAAACAATAATTTATTATTATCTTCATGGTTCGATAGGTTGTTGGGGCTTGGCTTGGCAATTCACCATTCTTTTTGGGATCTCTCAGGCAGTTGCAGTCAGATAGCTACAGGTGCTGGTATCATCAGAAGCCCCAGATGGACTGGACATCCAGCATGGCCTCCTACTTATAGGCCTGGTCCCTCTATGCTCTTCCATATAGCACATGCAGCACAATATCCCTTCTGTCGCATTCTATTTTTCAAAGCCGTGAAAGGCCAACCCAAATTCACTCAGAGAATGGAGTGGCTTGTGGATTCCAAGAGGGACCGAATTGATGGCGGCCGTCTTTGGAGACAAGCTGCTACACAGCGACCTACCTTAGGAGTTCTCCCAGGAGACCTGCCCTTAGAGAAGCAGAGACCTCTGGTTCTGGCCCAGCAGAAATTCCTTGCTCTCAGCTGAAACATCACTTTCCCCAGGATGCCTTAGGCTTTCCAGCAGTTTTCCTTTTAACATTTACCACCATTTGTAATTACATATGTCTACAACTGTTGATTTAACGTATGTCTCCCCCACTGGACTGAACTCCATGAGGGCAGGCACTCCTGCTTGCGTACTCTCTATTGATTCCCTATGCTTGTATGACACTGGCTCTAAGGAAGAGCACAGGAAATAGTTGTAGTGGAACGAATGAATAGGTAAATGGTTAACATCAACACATCTGACCTTCCCAATTGGCTTCTGTGGTTCATGCAGAGATTTTCATAAAGGGGAGTCAGAGTCCCCTTTCATGAGTTTGCTATGTTTTAACGTCAATATTCACTAAGTACCAAGCAGGTGCTAGATACTATGCTAGACCAAGGGGGTAGAACTTAAGAAGAAGGCAGAAGTGAACTCTGCCTTCATAGAGTCTACTGTCTATGTGGAAAGGCAGAAAGCAAACACACTATCACAATCCAGAGCAGAAAGTGCTAGAATGGGTAGTGCAGGTTGCCATGAGTGCATTGTATTCTCTCTCTCTCTCTCTCTGTCTCTCTGTCTCTCTACACACACAGACACACACACACACAGAATTTCATATATAATTTCAAGGGCTATGGATTCTAGATTAAGAAACTCTGTTTTAGATGTTGTAACATAAAACATACTGCACTAATATTTTTAGTTATATTATTTTGGGTTTATTTAGAATTAATAGGGAATGTCCTTTGATGAGAAGATTTTTTTTTAAAACCTTCTACATTTTAGATGTTTGTAATAGTGTAAAAGCTAGAGTTTGTGTCAGAAGAACTGGGATCTACAAGGGGTTGAAAAGTTCATAAAACATCCCATGTGTCATGGCCAGAGGTTAAGATATTTTACTTTGGGACATGCTTGCATTTCAGATCATTCTTGCATTTCATCACAAACTAAACTCACCATTGAATCTGCTCTGGACATATTCCACATAAGTATTTATCTAAATGTGAATAAAATACAGAGCAGTTGCAAAATCATCCAGCAAGGGTGAAGTTTAGTTGTTTCAGATCCGTTGCCTGTCACAGTCTGAGAACAAAAGAGTGAGCTCCTAATACAGTGAGGTTAAAAGTATGAATTTTGTTCTAAATGTGATGCTATTGGAAGGTTTTGAGTAAGAGAGAGATATGATCATATTTACATCTTAAAGACATATTCTAGAACAAATGGGCCTAACAGACATTTACAAAACATTCTACCTCAAAACTACTGAATATACATTCTTCTCAACAGCACATGGAACATTCCCCAAGATTGATCATATCTTAGGCCACAAAACATGTCTCAACAAATTAAAAAAAAATAAAAATCATACCGTGTATCTTCTCAGACCACAATAGAATAAAACTAGAAATCGATTCCAGAAGAAATAGTCAAAGCTACACAAAGTCATGGAAATTAAACAGCCTGCTGCTGAGTCAATAATGAAATTAAAATTGAAATCAAAAGATTCCTCAAACTGAACAAAAAGGGGACACAAGCTATCAAAATCTATGGAATTCAGCAAAATCAGCCCTAAGGGAAAAATTCACAGCCTTAAATGCCTACATCAAAAAGACAGAAAGATCACAAATTAACAATCTAATCACACATCTGAAGGAACTAGAAATGGAAGAGCAGACCAAACCCAAAGCCAGCAGAAGAAAAGAAATAATTAAGGTCAGAGCAGAACTAAATGAAATAGAAAACAAAACAAAACAAAAGATGCAAAAGATTATGAAACAAAAGTTGGTTCTTTGAAAAGTTAAACAAAATTGATAGACCTCTTGCTAGATTGACCAGGACCAGAAAATAAAGGACCCAAATGATCTCAATCAGAAATGAAAAAAGGAGATATTATAACTGATATCACAGAAATACAAAATGTCATCTGTGAATACTATGAAAATCTCTATGCACATAAACTCAAAATCTTAGAGGAAATGGACAAATTCCTGGAAACACACAACCTCCCAAGACTCAATCAGGAAGAAATAGAACTCCTGAACAGACCAATAAAGAACAAGAAGATTGAAGTAGTAATAAGAAAATCTTCCAACAGAAAAAGTCCCGAACCAGATGGATTCATAGCCAAATTTTACCAGACACACAAAGAAGAGCTGGTATTCATACTGTAGAAATTACTGCATAACGTTGAGAAGGAGGGAATCCTCCCCAGCCCATTCCAGTATCAACTGAAGCCAGTATCACCTTGATACCAAAGCCAGGAAAGGACACAACAACAACAACAAAAAAAGAAAACTACAGACCAATATCCCTTATGAATATAGATGTAAAAATTCTCAATAAAATATGAGCAACCCAAATTCAATAACACATCAAAAAAATAAGCCACCATAACCAAGTGGGCTACATTCCAGGGATGCAAGGATGGCTCAGCAGATGTAAATCAATAAAGATGATTCACCACATAAACAGAAGCAAAAACAAAGACCATATGATCATCTCAATAGATGCAGAAAAAGCATTCGACAAAATCCAGCACCCTTTCAAGATAAAAAGCCTCAACAAATTAGGCATAGAAGGAACATATCTCAAAATTATAAGAGCCATATGTGACAAACCCACAGCCAATATCCTACTGAATGGAGAAAAGGTGAAAACATTCCCCCTAAGCACTGGAACAAGACAAGGGTGTCCACTGTCACCACTTCTATTAAACACAGTGCTGGAAGTCCTAGCCAGAGCAATCAGGTAAGAGAAAGAAATAAAGAGTATACAAATTGGGAAAGAGGAGGTCAAACTAAAAAAGAAATATTCCACATACTAAGTGGAGTTTAGACTATAGCTTATTAATGAAGCCAGATGACCAGTCAAGAAGCTACTGTAATCAGCCAGGCTGGGACCTAGAGTTAGCAGCCAAGGCCAGAGTTGTGTGACTAGAATAATGAAGGGATTTGAAATCATGTCATAGACATTGCAAATAGGAATATGACCGATGCCTTTAAATATATGATGGTGGTCATGTAGAAGATGGATGAAAATTATTCAGAGTCCCAAAAGGCATAATCATGGATGGAAACCACAGGGCATGAGATCTGTGCTCAGAATAAGGAAGTATTTTCTCTCCAAGCTGTGCAGAGATGGGAAGTCAGTGAATTTCCATGCCTGGCTGTGTTTGAGCAGGAGCTGGAGGACCTGTCAGAGATGTGCAGACAGGAAGGGATTGTGGGGCCAGATGATAGCTAGACTTCTCTTGGAGATTCACTGATTTGGGAGAACTCACAAACGTGGCAGTATTGAGAGCTGTAGATAGTCTTTTTTTTTTTGTGTGTGTGTGTGTGTGTAACACCACTAATTTAGAGAAAATTCATAATTATATCACCCATGTTGGGCTTTTTAGAGAAGAACTCCCAAGTATTTGGCACACAGTGTATCCAAGGTGGGATGTTGCTACTGCTGACCTATTTAGTAGAGACCTGTGAGGCTTTTTGTGGGTTTTTTTTTTTTCTTTTCTTTATCATTTTTTGGCTACATTTCTCAGAACATTTTCTTTAATCTTCTTTAGAGAGATAGTGTAGGGGAAAAGTCTAGGCTCTGGATTAGAGAAACCTAAGCTTGAAATTCTCTGTCCCCACTTGCTAATTGCGTGAACGTAGGCAAATTATTCAATGGTTCTGAGCCTCATTTGCTCATCCATTAAATGGGGATAACACTACCTATTTTAATACATAGGAACCACACACAGAAAAAAACCCAAAACATTTGCTTGTGTAAGCAAATGTAACCTAGTCATTACACATGGGGATTGGGTAGTATGAATCACAGTAATTGAAAAGTTAACTGGCAAAAGGAAATGCTCACTGATTGAATTGATGGAGTCCTCACTCCAGGATGTTATTCATTTTTTCCTTCTAATTTGATGCATCTTTATAGATAACCATTTGCATGAGTTCTTAAACACTCTGAGAAATTAGCCACAGTTCAGAGGCAATGATGTATGATGCTCCGAGCTTTCTCCAGACTGGTGCTGGGAAGCGGAAGGGAGTAATTGAGCCTCTGCAATGAGTGCACTTCTTCCTGTGGATACAGGGCGGGGGTGAAATTGGTCTTCAAATAAACATGATTCATGGTTTAGTGGAGAAACTGCAAAGTTCCTCATGAAAATTGAATAGTAAGTCAGTTCATTATACTGTAGTTATTGATATTGCAATCTGCTCCCAATGAATGCAATTACAAATCCATTTAGGAAAGAGTATGATCTGGGATTTTGTTTGCTTTCACTTAACCTTTAGGTGCGTGGACAATGTTTTGCAAATAAGACCCCGCCACCCACCCTTGGTTTCTGTTCATTTCTATTTGCCTGGCATGTTGATGGGTTTAATATTTGCTGACTGATTGGAAATGCCCCCACTATGCAGTCTCTGATGTGGTTTTGCCAACACAACAGTGAGATGCTCAGAAACTGGTTATAAAGCTAACTTTACTTAGGTCTCCATTTTACATGACCCCTGACACCAGTAGCTTTGGTTCTTACTGGGGCCAACCTTGATACTCAGCCTCCGTATCTTCATGTTTACAGTGAATGACCCATTCACACCAATGCAATAGGGTGCATAACCTGCTTATACATGAGACTTTCTCTGTTTTTTCAGAGTTTCTTATAAAGCCCCAAAGCTGAACAGAGCAGACAAGTTTTCCTTCATTCTTAAGAGAGTGCCAGGAAACTTGCACAGGTGCCCTCTGTGACTTTATAGGGTAATCTACTGATCCTGTGACTATCATCACTCCCCACCACCCCTTAATCATCCTTTATAAGGTGAAGATGTGATATTTGAAGGGAACACACTGAACAGTTCATTGAAGTGGGAAATTTAGGCTTAATGGGAATACTGTGGCCTTGTCACCTCCAGACCCAAGTAATGGGATTCCAAGAAAACTGTTGTGACATTTAGGGGTGGATGCTTCAAGAAGGGGATGATGGTATTTCACTCCCTGACTGGATGCTGGAATATCTTTTTCCATCCCTTTATTTTCAGTCTATGTGGATCTTTATAGGTGCACTGTGTTTCTTGCAGACAACATATGATTGGCTCTTGTTTTTTTAATCCATTCAGTTTTAAAAGTTTCTATTATCATATTCTCAAGTTCAGAGATTATTTGCTTACCCATGTCCAGTCTACTAATGGGTCCTTCAAAGGCATTCTTCATTTCTGTTACAGTGTATTTGATCTCCAGCATTTCTTTTTGGTTCTTTCTTAGAATTATCATGGTTATGTTTACATTATCCATTTGTTCGTGCATGTTATCTACTTTTTCCATTAAAGCCCTTAGCATATCAGTCATAGCTGTCTTAAATTCCTGGTCTAATAATGCCAACATTTCTGTTAACTCTAACTCTGGGTATGAGTTCAATCTGCTTGTTCAGTCTTTTAAACCCTTTTTGCCTTGTAAATTTTTGTTGAAAGTGGTGTCTTTGTCTGTTTAGTGTCACTGTAACAGAATACCTGAGACTGGGTAGTTTATACGGAAAAGAAGTTTATTTGACTCACAGTTCTGGTGGCTGGAAAGTTCAAGATTGGGCATCTGCATCTGGTGAGGGCCTTGTGCTGCTTCAACTCATAGTGGGAAGCAGAAGGGGAGCTGGTGTGTGCAAAGAGATCATGTGATGAGATGATCATCCCAACATCATACCTCCCAACATTGCCACATTGGGGATCAAATTTACAATGAGGTTTGGAGGGAGCAAACATCCAACCCATAGCAGGTGGACGTGATGTACTGGTTAAAAGGAATTGTGGTAAATATGTCTTTAGTAACGTAGTGGTAAGACGTGGGGGAAGGGGAAAGCATCCTGTAGTCCTGTGTCTAGGTCTCAGTCCTTTGGTAAGCCTGTGCCCTGGACTTAACACGTAGTCTCTCCAGCAGGATAGTTTGATTTCTTACAGGCAGCCTCAGAGCTCCGAGAATGAATAACAATTACACAAATAGGAAATGGAAACTACCAGTCTCTTAAGACCTGGGCCAGAAACTGGTATAATGTTGCTTCCTCCATATTCCATTAGATAATCACAGAGCCAACCCAGATATAAAGGAAGGGGACATGGGATCCACTTGCCAGTGGGAGGAGTGTCAAAGAATTTACAGCCTCTTGATCTTCCACAATACGTAGTATAGATTGCATAGAGCATTTTGTGCAAGAAGACAGAGCATTTTGACTTTATCACTCACTACCTGCATAGACACATTGCTTATATTAATTTTATGTCTTAGTTTCCTTGTCTGAAAAATGGGATAAAAATTTACCATACTTTATAGTGCTAAAGCAATATGTATCTCCTTCCCAATCTTGAATTACAATACAAAAAACCTTGAAAGATGTCAGACTATGGAGGAGAGAGATCAGGGAAGAAAAACAACTTGTCATAGAGAGAAATATATTGAGAGTCCATTGTGTTCTTCATACGAGGCTAATTATTAATATATTTTATGTGTATTTCCTCATTAATCCCCACAATAACTCTGAAAGGTGCTGATTGTTTCCTTTTTTAAAATGAGAAAACTCCAAGGCCCTGAGATTTTAAAGTGAGTCTAATATGACACAGATAGCAAAGGTAGAGCCATAATCGTTCCAACCAGAAATGTTTTCCTGACTTCAGGTTCTCTTTGTGTGATAGCTACCTCTCCCCAACACTTATGTTTCCTTGGTGCACACAGTGAGGGATTTCAACATCACCTCTATGAGCCAACAGCCAATTGTCTGAGCTGGCAAGGGAAGATATTGTAACCAAGGCAAAGACAAATTTCTGTGATATTTCAGTACATCATAACTTTTTCAAGTCTGCAAGTTTATCTTGAAGATTACTTTTATCTTAGGCCAATGATTTCTAATCTTTAAAGAATTTCAATCTTTTATTATTTCAAAGGCAAGGTAGCCTGGGAAAAGACAGATTTTTTACAAACTTTGAAAAATAAACCTCTGGCACATGGATGCAAAATGATTATTTTTCCAGCCATTTATGGCAAGTAATATTGTTTTTTAATTTATATTAGTGATATAAATGTTTTTAAATATGAACGAAAATATGAGTTGACTTAAAACGAATAAATGATGGTAAGATGGTGGGTGCATATGGTACAGATTAGGAATCATAAAGTGCTGAAATCTAGGAAATGCTGGTGCAATGGATACAGATAGCTACTAGGTATTGATCATCAGGGTAAATATAAAGATCTGGACATAGACAGCTATAGACATAGAGACATTTTGTGTGTAGAGAGAGTCATAGTTAGTGCTGACAGTTACTGTGTGACTTTGAACAACTCACATAACCTCCATTATGAACATCGGTCTTTTCATTTGCAAAATTAATTAATTGAATTTATCCTATGAATTCTTTTCTCGCTCTAAGATTCTGTGACATTGCATCACTTCTTCCAAAAAACCACCTTCCTTTATCAGGAATGATAAAACAAGTTTGGATTATATTTTATATGTATCTGAAAGAAGTACAGAAGACAAGACTTATAACTCAGCATCTTTTCCTAGGAAAACTATTTTTAATAATTTCTAGAGAGGGGCTGGCATCTGTGGACTTTATTTTTCTTCACTGACTTTCAAATACATTTTTGTCAACATCATTAATTCTTCATCATAATTATATCTTCAGCCAACACGAACTCTATTATTATCTATTGTTATTACTCATTGGACTACATCCTCAAAGACTGTCCCAATCCTCCATAATTACACTGCCCGTAACACTACTGTGTATATTATATTCAGGAAAATACACAAAGTTCATGAGAAAGGATCTGAGGGAAACATTCTGAATGCAGAGACATTTCCCGTTGAAGCCAGACTGTCAGTGATGTGCCCAATCAATCGTAAAGTAGAATCTCTCACCAGTCAATGACCATGGAGTTGATGCCTTCCAACATCAACAGACTCTGAGTTATTGAAAGCTGTCACTCAACTCATCCCACAGCCCTTGAACATCCTACAACCCTTGTCTCCCCTCCTGGCAGGTCAGCGGGGAGACAAAAGACCAGAGGAAAGAAACTCCACCCTGCTGAGACGTGGGATGGTGTCCTGGCAATGGCACTAGTCTTAGAGACTACACTTGTTTTCCCATCTTTAGAGGCATTACAATGGTGAGCTTTAGAGCTGAAAAGGACTATCCCTTTCTCAGATGAAGACACTGGACCAGAGAAGTTAAATGACTTGCTCAAGGTCACTAGAACTTAGGTTGCTTGACTTCCATTAGCCTAATGCTTTCAATCCTTTCTCTGAGTTTCGAGCAGGAATAAGGTCCTAGGAAGTTACATCTAATCTCACCTACCTATCATTTCTTAGCCTTCCTGGGAAACACCAATATGACATGGGTAGCAGCCAGTCCTAGAGTTTTGCTGATGCGTAAGGTTTAACCACGGATGCTACCACCTTTATTTGGTTGAGAGTTCTTAGAGGAGCAATTGTACTTCATGCTCAGAATGACCAATGGATATGAATATGGGACTAACCCTAATGTCTGCAGAAAGTACAGAGCTGTCCCAGACAGCTGGATGACATCCCCTGGACACAGCAGCCCCAACATCCCTCCTGGGTGGCAAACTGGCCTCACCATTCTAGCTTATGTGACAGAATGGGGGTGCTTGGGGAGAGTTGGGGAGGCTTAGAGGATACTTGCAGCCAGAGCTGTCTCTTCATCTGGCACCTATGGTATTCGATCTTACTGATGCATCTCCTTGTGTTTAAGTGACCACCGATTGGGATTGTTACTTTTGATTTTGGCAAACTTGTATGTGCCACATGAGGGAATAAATAAGTCAACAGCTAAGATGAAGATCTCATCCCTTGGTAACTGGATAGGAGGCAGTCAAACTTACTTGCTTACAGAGTGTAGCTCCCGAATATGTCCATTTTCTAATCCCTAAAACCTCTGAATGTTACCTTACATGGTAAAGGGATTTTTCAGATGTGATTAAGTTAAGGATCCTGATGGGGAGATAAACCCAGAATATCTGGGTGAGCGCAGTGGAACCACAAGGATCTATATAAGAGGGACCCAGGTGAAGTTGGAGTCAGAGGAAAAGGCAATATGCTGACATTAGCAGAGATTGGAATGATGAACTTTGAGGATGCAGGAAGGGGTCATGGGCCAAGTAATACAAGCAGCTGCTAGGAGCTGAAAAAGGCAAGGAAATGGAGTCTCCCCCTCAGAGCCTCCATTAAAAACAGAACTCTGCTGATACCTTCACTTTAGCCCCGTGAAAATGATTTTGGAATTCTGACCTCCAGAATTGTGGGAGAATAAATTCGTTCTGTTTTAAGCCACTAAATTTGTAGTCGTTGGGCCGAGTGTGGTGGCTCAAGCCTGTAATCCTAGCACTCTGGGAGGCTGAGGCAGGAGGATCGCTCAAGGTCAGGAATTTGAGATCAGTCTGAGCAAGAGTGAGATCCTGTCTCTATCCAAAATAGAAAAAAAAATTAGCCAGGTGTGGTGGCCCGCGCCTATAGTCCCAGCTACTTGGGAGGCTGAGGCAGGAGGAGCCCAGGAGTTTGAGGTTGCAGTGAGCTATGGTGATGCCGCTGCACTCTAGCCTGGGCAACACAACGAGACTTTGTCTCAAAAATAAAAAATGTAGTCATTGATACAGTAGCAATAAGAAAACAAATAGACTTGGCTTAGTGTAGTGCCTGGTATACAGTGAACCCCCACAGGGACTTATCGAAAGCTGTTTTGAGACTTGACCTCCTTGTGCTAGTTGCTTGAGCTCAGGCAAGTTGCTGACACTGCTCTATCAGAAAAATTAGAAACTGTCCTTTCCATCTCACAGGCTGTCAAATGAAGCATCATGAATGAAACCACACTGAGAAAATTATAAAATTCCATACAACTGTGAAGCTATCTGACCGAGGCAGCAAAGCACAGTTATGCCCCCTCTTCTCTCCCTTATCCAGAGGAGAGAAGGAAGGTGGTGGCTCTACTTAAGAGAGAAAAACCATGAATTGTCATCTCCTGAACCCAATCACCTGTGGGATACAGTCTGTGCAATACTGGTTGTTAGGTGATGATCCCTCCTAAATATCTCCCAACCCCAGATTTTTCTGAGTCTCTACAACTGCAATTCATTTATTTCACAAATAATAGCTGAGTATTCCCTCTCCTATTGACCCATTACCCATTCATGCATTTACTCACACAATCTAGAAGTGTTTATTTAGCACCTAACCAAAGAACCAGACATGATAGCTGCCCTCAAGTAGCTCACAGTCTGTTGGGGGAGGCAGTCATGAAACAATTTCCATGCCATGAAGTGTCACGGAGTGACATGATGGAGGAAGGTACAGGGGCTTCTAGGGCAGGGAGGACCAGTTTTATTCAGGAAACCTTTCCATGTGGCTGAAGAGCAACCAGGCCAATGGTCTCACCCACTTATGACTTGTCTCTAATCCATGGTCTCTAATAAAGCCTTGAAAGGTTCTTCACACAGGGACAGCTGAATGTGAGAGACAGACTGGCAGTAAAGCCTGTACCCAGCAGGAGCCTCGAGGACAATCTTGTCATCTAGAGAGCCAGTGTTGAAATTCTTTGCAACAACCTTTTTCACCAAGGCAACAACCTACTGAAACCACAGCTTTCTCAGAACTGATGCTCAAAATATCCTTTACAAAAGCTGGGCTGTTTTAGTTGGATGAGAAAGGTCCATTCACTTGGACCAAAGGGCTATCTTTGTCTTCCTTCATCCTGGCAGCCCAGGTTTCAGGGCACCCTTGAAGTTTTCTTTTTCCAGCCTTTCCCTACTCCATTCACTTCCAAAGTAGTTGAAGCTAAGCATGAACTTATTGGCTCATGAAATAAAGATGGGCATGGGTGGAGTTGTCTCAGAACACAGAAATGCTGGCGATTTCACTCTTCTCCCCACCCTATCCCATTTCTCTTCTCTGCTTTTCTCTGCTGTGGCTTCATTCTTTTCTCCTGTAGATGGGCTTTCTTTCTGCAGGGCTGAAGACAACCATGGATAGCTTGTGTTTTACTGAATTTCTGCCTAGGGATCTAGGAGGAAAAGAAAATTTTCTCATCAGCTCTACTTTAAATTCCAAAGGAAGAATTTTGATTGGCCCAACTTGAGTCAGGTGCTCATTTCTGGACCAATCACTGTAATCAAGGGAGTGTGATATTATGAGCGCTGAGGCCTGGATCACATGCCCATCACCCTCATCAGAGCCACATGGCTGTTGTAGGAAAAGAAGCATTCCCCAGAGACAGGCAGGTGAGTGTAGGTGGAGGGATGGGTATTGTTATCAGAAGAAGAGGGAAGCTGGTCATGAGTAGGCAAAATGCAAGGATGTGCTCTAATCTCTCCCCATTAACATTCCCCATCCTATTTCTTCATGTCAGATATGTTTTTATCTAGACAAAAATAAAAGCTTTTGCAAGACAAAGACTTGCAAAATTAGAAATAAGGTTTAAAATACATACTTCCAAATGGCAGTACTGGGAAGGATAAAAACTTTACTACAAACTAAGGAAAAGATGAATGTTTCTATAGCCATAAGAAGTAGTTACCCGGGCCAGTTTTAAACCTGTTCCCTAGATCAGGGCAACTCATTTCAGTGAACATGCATTTGCCAGCCAACCAATCAGTGTTAGTCTCTTGCTTCTAAAAGTCAGCCAATCAGCAATCAGTTTACTCCTGTGAACACGTCAGGGACTATAAACCAATCAACAAGAATCTCACCTGAGCAGTTATGTTTCTACGAGTGATATCAACTGCTTACGCCTCTGAAAGTCAGCCAGTCTTTGAACTCCATGTTGCCTCCAAACCTAATATCAAATCAATACTCTGTTCTGCTCAGAAAGACTGTGTCTAACTGGTTTCACTCTCCCTTACTGTAGAGAACAATATATAAATTCAGTTTTTTTTTCTTCCTAGCTTCATGTGGGATACTTATAACATATTTAGAATTCCATTTTTATTTGTAGTGTTTTTGAGTATATACTTTTGTACAGCATTTTAAGTGGTTGTTCTGGGTATTACATATATAACTTAATACAGTTTACTGGTGTCAACATTTTACCAGTTCAAGTGAAGTGTAGAAACCTAACCTCCCTTTACATCCCTTTGCCCTCTCTCATTAATAATATAATTGTCTTAAATATTTCCTATACTTGCATTGAGAACCACATTAGACAGTGTTAAAATGTTTGCTTCAGCCATCAAACATAATTTAGAAAACTCAAGAGGGAAAGAAATTCTATTTACCCATATTTTTCCTATTACTGTGTTCTTTCTTACTTCATGATGTTCCATGACTCTTTCTTTAATAATTTGTTTACAGATTGTCTTAGTTTTCTTTCATCTGAGAATATCTTGATTTCTGCTTCATTTTTGAAGGATTTTTTTTGCCAGATATAGAATTCTGGGTTAATAATCCTTTTCTTTCAGCAGTGAAAAATGTTTTGCTGCTTTTTTCTGATCTCCAGGTTTCCGGTGAGAAACCCTCTGTTGTTCCAATTGTGTTTTCCCTTGTTGATAATGTGTTGTTTCTCTCTGGCTGTTTTCAAGATTTTTTCTTTGTCTTTAGCTTTCAGAAGTGTGACTATGATGTGTCTTGGTGTGGATTTCTCTAAGTTTATCCTGTTTGGGATTCACTCTATTCTTAAATCTGTAATTTTATGTTTTTTACCAAATTTTTGAATCTTTGAGCCATTATTTTTTTGAATATTTTTTAGCCCCCACTTTTTTTTTCTCTTCCTCTGGGATTTGTTATAGTTTCTTTTTCGATATGTTTTTTCTCTGTTGTTCTGATTAGATATCTTCAAGTTCACTGTTTCTTTCCTCTGTTTTCTCCATTCTTCTGTTGAGCCTGTGATGTATTGGGTTTTTTATTTTGGTTTTTGTAAATTTTTTGTTGCAAAATATGCATTTTGATCTTCTTCTTCTTCTTCTTCTTTTTTCTTTTTTTTTAATGAGACAGCGTCTCTCTTTGTCACCCAGGCTAGAGTGCAGTGGTATGAGCATAGCTCACTGTAGCCTTCAACTCCTAAGCTCCAGTGATCCTCCTGCTTTAGCCTCGCAAGTAGCTGGGACTACATGCCATGCCTGGCAAATTAAAAAAAACATTTTGTTTTAGAGATAGGGTCTTGCTATGTTGCCCAGGCTAGTCTTGAACCCCTGGCCTCAAGCGATCCTCACACTTGGGCTTTCCAAAACTCTGGAATTATAGGTGTGAGCCACCGTGCCTGGCCCTGCATTTTGTTCTTCTTTATATCTTCTATTCTTTGCTGAAACTTCTTATTTTTTCATTTGTCTTAAGTGTTTTCATAATTGTTGCTTGTTGAAGCATTTTTGTGGTGGCTGATTTATAGCCCTTATCAGACAATTCCAACATCTGTTTCATCTTGTGGTTGGCTTCTGTCAATCGTCTTTTCTCATGTAATTTGAGATCTTCCTAGCTCTTGGCATAAGTGATTTTTCTGTTGAAACCTGGACATTTTGGGTATTATGTTGAAGAGTCTGAATCTTATTTAAATCTTGTGTTTTGGCTGGCTTCCACCTACCTGATGGTGCCACCTTATCACTGCCAGGTATTGTCTCCAGACATATCCAAATGTCCCCTGAGGGAAAAGTAGTCCTCCTTAGTTTGAGAATTATTGGCTAGTTATCCTGGTCAACCCCCAGATTCAGGAGTAAAATAAATGATTGGTTATTGTTTTTAAATCACTGTTTGGGCATGATCTGCCCAAACACAGCAATAGATAATCAGAGAGACATGTGGGAGACATTCAAGACACATCATGAATCTGGGATTCAGAACATTTTCACCTCCCTCACAAATTTACCCGGTCTTAGCTCAAGAGACCTGGATGAATAGTCTGCTTCTGCCATCTCTGGGGTTTTTATGGTGAGCAATCTTCTACATGTGGTATCTAGATATGTATTTACTTATCATTTATGGAAGGACTTATAAAGACATAATAAAAAGTATACACATGCCATAGAAACATATGCCTTATATATAAAATATACACAAGGCAATTAAACAAAAATAAAAGGGAAATCAGAAATTATTCAGGAGAACAGACAAATAATTATTTTAAGAAGAAGAAAATGCTTTCTGATTTCATTTGATTCTTAAATTTCCAAAAACTAAGAGATATACTTTGGTTTCATCATAAACTCATTTGTGGGTATTAAGTGTTTTCCTGTCCCTATATCCTAAGAGGAATTTACAACATTCATTTTTAAATGAAGGACATTGACAATGTTGTCAACAATAGTTTAACCTTTTTTTTTAACAAGTTGCAGAAAAATTCTTCTTATGGCCAAAGACTTCACACTAAATTGAAACGCAAAGGAGATATTTTGTGTCAGAATAAAGCTGACTTAGCCCAGGTGTTTTTGATGAGTTAGCAAGACACCAGGAGAGCACTTAGAGGAAGCACTCAACCAAGGAATATAACTCAAATAGTGGATGGCTGAGCAGCAGCCCTATTTCTGGTAAATACTATTTCATTAGTTCATCTGTTCAAGTCTTTCCTGTTTAAGATGCATAGTTCTCAAAAACCATACCATACATATATGAAAGAATGCTTTTTGTCCCTTTGTTGTTTCTGGAGAGGTGGTAAATCTATGAATGGGATTGAGTTATTAATCAATAATTTAAAAAGGAATAGGTGGTGGGGGGAACAAAACACTCCCTGGATTTCCACAGCTACCTTCTTATGTTTGAGGGGTCCATCCAAATCGTTTTGGTTCTTGCAACTGGCATTATGGGGCAAGATCTTTATTCCTAATGGCCAGAGACAGATCAACAGCCACCACCAAAATCTTGTATTATTCATGATGGTTTTCTCCTAAAGCTAAAGGGTGTAAATCTAGACTGTAGTAGAAAAGTCGGGCAAACCTGCTGGCTCTAGAGAAAGAAGTGGTTAGAATACCTCTTGGACCATGTCTTCTTAACTACAGGATAATGGTGCATTTAATAGGACTGCAAGGTGGACTGGATCTGGGGTATTGTTTAAAGAGAAATGAATTCTTAAGATCCTGGACCACCAGCAAGCCTCAGACAAGGGTCATCCCACACCTCCCTGAAAACAATCAGAGAAATATCTGTGGAAATGTGTGATATTACGTTTGGGTCATACTTGAATAATTTGGAGTAACAGACATTGGATCCACATGTATGAATCTGTTGATTATCGGAACAGATTCGATGTTAGAAATCCTTTGGTGGATTCTAACTTCTGCCTTGCAGGGTGAGCTATGTTGGGTAACTTGAGTGTCTCTGAGTTTCTCTCATTACTGAATGGGAAGAAAATCTGATCACCCTGTAGGTACATTATGATGATTGCTGGTGATGCAGAACTTTGTCACTGGTCGCTTCACCACCACTGGGCCTAGACCCATCAGTGTTGGCATGCCATGATGTTTAACAAAATTAGAAGAGGCAGACAAATTGGCTCTTCCACCGGGCAGAATACACCATCTCATCCCTTGCTGTGGGTGGCGATCTGATACTTTCTTGAGAACAAATATCCCTTAAAGACCACAGAACTCTCATAGCTTTTGTTGTTTTTAAAATAAGCAGACACCTCTGCTTTCACTGGGTGATGTTTTTTTATGGGACTTGTCCTCTGCAGTAAGTGGCTGCCATGGGGTGGGCAAGCTTTGCTTGGGGGGGGGAGTGTTTATTCATCTGCCTGATGACTCCAGAAAATCATCAGAAATCTTCTCTTGGAAGGACGCAGGACTACCAGTGTGGTGACTAAGGATGGGAGGCAGACCCAGGAAAGGTAAACTAACAAATGTGAAATGCAATCACTTTTCATAAATCAGGCTGAATCGAGCATCTTTATTAGGAAGACACAACCCTTATGTACCTCGTGCCTCCACTTCTTCAAGTTTTCAACAATTGACCTGGAAATAGCTCTTAGTATTTGTATGTAACAGAGGGACTAAGGAAACCGTGGTGTTTGATTGGGTTTATTTCTTGGTTCCCACAAAATTCAGAGTTCCCTTTGATCACCAAGTTGACTCACGGGCCTGGGTGGTACAGGATGTCTATAATTTCATAGTGTGGGAGTGAATCCTGACTCTGTTTTTGGAAAGGGATACACTTTTGAGCCTGTTGTTTATGAGTCTTTGTGGTGGCTGTCATAGTCCGATAGGGAGGAAACTTATTTGCAAATCATAGTGCTGAAGAGTCAGCTGTTTGTATGTTCCCTAGAAAAGCCGATTCTGGAGGAAGTTTATTAAGATGTCACTTTTAGAAGGGCTTTTAATTTTTGTGTCCAGAACCCAATAACACATTGGGTCACTTTTTTCCACCCTGACAAAATTTCCAGCCACTTTGGAATTTGGACATTTGGGTCTACCTAGAAAGAACACTGGCTGAATGAATAATTCTTTCAAGCTGTAGGATTAATTAATCATATTTTGAGCCTTGTTTCCTCCACATGATAGTTGAGTGATGCTGGGCAAGATTTTCACCACTCTAATCCATAGTTCTTTTTTTCTGTAAAATGATGACAAAAAATAGTACTTTTCTGAAATAATGTAACAAGTTCTTAGGTCAGTTCCTGGCAAACAGCAAGCCCTTGAAAAGTACTAGCTATTATGATGATTGCAAATGATATTGGGGGAGACTCTATCAAATTCAGTTTCTTGTAGTCCAAAAAGCTGGTAAAATGACTGCATTTTCCTGCTGTAATTGTAGATAATAAGAATATTTTGGAATAACGTATACTGTTAATTTGGGAGACTCCAGTGAATTGTTTTGCAAGATCTAATTTTAATTTTCTAAGAATGATTCCACATTAGCATAAATTATTGATTAAGTATAAATTTTCTAAGGGTGGAATATAAGAATTTATTAAATAGACATATACATCTCTGTCTTTTAGGACTTATTAAAAGATAATCCTTTCAATGTGTCTAGGATGTCCATTTTCGGCAGACACTCCAACTTGCAGCAGAGATTCTCCTTCCTATATCTACTATGGTTGCAACAAGGTCCCTGCATCTATTTAAATCACAGAGAGAATGTTTTGGCATAAGCCGTCTTCTTGCTATTTTGGATTGTGACTCATGTCTTCTTGTTCCTTAAAATTATTGTCACAGGGTTATATTTCCTGTGAACTTTGCTTGTTTGGGTTGAGTGGTAATCATCTTTTCAGTTCCTGTGAAGGATGTTTCATTACCCTGAAAAGTGTAAATCACACAGATATACAGTACCATCTAGAGAAATATGAGCAATGATGAGAAAAGACTATAATCATAATAAATCTATAATAATGAGTCCGGTCATGATTATATTCATCTATACACCAACATAATGATAAAATATTATTTTTAATGTTATTTGGTGGAGGAAGGGGCCGTGAAGGAAGGCAAAGTGCCCAGAGCCCAGGGAAGGTGTGATTAGCCATGAGCAACTTTGTGAACTTCACGATCTAGTCCTGCCTGTCAGATTCATTTGACATGAACTAGGTGACCCGCTTTTTCTCTTAGCCTCCGGCTCCCACCCTGGCTCTCTCATACTTCCTGGGTCAACCTGGGGCCGGCATCTACATGCTCTGATATCGAGGGGACTATGGTCTAGAAAGGTCTTAAAGGTCTGGAAAGGCTCTTGACAAGGCTAAAGGCAATATTGGTTTTCATGATTGTCACAGAGATATTGGGTTCAGCCTTTGGGTATGTGTGTTTCAGTTTCTGTTCAGGGTTATCAAGATTTACAGGTAAAGAAGATACCATCTTCCTGGAACTGTTGAGAGAGAAGACCCAGCTAAATGCTGCCAATGTAGTGTAGTATCTGGAAATAAGAAGTGCTGACTTTGTTCTATGAGGCAATTAGAAACTGCCATAAATGACTAGACAGACAAACTAAAGTGGGGGAGGAGAAACAAAAGAGGCCCCTAGGCAATGACTGCTTCCTCTCTAAGGAAACTAAGGACCAAAGAAAGTTTATCAGAAAACATTTGAACTTGCAGATTCATTTCTCAACAAGTAGCCTTGGTTCCAAATATAGATCTAATTTGCTTTAGATAGTGCAGAGCATCAAACTGGGGGATTTTCCAATTTTTCCCAATTTTACAAGAATCCCAATGTTTTAGAGGAGGTGAAGTTTCTCTGTAGCTCTCAGTGTGTGACAAAGGTAGAGGTCAAAACAAGGACTTTCATCTCCCAGAGCTTTTTCTTTTGGGAACCATCTGCAACCAACACACAAGAAAGCCACAGTTTGGTAAATTGATGTCTCCTAATTTGTTCAAGCTATACTACAAGGCTGTAGTAACTAAAACAGCATGGAACTGTCACAAGAACAGAAACATAGACTAATGGAACAGAACTGAGAACCCAGATATAAAACCATCCTCTCATAGCCATCTAATCTTTGACAAAGCAGACAAAAACATACACTTGGGAAGAGAATCCTTATTCAATAAATGGTGCTGTGACAATTGGATAGCCACAAGTAGAAGACTGAAACAGGATCTACACCTCTCACCTCTCACAAAAATCAACTCATGATGGATAAACAGACTTAAACCTAAGGTGTGAAACCTTAAGAATTCTAGAAGAAAATGTTGGAAAAACTCTTACAGACATTGGCCTAGGCAAAGAATTTATGAATAAGACCCCAAAGGCAATCATAGCAACAACAAAAATAAATAAATGGGACCTGATGAAATTAAAAAGCTTCTGCACAGCCAAGGAAACTATCACAAGAGCAAACAGACAACCTACAGAATGGGAGAAAATATTTGCATGTTAGATATCTGATAAAGGGCTGATAACTAGAATCTATATAGAACTCAGTAAAATCAGCAAGAAAAAAATCAAGCAACCTTATCAAAAAGTGGGCAAAGGACATGAACAGAAACTTTTCAAAAGAAGACAGACTAATGGCCAACAAACATTTGAAAAAATACTCAACATCTCTAATCATCAGGGAAATGCAAATCAAAACCACAATGAGATATCACTTATCTCCAGTGAGAATGGCCTTTATCAAAAAGTCCCAAAACAATAAATGTTGGTGTGGATGCAGAGAGATAGGAACACTCGTACATTGCTGGTGGGACTGCAAACTAGTGCAGCCTCTGTGGAAAGTAATATGGAGATACCTCAAAGATCTACCATTTGATCCAGCAATCCCATTACTGGGCATCTACCCAAAGGGAAAAAAGACATTCTGTAATAAAGACATCTGCATCCGAATGTTTATAGCAGCACAATTCACAATTGCAAAGATGTGGAAGCAAACCAAGTGCCTATCAATACATGAGTGGATTAATAAAATGTGGTATGTGTGTACCATGGAGTTCTACTCAGCCACACATAAAAAATGGTGATCTAGCATCTGTTGTATTATCCTGGATACAGCTGGAGCCCATTCTACTAAGTGAAGTATCATAAGAATGGAAAAACAAGCACCACATGTACTCACCATCAAATTGGTGTTAACTGATCAACACTTAAGTGCACATATAGTAGTAACATTCATTGGTGTTGGTGTTGGGCAGGTGGGAGGGGGGAGAAGGGGATGGGTATATTCACACCTAATGGGTGCGGTGTGCACCATCTGGGGGATGGACACGCTTGAAGCTCTGACTTGGATGGGGCAAAGGCAATATATGTAACCTAAACATTTGTGCCCCTGTAATATGCCGGAATAAGAAAAGCGCCACAGTTTACAGAAGATGGAGCTAAAAACATGCATGCTCCGCACCACCCCATTCTATGGCTTTGGAACAAATGTCCTGTCTGATCAGAGATTCTGTAGGTAGAGTTTATCATACTAAGTAATTAATTCATTCATCCCTGTCAGCCCCTTTCCAAGCCCCAGATGCCAGTGATGAAAGTATGGATAACACTCCATTCCTGCCTGCTTTGCTAACACTGTTCTTTATAGTCCATACATATTACACATTTACTTGTGTATTGTCTGTCCTCCAATCCATGAGAGCATTGACCTTGCTCTTATGTTTATTGCTGTGAATTTAGTGGCCAGAACAGTGACTAGTATTGCTAGATAAATATTTGTTGCATGATTTTGCTGAATGAATAATGAATGAATGAGATTATTTCATAATAATTCTTAATCCTGGACAAACTGCTAAATAGAAAAGCCCATGAGCTCCATTCAAAACAGTTTTTATTACCATTTTCCAAGAATTTGGTTTTGAAAGAATTTATAAAGACACGGTAAAATGAGCATGAAAATATCAATGCCTTTTTTTTTTTTAAATAAAAACTCAACATAAATATGTAACAGGGTGCTACTGAGCTCTATTTAAACCTCTTATGAGCTATTCACCTTGAAGAATTTGAACTTCACTTGAACTGGCAATTGTTTGAATTTATGTCTTTAGTAACTCCTAAACATAGCATTTGCTAGCTAAATAATGTAATTGTCCTTTTAGTTGTTTAAAATAGTAGTTCCTTGGTACTAGGCTAGATCCCTTCCTAGGAAACATTAATCTGTTGGCAATAATCGCTGCACACGTTCAAAGCCTCGTTGGCCTGTATTGACATTTCAAAATGAAAACAGACTTGGATTCTGAACCAAATCAAACAACTCTCCAGGAATGAGCCATATGGCTTTGCAAAGTAATCTGGTAGATGAAGTTTCACCTTTAGAGCAGTAGGTATATAAAGTTATCATGTGCAGTGACTGTCTCCTGATGCCTAGAATTCCACATTAAAAAGCCAGTCATTCTTTGAGGTCTCAGAATACCTCTTAATCTTTTGAGTTTTTCTCCTATAAATTTGGGAGGACAAAAACACCCGGTGCCAGTATTTGCTAATCATATGCCTTCAGGAACCAGACAAATATTATGAATCAGTAAAGCAGGGGGGTATATGACAATAGGGAGTCAGGGAACTGTAAACTGTGGCGTGCCTGTGCCATTCAATTTCTAGCCAGCAGCAACTTTACTCTTTTTATGTAGAGGGATGATCATCTAGCTGGGCAGGGATGGGGGTGTGTTGTGGGGAGAGGAATGGGGAGAATGGGATGGGGGTGGTGGTACTTGAGACCAAGTATGCACAGTAGTTTGCATTAAATAAACATAGCATCCATCCTCCACATCAAGGAATGAAGACAGCGTCCTGATGGAAATCATATGAGAAGAATAACTGAAGCTCCCTTAAACCCCACTGTGGTGCTACCTCTGGCTCAAGCCCATATTTTCCCTGTGAGAACTTGAGCCCAGTATTTTCAGAGTGGTTTCAAAGTGGTTGCTTTCTCTACAGAAGCTGAGCATCCTGATTTTCATTAGCCGTTTTCTGGTGGTGTTGGTGATGGTTTAGACTGAGTGGTCAGAAAAGGTCTATTTGATAAGGTGACATTTGGGTACAGTCTGGAGGAAAGTGAGAGAGTGAGTCAGAAGATAATGGGGCTAAGAGTCTTCCAGGAAAAGGAAAGAAAGGCACAGCCCTGCAGGAGGAATGTGTCTGCAAGACAGTGCGTGGGCCATTGCATCTGGAACGGAAGGAATGGGGTCGAAAGTGGGCAGAGCCATGAAATTTGACAAAATCAGCTAGAGAATGAGTGTAGATAGAAAAGAATCAACATAAGGGACTGAGCTTGGGGCATTCCAAGATTTAAGGGTTGAGGAGATGAGGAAGAACAAAGGAAAAGGAAGACAAAGAACCAAGAAAAAAGCGAATAAAGTGTTTCAAGAAGAAGTGAGTAATATACTGTACCAAATGCTGCAGGCAGGTTAAGATGAAGATTAATAATTGACCACTAGATTTGGTAACATGACGATCACTGGTGATCTTGTTACAAGGTGTTTCAGTGAAATGGTGAGGAGGAAAGTCTGTCTGGAGTGGACTCAAGAGAGAATGACATTAGAGAAAAAAGAGAGTGAATATAGACACTCATTGTCAATAATATATCTCTAAAAGCTAGCAAACAAATGGGATAGTTGGAGGATAATGTGGAGTCAAGTTTTTTTTTTTGTTTTTTTTTTTTAAGCTGGAATATATTGCAAGATGTTCTGTGTGTTGATGGGAAAGATCCAGCACAGAAGGGAATTTTGATGATGCAGGAGAGAGAGGGGAGAATTGTCAGAGTAAGATCCTTAAGTAGATGAGAAGGAAATGGTGCCCAGTGCACATATGGAGGTTTTGGCTTTAGAAAGGAGCACAGACAGCTCACCCAGGAGGGAAGGCAAATTACACAGGAACAGATGCAGGTAGGCAGCAGAGGAGGTGGTGAGAACCAATGGAAATTTTCCCTTGATTGCTTCTATTTTCCTATTGAAGTAGAATTCAAACTCATCAGCTGGGAATGAGGAAGAAGGGGGAGGAACTGGAGATTTGTGGAGAGAAGAGAAAGTATGCAATAGCTGTGTAAGAGACTGGGTGAGTGAATGAACTATGGAAACGTAGTGAGATTGCTAGGCAGAACTATGGTCTTATTTTGCATCGGCAGTTGAGAATTTAAAGTGCAACTAGCCACAGGAAGCTGTGAGTGTGGGAGTAGGTAGAGTTGGATGAAACCAGAGCTGGGGTTTTGCCAGGAGAGTAAAACAAGAGGGTGGGGGAAGAGAGGAGAGGAGCAGAGAGGAGGGGAGGGAAGCGGAGGGGAAAGAAGAGATTAAGAGCATATTTACTCAAGGTAGTCATAAGAAGGGACCACGCAATCTAATCTGGCCAAGAGGGATGATGGTGAGAGGCAGTATAAAGATCTTGGATTCAATGGGTCAACTGCATCCTTTCTTGGGAAAATTATCACATTCTGCAAACATAGACATTGCTACTTTTTACCATAATGTATTAGAGTATGCTAAGCTGCAGTTAAAATAAAACCCAAATTTCAATGACTTAAAAAAAACAAAAAGTCATTATAATAGGATAGGGCTGATGGCAGCTGTCCTCCACAGTCATTTAGGGACCCAGGTTGATGATGGCTTTTTTCATCCTCAATATGTGGCAACTAGACATCATCCAAAGCTTTGCTACATCAATCAGCCAGTAGGAGGAAAGGACATGTTGGGACAAGTGTGAGAGGCTTTTATGGGCCAACCATAGAAATGCCATCTATCTCTGCAATCATATTTCACTGAAGAAAACCTAGTCACTGCATTGCAGGGGAGGTCTAGCTGGGTGCCCAGAAAGAAGGGGAGAATGGATTTTTTGTGGATAGCTGGCAATTGCTATCACAGTTAGCCCACTTAGCCAACATCATCCCTTACTTAAAACATACTCACATACTCCTCAGGGGAGAAACTCTAAATTGTGTCTTGTTATTGCTTCTATCTCAAAGTCTAGGCTCTCCAGGAGATGCTTACGCCTCTTCTGAAAGTCCCAAGATGGTTCCTCAAGGCCCAGCATCCTTTGAACTAAAAGACAAGTTATCTGTGTTCCATCTTCCCATCCAATGTGCAAACGTGGGCAGACTAACCCCAACAAAAACGCCCAAAGAAGTCCCTGGGTCAGAGCAGCGATAGGATTCTGTTGAGTAGGTATTGTGAAGACCCCCAAGCCCAAAAAGAAAATGTCTTGATAGCCCCTGGGTCTGTCCTCTAGAGGGAACTTCATTGCTCATTTTCCTCTGCGGCCCTTGGCTCCACCTGCCGAGAGAACATTCTCATCTGTTATCCTCATGGCTACATACCAGGTGAATATCGGGGAGTCTGTTATTAGGAGTTGTACATTTTTCAGAGCCCACTTTCTGCTGTTGCATGAAGGTAATTTTACAGATTCAAGCTTGTGGTTTCTAGGGCTTCATAGTTTTCTCAAAAACTTGATAGACGTTTGACCTACTTGTTTCCAGACAGTTTCATGTGCTAGTAAATAAACCCAAAATTCTTTCTTCTAGACCTCTTGTGAAGTTTATCTTCCTTGATCACCCTATCTACCTTACCATTAAGGAATCTATATTGACGTCTGAAATAGGCTTGGGTGGCGAGGCAACATCATTGATACCATCTTTCCCCCTGGTCTGGGTCTCCTTTTTCTGACCTACAAATCTTATCTTCTAGTATTTGAGGTATAGAAACCATCAGTTTTTTTCCAGCCCCAAGAAGCCTTCTATTTTTTTTTTTCCCAGTTCCATTTCAGCAGGCTAACCATTCAATTCTTGCCTGAGTTCATCTCTTTCTTGTAGTACTTAGCTAAAAGCAACAAATAGCAGCCAACACCCACTAATATTCTTACTCTCTCCAACCGCTTTCCTTAGAGGCACAGACTCAATAGGTTCTCGGTCTGCCTTCGAAGTTATCAAAGATGATAGCTTTTTAAAGCGTTTTTTTTTTTTTTTTCCTCTATGGATAACATGGGGCTCTAGCTTTTAAGCCTTTGATATCCATTTTCTTCCCGCCTTTAGTCTGAACGCCAAGCCAACAGCATCTATTGCAGGTGTTTGTTATGGCATTTACTTTTAGGTGATGATTTCCATATTGTTTAGGGAAAATAGTAAATACAGAGACCCATAACATGCAGTGGCTTAAATAAAAATGCATTCCTCTCTCGAGGAGGGGGTTCAGGCCAGCAGCAGCAGTGATATCGTTTTTCAGAGACTCAGGTGTAACAGAGAGCCTGCCATTTTCAACTCGTGGCTGCCAAGACTTCCTTATAGTTATCGTCCCAGTGGGCCACAGAGAGGAAAGAGCATGGAGGAATGTGACTGGGCAGTTTTAATGCACCAGGCTCAGAAATGGTACATTTTATTTCTGTTCAAATTCCACTGGTGAGAACTTAGTCACGTGGAACAACTGCAAGAGAAATAGGAACGTCTACTCCAGCCACAGGTCCAGGAAGGAGGAAAGAATGGACGTTGTGGCCAGCGTGTGGTCTCTGTCACACACACTAATAAGAGGTGAGAATAAATAAAGGAGACTAACTCTCCCTATAGGATGGCTTAATATCTTTGAAGTGTCATGATTATTTTGAAAGACTTAGAAGAGGTTATAAGATTATAGACAGAGCCAAGGGCTAAAAAGAGAGGGATTTTTTTTTTAATCAATGACTAGGATTACTTATAACAAGTGCCCAATGAAGATAAAATTTAGGATTTGATCTGATTTGCAGCACTAGGGGAGAACTGTCTTTTGACGGTTGTTGGAGTTTTCCATTTCTAAAAGTTGAGATTCCCTTTGTTTTGAGAAAATCCCAATTTAGGATTTGAGAAAAAAAAAAATCCCAACTGGGAAGCTATTTTTAAGGGAGAAAACAGTACACCATTCATCTTAATATGCATTTTAGAATTAAAAGATAATGCCTTGCTCATGACATGAATGAAGGTCGGTTTTAACCTATGCTTTTGAACAGCTAAAGAAATTATTTTTCCTTAAGTATATAATTGGACTCAAATGACGGTATCCCTCATGTGCTGTTATTTATATTAAATAGCCCATAATTTGGGAAATACACTAACAGCCATTATGGCTCCTTTTCTGAGGCCCTGAGGTCAGATTACGTTCTGTGAATACAGGTGAGAGTTTTCATTAAAGGAAATGGATGGTCCCACTGTCAGTCATTCTGGGGCAGGGAAACATGAACGGGCTTTATTCCTGGGAAGGGGTAGACTTCTCTCTCTTACTGATATGAAAGGGCAGGGAGGATGGAAGGTTTAAGAGGCTTAGGGATCTGGTTGCCTGGAGTTTGAACTAGTATTTTTCTCCTAAAACCCAGCGTGGGTTAGACATAAATGCTAACATCAGATTTTGGCTTGTGATTCCCCAACGTAATTAGTTTTAGTAGCACTTAGTCATGTTTTGGATGGTAGTACTGTTATGCCCTAAGCAATGAATGAAGATTTTTTTTAAAAACATTTTTCATTAAAAAATGAAACGGATACAGAAAACTTCTTGATACAAAATTATACTTTAATAAATTATTATGAGGCCAATAATCTTATAACTATCACCAGGTCAAGAAATAGAACTTTGCTAGCTCCCCAATAAGCCCTCCACATACTAGGTCCCTCTTCCCTAAAAGAAACCACTATCTTGATATTTTAGTGCATTCACTTCCCTTCTTAAAGAAATAGTTTTACCCCCAATTGTGCCTCCATAAACACTATAGTTTAATTTAGTCTGTTTTTAAATTTGTCTTTTAGCCGAAATTTTTGCCCCATACTCCTTTTATCCCTGGTAAAGTATTTGTTGAAGAGTTATTTGTCCTGTAGAGATTCTCATGGTCTGGATTTTTCTGATTAGATCATCGTGGTGTAGTTTAGCGTGTTCTTCTGCCCTCTGTGTTAACTGTAAATTGGTAGTTGGATCAGATTCAGGTTTGTTTGTTTGTGTATTTTGGCAAGACTATTGGTGATACTGTGTTCTTTTGTTAGGAGGTACAGACTGTCTGGTTGTCTCTTTTTGTGACGTTAGTGGCTATTGCTGCCCTAGGCTTAGATCTGTGAATTAAATAGGGGCTGTAAAGTGGAGATTTTATTTCTTTTTCATTTATTCACTGGAATCTTTCTATGAAGAGTTACTTCCCCTCATCTACTATTTAGTTACTGAGATAAAATTCCTATAGGAAAGAGGCTGAGTGCTTGATTCTTTTCCCGTTGTTAGTTTTCAAGATGATGAGTTGGTCTCCCAAATCTTTCTCCAAATATGAATAATTATTTTCTAAGGATCACTATAAACTAGTGGATTTAAACATACTGGATAGGTAGCAATTCACTGCAGTTAACATCCTTATTAAAACTCAAATTGCCCCATATTTGGTCACAGGAACTCTCTTCAGATTGGTTCCTTTTGACATGACCCTTATGGTATGAAAACATGTTCCAGGATCATCCTGTGTATTTCCTGCCATTCTCCTGAAATTAGTCATATCTCCAAGAAGCCCTCATTGCATATCATATTTTGGGTGCTAGCTCATGTTACTGGGATAGGTCCTTGTTTCCAGAAATTTTTAGTGGACAGATCTAGGACCAATCCAGAGATATCCCTAGTACTGAGGTTGTGATCTTGAAATGAGGACTTCTTGAATACACATGAATACATATGTACACATATATTCATAAATGTAAATTGAATGGCAAACTCATCTAATTCTACTTTAGGACAACTGGGGGTTTACTTAAACTCTTCTAACTTGATTTGTATCTTTTTTCTTCTGTACTAGGAATCCTGGTTCTCAAGAAGACAGTGGATGATAGAATTACCATAGGCCACAAGTACTCATTGATTTTATCCCACATTACGTACACAATGGGTGTCTCACAATACTAATACCAATACTACCTCACCACAGGATTACTAAAAACAATTTTTAAAATTTTGTGTATTCTCTTCCCATCTTCCCTCATTTTATACTTACACTGTAACTGCATCATCAGAGACTACAACTATTGCACATTATAATCTTGCCATTTAAACTTTCTTTTCAACTTAGTTCTATAAGTAATTATGTATTTAATGCTCATTGCAAGTACACGTGTTGATGTGTCTTTGAGTGTTTGAAGTTTGTCCTCTAGTAGATCCCCCAGGAAAGGGTTAAGGGAAAAATATTCCTGGAATTGTAAGATATTGATAATAGCTTATCTAGAGCCTTTAATCTTGAAAGTCAGTTTGGCTGGTTCTAAAAATTTTGGCTCACGTTCTTTTTCCTTGGGTATCTTAAATATATTACCTAATTAGCTTCTGGAATGGACCATTGTTCTTGAAAAGTCTGATGACAGTCTAGTTTTCTTTTCATTGTAAGTAACTTGATCATCTTCTTTAGACGCTCACCAATAATTTTTGTTAAATACATGAGCCTGCTCTTGGCTCTACCTTGGGAATTATGAGAGAGGATCGTGGCCAAGCTTGGAGACAATCAGAGAGGCATGTGAAATGCATTATGAGGTGGTGAGAGGGGATTTTCTTGTCTTTGCAGGAGCAGTGGTTCTGAGTGTGGTGGGCTGCAGGAGCAAGTGAATAAGAATATCAGCAGAGAGCCATTTACATTGACACATTCCTTGGGGACTCCAAAAAATCGACGGGGAAACCCTGGAGAAGTGTAAATTTCTGATAGTCCATGCAATGGGCCTAACAATTCTTATATTTTGAA